>NC_140599.1:22915974-23238474 GCF_057381915.1 Diplotaxodon limnothrissa
TATGCTGTAAATGTTTCTTCCCCAGCTACTGAACATGTACAATAAACATGACAACATTGCTGTTTAAAATTATGGAACACAATATCCTGTATGCTCAGAATCGGTTTTTCAATCTGTTTTTGCACGAAAGACATTGTTATCTGCAGACAAGCTCTGCTGCCTGGTCAAAACCCACAGTGTCAAAATAGGCCCAGCAAGGGTCAGAGACAAAACATGGAGACAAGTTTGCTCACACTGACAATGGTAAGGCTCAGTCATACTCACTGGTGCTTCAAGAGAGACCATAAGAAAGTCAAAATCTACCTTTGCTCATTACCATTATATGTTAACAAACCGCAAACCAAGAGAGAACCAGTTTCTGTACCCAAAGCACAAGGTTGAATGCAGTGATGCTGCACTGTAATAGAGGTAAAAACAGCCAGGACGGTGTGCTCAGAATGTGTTCCGGGCACACATTAATGTAATGCTCTCATTACAACATCCTGGTAGCCATCATACTGCAGCAAAGTAAGCCCTCACTGCTGGTATATTATAGCCATCAAGAGACAAGAAGCACCTGAGTCACTTGGAGCAGATATTCCACATAAAGGACAGGAGTGGCTTTTCTATCAGTGCTGAAACCTTTGATGGTTTCAAACACAAGAGTTAGGGATGACATACTCGTGTGGTCTAATGCTCTTTCTGATACTGGAATTACAAAGATATGAATATGTTATGTCGGTATGCTACCCAACAGTGTTTAATTAGAACTCGCTAAAGATAAATAAACATGTTGGCTTCCTCAAATTGCTCTGCTTATCTCACAGCACAACTTTTAACCCTTTCACACACAGTGGTCAGCCAGTTGTCCACATGTAAAAAAAAAAAAAAAAAAAAAAAAAAAAAAACTCTTTGAAAAGTATGTTTAAAAAAATGAAGTTCAAAAATCTTTTTCTCATGCCTTAAGATGAATAAAAAATACTTAAGAATCAGAATCAGCATACTTTATTAATCCCTAAGGAAATTATTAGGATTAAATTAGTGGAGTGTGAGGTGAACTAAACCATTTTGCCTAACTTTGAATGAGTGATAAAAGAAAGGCTCCAGTATTTAATTATTTATTTTAATCAAAGTACAGTCACACAATTGATTTATTCGGGCAACTTATTTGGATCTCAATTATTTAGAAATAAAAATGGCAAACAGATACAAACTCTTCATTCCAGGTTTCCAAGGGCTCCTCCAACTGCTTGGATCTTGGGTAGTTACAATTACTGGCCTCCATTAGGTTCTGTACTGTAATACTTTCCAATCTTGTAAATGAGTTTCAGCTGCTATCTTGTACACAAAGGATTACCACAACAGCCCATTCCAGATGTTTTACTTGGCAGATTTTTATACTACATCCCCTTCCAGATGTAAGCCCAAAGGTTCTCACAGAATCAAATTGGCAATGTGTAAACCACTACACTACAAGGCCATTTGTTAATACATTAAGAAACAAATTACTGTCAGCAATTGTAGATCTTACTGAGGAAGCCTGTAGGCTGTAATACAAACGTATAGACACAAAATATCCTGGTGTGTTGGAAACTTGTCAGGAGCACAAATACTGAAGAATCAGCAGCTGCAGCTTGTTGTGGACGTTTCTGTTTTGTCTGCACGACCTCTGGCAGGATATTTCATTAATGCATCTACAAAGAACCAGAAACAACTTAAGAAAACTTACAATTTCACATTTAATAAACATCATAAAAGGCTCTGTTATTTTATTAACTTCCAGAATGAAATTTCTAAACAAACCCCCCTGCTTCATGTTTGAGACAAACAGCCACACTATTTAAGTTACATCAATTTTTTTTGTTCTTAAAAATACAGAGCACAATAAATGTAGTGATTAAATAAATACAAAAATGAATGAATAAAAGAGCCTTACCATTATCAAAATCTGCGCTAACCTCTCTGGGGCCTCGATATCTGGAAGTTGGAAACAGCCAAAATATCCATCAAACGAAAGACAAATGGTTGATAGCAAAATAGTCAAAATCTCCAGTAGCATCAAGAGAAAGTCTAGCCCAGTAAACTGAGAGTCACTGTGGATTTGGCTGGGCTGTGGTTCAAGCTGATCTATATCAGCAGCCTCATCAGCCATTGTTCTCGTTTGTTGTGCTTCTGCTGAAGATGTATGGCCAAGAACTAGTTTTGGGTTGCTGCTGCTACAGTGAAGTGCTCCCCGAATTCTTTCCTTAGCAAGATCTCTCTGCCCTTTTAGTCTGTGTGTGCAGGACCAAGGGTCTCTATCAAGTTTCAGTACGGGGTACCACTGTGGGTGGGAGTTATTCAGTATACCCCTAACTGTCTTAACCCGGTGTCCCTCAAAAAATCAAAACAACTATGTAATACTAAACAACACAGTGTTTTCCTTTTAAAACACTTGTGCTAATCAAACATATAAAACACTTGATATATGTAAGACGTTATCCCTCCTCACAGACTTCAAATTAGTTTAGTCCGCTGCCTACCAACCCCCAAACCTTACACAATGGTGTGAGTGTTGTTGAGTAGGTATCTCTGGTAGTATTTGGTTAGAGGGCTGACCTTTTATCTTAGGTTATCTTAGTTCTATTAAAATAAAGCACATTTAAAATTGTAACCAACCTGGTTGACTTTTTAAAATGTTAATTAAAATCCCAATTAAAGCCATAACTCACTCTGACTTTCAAGTGCTTTTAGTTTATTACAATTGTTATTTTTATGATTAAAAAAATAAATCTTTGCTTATAACCTTAGAGCTTTACAATCCAAAGATGTTCTCTTCCTAATACTGTTATAAATATATATTATACTGTTTTTAGTGAATGTCTTTGGAGATTCTCAGCCATTCAAGTTACTTAAATTCGGTAGTATACAAGCCTCTAAAAATCACTCTACGCTGTACATTAAGCATAAATGGGAGAGGGAATCAGGCTCACGAATTTCGGAGGACAGCTGGTGGGGAATATGTGAGTCTCAGGCTACCACTGCAAATTCAAGGTCCTTAAGAGAGTTTGGTTGGAAGAATGTAGTGAGATTCTTTAACACTCCTAAACTCACAGCTCGGCAAACAGGCTCACAGAGCCAGGGCCTATGTTGGAGAGGTTGTGGAACCCCTATGGCATACCATTTTCATGTCTTCTGGGCCTGCCCAAGGATTCAGCCATATTGGGGGGAGGTGGCCCTTGAGATAAACAAAATAATTGGGATTACAATAGACTATTCATTTGATACGTTGTATCTTGGCAAACTGCCTACGGCACTCCCACATAAAGATATTTATTTATTGAAAATACTTTTGGCTGGCTGCAGAAAGGCCATAACCCGTAGGTGGCTAAAGGCAGACCCTCCAACTCGGGCCCAATGGCGTGGGATAGTGGAAGAAATTTTTGGAATGGAAAGGCTTACCTTTGTCCTTAGACTCGAGCTCGAGAAATTTAAGAAGCTCTGGGAAAAATGGGTTGTGTACTCCCCTTTGCACTGAATAAATGAATATTACCATGATGTAAGTAGATGCTATTACTGGAACTGTGAATGTCTCCCATGCTGACCTTAAGTTTTGTATTCCCATACTGTAAAATGATAAATAAAAAGTTATAAAAAAAACAATTGTTATTTTTATGATTAAAAAAATAAATCTTTGCTTATAACCTTAGAGCTTTACAATCCAAAGATGTTCTCTTCCTAATACTGTTATAAATATATATTATACTGTTTTTAGTGGATGTCTTTGGAGATTCTCAGCCATTCAAGTTACTTAAATTCATGCAAGTTTTCCAAGATAATTTCCAGCATTGCATTCACTGCTAGTGAAACTTTCACATTCCTACATTCCACCCCACCCCCAAGCCCAAGGGTGGAGGCAGGAGCCCCTTGTAAAACATGACCTGTTGTTAGGTCATTTTATCTTTAGTTATTCATGTGTGATAGTTCATCCTGCCATGTGCCATTGTCAGGTCATCAAATTTGCAAATTTGATTTCATTTAGTGTAAATTTTCTCATGTAAATATACTTTTGCATATAAGGCATGTGGCTTTTTATATAGTCTAAAAAATAATTGTTACATTTTTCTGAAAAAACCCCCCCAAACAAACGCAAAAAAACATAAAAAGGCTGGCTTGAGATGAAAATGTTTATATTTAAAACCTAAATGATCAAATACATGCTTGTAGGACATTTCAACAAGTACAGCCATGTGGCTTTAAAATGGCTCAAAGAAAAAACAGCCAAAAAAACCCAAAACAACAAAACAACACAATGGGAAGATTTAACAAATACATCATGGGCATGATGTGTGATGTCTGTGGAAGTTTACCCATAGACTTATACGAGTGAGTTGTTTCTGTAGGCACATGAGATTTGTTGTTTACTACTGGAAATATTTGATCACACTTCATTTTTCTAGGTGCAGAACTATGTGCATCCAATTCAGTATTATTCTTATAGCAGCAAATCATGTTGTCTCAAAGCCATCCATAATCTATCCCAACAGGAGTTAGACATCACAGGTGGCTGTGGCTTAGATGGTTTTGAGGTGTGATGTTTGCTGTGATGACTGAAGTTTTAACCACTGCCATGAAGAATAGTGGAGATGTTAAAAATAAATAAAAATTCTTATAAAACTCTTAAATCTGTGATTATTAGACACTACAATTAATCCAACTAGTTAATCAGATTAAGACTGGAGGGTACCAAACTGAAAATGATTGACTATAGGTGTGTGTGTGTGTGTGCGCGTGTGTGTGTGTGTGTGTGTGTGTGTGTTGTGTATAGATACACACACAGCTTTGATTAGAGTGTGTGTGTGTAATTTCTTCTTTGCATAAGCCATTTATGCAAAGAGTTATTGTTTGTATTTATTACAACACACAAAACCAGAGTTCTAAAATCTTTAATCTTGACCAACTGTAGAAAAGGTGTGGGCCTCTTGAATCAACTATAAACAAGCAATATATAAAAATACAAAGTGCAGCAATAGGTATTTATAAAGTGACTCTGACGTTTTCAAACATAATTTGTTGGCCACAGCGATTCATAAAACAATGAAAAAAGCATTCTAAACATTTTTTTTTCATTTTTCCAGTCATTACTGGAAAAAGTCAAACTATAAAATATAAAATATTAAACATAATAATAAATAATCGTCGGTTTTCCTGATAGCAGCTCATTGTGGGGCTTCCCATTCACAGGTCCTCTGGAAGGAGACTGGATTGATGCATCTGCAGACAGAAACAATGTTATAACAAAATGTCTGAGGGACGAGAACAAGCTACAAGTTAAAGTCAGCACGAGCTGACTCAGCTCATTAACTCTCTCCTTTCAACTGTGTACACCCAACAAGTCAAACGCAACAGGGAAAAGAAGAAAAAAAACTACAGAACATAGTAAATAATAAAGTCTTACCGTTATCACAAAGTGAGGCAATGTGTCAGTCCTGAGAATGGATGTTGGAGTCTGCACATCCTCATAGGTGACTCACCAGAAGCCACACCAGAAGCCACATCAGTGCGATCAAACAAATCACCACTACCAGGCAAATGCAGACGGATTTGGTGACCTGACAATCAGGAGGTTCAGCAGGAATTCCGACAGCAGTATCGCTGCATGTCGTTGGTCTCACGTGGTCGCTGATTATGAAAACCTCAGACCCATTCCTGTAGATGACCGTTTGGTTGCTGCTTCGGCGAGAAAGTGTCCTCAAATGACGCATCATCCAGTTTCCTCCACGCAACACACCGTCTATGGAGGCCCTCGCCGCAATCACAAGATACCCCATCGGGAGAGGAAGAGCCACCCCCTGTGTGGTGTCCACATCTGCAGCCAAGGTATCGTCAGCTGGGTTCTCTTTGTTAAGATAAGTGGCTTGACGGCAGAGAGGACAAATGATAGATCCTCGACTCCGGGCGACTACCATTATTTTGCTCAGGCAGTCCTGGCAAAAGACGTGCCTGCAGCTCAGAGTGCGTTTTGCAAGCAGAACATTTTCAAAGCATACAGGACACTCCTGTGGGGCCTCGTGTCTATTTTCTGCTGCCAGTGCCATTATTCCGTCGTAAAATCAGCTGATTACTGGTACAGTAGTGTTCTCCAACTTCTGTTCACAACACGGAACTTTCTGCCCTTTTAAAGTGTGTGGTGGAGCAGGGGCCTGTACAAAGTTGTGGCACGGGGTGGCACTACCCACACATAACCCCCCCAAAAAATCGGATGCCTCGCACAGGTGTCCAAATAAAATGGAATAAAATCATAAAATATTTAATAGCATAATGTTTTGCATTTACAACATTTATGCTGATAAAAAATATATTTAAAAAATATAATTTTTAAAAGAAGCTAGCCCCCTGATATTCCTGAAAATGGTTCAGTCCAACCCCCACCTCTAAACACAATGGTATGAGTCTCAATGACCAGTATCTGATATTGTCCTCTAAAGGGGCTAGCCTAGCTAGATTATTTAACGCCAGCATGTGCAAATCACACGACCAATTTAAGATTCAGTTAAACTTGTATTTAAAGTGCAGACACCAAACTATATAACAGTTTATAATTGTGTTGATAGGCCACATAAAACCAATCTAATCTAAATAAAATCTAATTAATCCAATGTAATTTAAAAGCATAGGCGATGCATTTTTCTGAATACTATCGTCACATTTAGTGAAATAACTGTAAAAACTGCACTTTCTAAGGACAGCGTTCACAGGAACTCTGTTTTTACGACAAACTCTTTTTTGAAATAGCACAAATAATTTGTGTGGCAACTTATTGTGACACCTAATTGTTCTGTAATTTTATTTTAAGTTTAGTGGTTTGAAATTGTTGTACAAAAAAACTTTTTTAAAAAAAAGAAATATAAATTTTAAAAAAAAATGTAAATTTATATTTCAAGTTATGAAAATGATTCGTTAAACATGTTTGTGGTTTTTAAAGTCAAATTAGTCAAGGTAAATAGTTTTTAAAGGAGAAATACAAAGGTAAAATCAAAAGTAGTGAAAAACAGCCCATTAAAACCTGGACCCCAGAGGGTTAAACAAGTAATGTGTCAGATAATATTGTTTATCTTTATCACTGAATAGAAAATCGTCATTCATTCCGTTATTCTTGTACAGCGTCAGCTTCTGAGCCCAAACATGGCCTCTTATTACAACTGTTGAATTGTTATTTTTGGATTACTCAGTCGTGCTGGTCAATGTATACCTTAGTGCTGGAACTGGAGTTTCAGGTTTTACCTGACTGGTGAGGCACTTTAATGATCACAGTGTCAGGGTGTCGGGAGTCTTTGACCCACCCAGCATTGATTTAAAGCATACTGGAAACCTACATCATATTCTTTCACCAGCCCTGATACCCAGGCCCACAGCCTGCAGGTAATGAGATAATCCCTCAGGTGTGGAGGGGGAAAGCTGACTTGTAAAACAGGTCCTTTTATTATGTTCTTTTCCTCTTTCCTCCCTGTTTCTGTTGTTCGTTTCATTCAGACAACTGCATACCAGCATGAGGTCGTCCAAAAAAAGGTGGTGTGAGTATTTCTTGTCTAAAGAAGAAATCAGAGACAATTTGCTTAAATTTTCCTTAAGTGGCTGAGTGTTCTTATTTTACAAGAGTGTAAATGTGTAATAGTTTAAGTTCTAGGGGACACAAGGAGTAGATGATTGACTTAAACAAACAGCACCTGTTTAAGGAGGGGTTCTGGCCTCCACCCTGGGGCTTGGGGTGGGGTGTAATGACAAAATGCGAAAAGTTCACTAGAAGTGAATGCAATGTTAAAACTTATATTAGAAAATGTGTATGACGACAGCTGAACAGTGTCAAAGTATCTTTAATATTCGTGGGTTCCTGTGGATTATCACTCAGAAGTCTAACCCGACCATAAAAATAGGACTTACTCAGATTTAGAGTAGAGGGAATCACAGAACTGAAAAACAGTAATAGCTAGTAAGAGTTTTTCCAGACTGTGTATGAAACTGAGTGTAAAATCTTTGCATAATTCTCCTGTACTCACAAACCAAACTGCACCTAACTGACGGACAATGCCGCCATTAGCTTCATAATGAAAAACATTTGTGAATCACAAAGTACATTTAGGTAAAAACAACAAAAAAATAAACATTGCCTCGAAAAGACAATAAAAACTCAGGTATTTTAGGACAAAATGTCTCAATTGAAATAAAGAAAACAACAGCAAAAAATCTATACGAAAAGTGGGACAATCATTTCTAGTTAGTGCATTTCTCACACCTCCACCAAGATGTTTGAGTATCCAGATAGACCTGCTGTAGGTTAGCAAAACAATCCATGTCAATGCTGGGTGGGTCTAAGACTCACAGATGACCATCTCTTGGATCTGTGCCTCACTATTCACGTAAAACCTGAAACTTAAGCAAGTAAGTCCAGTTCCAGCACTAATGTGTGTGCTGACCTGCATTATTTGAGAAAGTTAACATAAGATTACAGCAGTAGAAGGGGACATTTCTTGGGGGGAAATGGTCTTGCTGTCGCACAGCAAGAAAGTCCTTGGCTGGAATCCACCATCTGCACAGCAAAAATGCCAGTGTTGATTTTTCAGTGTTAGTAGATTTCAACAGAGTTCCGAGTTAGTTCAACACTTAATCGAGTTAAAATAACACATCGGGAGTTGATTCCTGAAAAGTGTAAGTGTAGATTTTAGTCGTTACTGCATTTTAACACTGTGGGTGTTAAATTAGACCACACCTTCATTTCCTGTGGAGCTTCGCAATCCAGAATCTTCGGTCGCCATTTTTTCTTGCTGATGCGGTAAGTTTTATTCGGTTAAATATTAAGTTTTAGATTGATGTTAGAACAAGTAACATGATAACTAGTAAAAGAAATAGTATTTATATCAAAATACATCATCTTTAAGTGTCATATTTGAATTTTAACTGTTTTTGTTAAGCTGGGCTACTGCTAGCTAGAACTCTGCAAAGTACCAGTTTCTTTCCTAATATTCATTTAGCATAATCTGGCTATTGGCAGACTGTAATGAATATTACATGTTAATATATTTCACAGTTTTTATTAAATGCCTTTTATTTATTTTCGAATTAAACTGCCAAAGCCTTAGGGTCAGTGGTCTCAAACTCGCGGCCCAGAGGCCACTCGTGGCCCAAAGGCCACTTGCGGCCCACGTCAGGTGAGGTGAAGAAGTATAATGCAATTTGGCCCTTAAAGTGACTTTTTTTTGTCATTATCCAAAAATGATTTAATATAAAGGCAATGAGGGCAGAGTGTTACCGGCCCTCATGGGTAGTGTAGTCCGTGCTGCGGGGAGAACGTGTGGAACTGCCCCTCCCGTTGTGTGTTTGAGCGCGAGAGAGGGAGAAAGTAAGAGCTGTTACCGATGAGAAATGGAAGAAGAGCGCATGTAAATATAATAATAACCACTGCCGCCAAAATGAGTGCCTGGTTGTAAGAAAGCTGTTAAGATTCGACTGTACACTGTGTTCGCTGACAGTAAAGCTACAAGCCCGACAACCCAGCATATTGGCCAGAGGTGTCATTACCACGGTTCAGAGCCGCGGACCTGGCCGAGGTAACAAGAGAGTACAAACATGTGGAGGGATTGGCTTTGTTAGTTCAGTGAGAGTCAAAAACTAATGTGTACACTTATTTCTGCATTTTTATTTTGTTAAATATGAATAAAATTACAGCAGAAGTGCTGCAAAGTGTCTGACCAGAAAGAGAGGACCATTGTGTTAATTTGGTAGTTCAATTAAAGGCATCGGTTAGTTAAGAGGGAGAGGGGGGGATGCGTTCATATTTGCAGTTTTGTCTTGTTATACAATATTTGAAATTTAAAAACGAACAAACCAAACGCTACATTGTCAGGAATATTTGTGGGGAGGGTTTTTATCACTTAAAATATATAAAAAATAATAAAATAGAAATATGGTTCCTACTAACCCCTGTGATAGTTGAGAGAATACTGTATTGCAGTCATGTTACACAGCTTGTACTACTTAAAAAATGGACCAAGGATGTTTTTCTTAACAAAATTTATTTTAACTCAGTCTAAAGGGACTAGACATGCTAGATATTTTGCAAAGAAATGGTGTTATATGCTGGACCTTATTTTACTCTTGGCAGGTGGTGATATGCTGGTTCCCGAGAAGAGATGAACTAATCAAAGTCAGCTTTTCAAGACAGCCCCAAGACTCTTCGCAACTTGTGTTCAAATGTGAGGCCGTTGTCAGGTGATAAATGCAAGGAAGAGGCACTCAACTGACATGAAACATGTCAAAGACAACATGAAGGTGACATTTCAACATAGGCAAAAAGTGGTTCAAGAACCTGCCATAGCTTCTACTGTCCTGGACCTTTTCCCAAGATTTCTGGATACACCTGGCTTGGTAAGGCATAAAATAATTTAATGACTGCTTTGTGGTTCCTTTGTTTGTTTTCTTGTTAATGTGTTGTTTCTGTTGTTACACTTTGTGTTTAAGATTGACCAAGACTTCACAATGCTGTTTTTTGGGGAGGAAGTGTCTGGTAAGTTCCTTGCAAAGTGGCCAACATTCTTCAAGCCAAGGATCATCAAAGATTGCAAAAATCTGTCCCAGAGTACAGAATTGGATGAGCTGCTCATTTCTGCACAGCGTTACTCTAACGAGGCTGGTAAGTGTAAGTTGGAAATGGTAGATTTTGCATGCCTTTACAGCATTTGCTTAATTCCCACAACACAATATATCACTCATTTCTGTATGGTATGAAAACAAGCTTACAAACATGTTAAACCTGAAATGACATTTAATGTAGTTTGAACACAAAAAAAGTTACATAATCTTACTATTGTTATGACTCGATATCTACTTCACTTGGTGGCCAGAAGATTTTAAGTCTCTAGAAATGAATTTTTATACCAAGGCGCTGGAAAACTGCCTTATTAGAAAAATTATCAGGTGTCTAAAATGTCATCATGGTATTACATAACGTGGAAAAATGACTGCTGTGGTCCTTTAAATGACAGTAATTGTGATGATCTTAATTTCTATTCTGTAGTTTGGGACTGCGAGGCGGCTGCCCTCTTTTGCTGCTTCACTTCACTCCATCATCTAAGGGAAGGACGTCTTCAAAGATTAGCACATCAGATGCTGCTCACCACCTAATGAAATTCATCAAGGTATGCTTTTTAGAATTGTATATTTCTCTTTTGATGAGAACAGATGCAAATTATCAACGGCTGATATTTTAAGATGGCAAGGTGATCCAACCTGCAGCAGATGTATCTATCCCAGACAAGCTTGGTGTTGCAGGACTGACATGTCATTGTTTCTATTAAAACTAAATGTACACATTGAAACAAAAATAATTGTGCGCGCGGAGTGAAACATTTTAATATTGTCATAATTTCAAACAGCAATGGCTCAACATCAGATTATCAATTTTGTTTAATGTGAATCACTTGGTTTCTTTCTCTCCCTCAGGTGGGAGGTAGCACAGAGGCTTTTCTTAAGGCTGGCCCCACTCAGCCATTCGTCCTGTGGGTTGGAGAAAGAAAGAACATCATCCAAAGTTTCTACCCAAAGTTTCTACATTGTCCTAGATCAAAAGGTCATTCCCTGTGTGACACAGATGGGAGATGCAGGTTTTGACAAGGCAAAACTTTTCAAGGCACATTTTTTAATTTGCCGTGTCCTTTGATAAGGCATTGGACAACTTCTACACATTCATCCAGACCATCAAGTGTATGGCATTGATGTTGGCAGCATGAAGGACAGTCCTCGGGTCAATGAAACAAGAGGAAGTCTTCACTGTACGGTTTAAAGATATCCACTATTCAGCACTTTGACTGGAAATGTTCATCTGTTACATTTGCAAGATACACCACACAAGTTGCTCAGTGTTATTTAGACATTTGAAGTTCCAGCATGGTTTGTACCCAGGAAAGTTTTTACGTTTGACCTGTGGAGAGCCTGGCTGCATTGTGTGGAGTTTGCATGTACCAGGTTCATTCTGGATACTCTGGCTTCCTCCCACAGTCCATAGACAAGCAGTTGGGAAGGATTAATGTGATTCTATGTGATGTGATTCTGTCTGTCCAGCCGGTCCAGCTAGGCTTTTCCCCTGAGACACTTGCAGTGTTTCAAGTTAAAAAATCAAGACAAACAAAAAGAGTTTGGAATCAAAGGTTAAATGAAGACGGCTAACAGACTACAAGAAAAAAAGAAAAACAACTCCATGTGGAGGACAAAAACCATGGAGCCTAATGTCCCAGCCCAACATGAGAAACTTAATGAAACTCAATGAAAAGAAACAAATACCCTGATACCCTGCATCTATGAGATGACACAAACAAATGATACTGTGATGACATCAAGCAATAATATAAGTAATTTAAAACCCAGTTTGATGTAATTCTAAGCATTTTGTGACTTATGTTGCTTTGGAAAACCATAAATAATGACCGAAAGGCAATGATAATTATAACTATTATTGTTATTAATAGCACTAGTAGTTGCTGAATTTATTTTAAAGACTACTGTTTAAAGTCCTAGGCAGCCAGTCTGTCATTTGTTCAAATCCATATTCAGAGGGACTGCTATATTTGCATGTGACAAATAAAGGATTGATTGATTGAAAGCCGGTTGGAGCGGACACGCTCCATTTTGCGTAACTATTTTTAAATCCCGGTAGCACTGCAACCACGTAAGCTAGCGCAATAATTTTTTTTGCATATGAAACCGGAGGAGTTGTACTTACATCTTATGCCATCAGCTTGTCCTAGGTCACGGTTTCTTTCCACATATAGCTTTGCAAAAACTGCATAAAAAGCACTTGCAGCAACAAAAACATAATATTCCAGAAACACGCTTTGCCGATCCGATCAGCTGTTTGTAACACTTCCTACGTCCATCAGCGTGAACTATCACATGACCGCATGACCTGCCCGAAACCGGAAGTGACGTCATTTTGCGGAAATGTCGTTTTTTACCATCGTGGCCTTATGAGCCTATACTTGTGTTTTTAAAAGTTATGTTTGACTTTATGACTTTCTGTGTTGTTTCTGGGATGCTGAGGACTCATATTGCACTGCTGGAAATATTTTATTTTGATGCATATGCTGTTATTTTGCAAATTTGCACTATAATATTTATTTTCGTTTTTCCTGCAGTAAATGAAAATTGGTGTATCTCAAAAATAAAACTATGAAGACACTTAAAATAAATTTCCTTTGGTGGGAAACTAGTTTGTGCAACTTTTTTGTATTTACAGTTTTGAGGGATAAGCCTCTTAAATTTCTTTAACTAGAAATATATGTTAAAAAATCAAAAACGATTTTCAATTTTTTTGTAGTTTATTGCACTTTTTTGCAATTTATGTAATTACTATGCACTTAATGCAGACATATTATTAAAATTTGGGCTATAATAGTTGTATTGATGTACAGCAACTTGAAATGCTCCAAAAAATGGCTCCACAGCATGTAAAAATATACTATAAGCTCTAGCGGACTTGGTTCTATGGTAGGTCTTAAAGGGTTAAAATACGAACACATTCAGGTACAAACAACATTGATAACCTTTGAGGGTTCACTACCAGAGATACTGGCTCAACAACACTCATACAGCTGTGTTTAGAGTTGGGGATTGGACTGAACCATTTTCAAGCATTTCAGGGGAAAACTGCATTTAAATATGTAATGTTTTTTAAAATATTTGATAAAAATGTAATTACAAAACATTATGTTATTTATGATTTCAAAATTTTAGTGAATTTTAGTGGGTCACCAAGTCAAGACATCAGATTTGGGAAAGTGGTTGAGGGTGGGGTCGGTGCCACCCCTTCCCATCACTTTGTACAGGCCCCTGCTCCCTATACAATTAAAAAAGGACAGAAAGTCTTGTGCTGAGAACAGAAGAACTTGAAGAGCACTGCAGTGTACAAGTGACCTACAAATTCTAGAACAGGAAAATGGCACTGACACAGGAAAACAGACACGAGGCCTCACAGGAGGGCTCCATATGCTTTGAAACTATTTTGGCTGCAAAAAGCACATTGGTCTGCAGGCATGTCCTCTGCCAGGACTGCCTGAGTAAAATACTGGTGGTCGCTCAGACTGAAGGATCCATCGTTTGTCCTCTCTGCTGTCACCCCACTAATCATGATGAACAGAAGGAAGACGGCGAAAACCTGGCAGCAGATGAAGGCCACACACAGGAGGCCCCTCTTCTTCTCCCTGTGGGTTGTTTTCAGTTAGTGCCGCACACCTCCACAGGTGCTGTGTGCCACGGAGGTAACTGGGTGTCACCACACCTGAGAGAAATTTCTCAGCAAGGCGCTGAACAGACAGTTACTGCAAGTGAATCGCATATTTCCACTGGAAACAGGCAAGGAAGACAGACCACAGACAACTGTACTACTGTCAATATAACCGAGGACCGTGCTCCGGGGTGTACGGCGTATCAGCTCATCTGTGGAGGCCTCTTTTGCCTAGTAGTGCTGATTTTTTTTTATCTCACGGTGGCATATTTGGTTGCACCTGTGCGACCAACTGTTCGGGTAGCAAAAAAAAAAAAAAAAAAAATCTGCAACCTTCCCTGTGGTCAACAACAAATCAGACTAAACTAATCAGAGATAGTAAGGGGCGGGACCTCTCTGATCGGCCGTGGTCCAGTTGAAAGTGTAGGTGGAAGTGTGAGGTGAGTAGCTTGAATAAAGCGATATCAATTCATTAAATCCTGAATCGACTTTTAAATATAACTGTGTTTTGCCAGAAACGCCAGATTCTCAGATTAAAGCTCACAAAACCATTTCAACAACAACCACACAGCAATACATATACATACATATCGTTATCGTTCTATCGCCCAGCTCTATTTGCAACATGAAGTGACGGCATCCTCAATAGTTACATTTTGTGCAGCAATGAGGAAAATCTTTATACAACAAAAAGAAAAGCTAGAAAAACACAACTATTATATACAGGTGGTCTGTTTCTTCACAATTTTCAACCAGAGCAGTTTGACGTTGAGGAAAGTTTCTTCATGTTTCAGAAGTTTCTCAGCAGTGGATGATATAAAGATGTGTGTGAAATGGACTGTTATGACTGGTCAGAGTTAACCTGTGAAAATGTGATAAATGTTAACTTTTTATAAAGAAGCAAAACACATTTAGTCTTTTGATTTAAATATATATTTTTAGACTTAAACAGGTTTAAAAGATTGAAATACTGCCATTATAAGATGAATAAGAATCAAAACTATGAAAAGTACTTGATTAAAGAAATGACAAATGAGCTCAATAAAAATATAGTTTTTAATACACTGGGAGGAGAACTTAATTCTGTTAGTTTTATGTATAAATGAACCTCAGTGTGGAGCCCCTCCCACTCTTCAAACTCTGGAGGGTAATTAGCTGAAATTAGATGGTCATCAGTTAATCCAGTTCACCTGAGCCTTCAGTCTTTAAAAGCTGGATCATGTGTTCACTGCTGTCTATTCTCAGTTGGTGTGACATCAACTTTCTTTGGTGGGGCTGGTGGTTTAGTTTAGAATTGGTGCTGGTTTGTTTCAGTCAAGCTCTTGTGTGGATCGGTATACCTGGTGTCTCCGCATACCTGGTGTCTCCGCTTGTGTCTTCAATTCATTCGTTAAGGTTTGAGTGTTATTTACTGATAATGACCAGTTTGACTTGTCATTTTAGCGTTTGTCAATATTTCTGCTTTTGAGGACTCTGGCTGTAGTCCTTATTTTGTTGGGTTTTCAAAGATTTTTGTCAAAAGCCTTTTGTATCTATTACTGAGTAAATGGCCTGTATTTGTATACTATATTAGACATGAGCCAAGCTCCTCTTGTAGGTTGAAGGGGCTGATCTCAATAGGAGATCAACCAGCTTGTTTTCACTTTATTGCAATGGAGAACGTGGCTAAAGAAAGTGTCTTGGGAGCACTTCCCTGGTTACCAGAAGGTTGCCAGTTTCTGGTTGCCTTTTGGCTCTGGTGGAATCAGTGCATAAGTACCCACCACAAGTATCTGTCTGAAGACTAGGGTTGAGACTAGTTAGGGAATGGGTTTGCTACTTATGGAGCTTGGGCTCAGTGGGCTTTTAAACCTTAATTTGTTCTGTCTGCTTCTTGAAAACCACATTGCTTTAAACATTCAAAACTCTGTTAACCAGACTTGGAGCCTATTTGAAGACAAAACCGTTCTGTGGAGAAGTCAAAGGTTTTGGCAGGAAATCAGCCTTTTTGGGGGGGGTTGTTTTTTTAATACTGGACTTGTGAACTGCACCAGTGCCGCTATATGATGCTCCTGTGTCAGTTCTTCGTGTGGGTTGTCTGCTGTAAGAAACTTGAGGGCTTCTGGTGTCTTTATGGCTGTAACACATCAGAAGACAGGGCTCAGCATTTGATGGTCACCAGCATGTTGATGACTGAGTTGTAATGGAGAGCAACCACACATCATTTCGCCTGATGTCTGGTAGAGAGATTACAGCACACTGGATGTTTAGTAATCTTGTTTTTCACGTTACCTTAATTTGTCTGAAGTGCCAGTGTGAATAAATCACCACTACCAGGCAAATGCAGTCTCATTTAGGAAGCCCTAGTGACAGCAGTATCGTTGCGTGTCGTGGGTTTCAGTTGGTCGCTGATTATAAAAACCTGAGTATGGGCAGAAATCTGTGCCATCAGAAACTGAATTTGAATAAGTTCAATTTGAATTGCTCAGATTGAATCTGAATTGTAACTTGAATGAATGCTTTTGAAAACTGAATTTGAATTAGTCTAATTTGAAATTGAATTTATGGTTTGAAAATGATCATCACTAAATTGAAACTGCATTTTATCCTTTAAAAATTCAGCTCTCGAATAATTTCAGTTTCACTTCTCACCATTCAGTTTCAGTTCTACAATTCAATTTCAGTTCCAAAATTCAGTTTTTTGGAACTTACATCCGGTTCAAGCGCAGATTAATAGAACTAAGTTTTACTAGCGGACCGAAAGTGTTACTGACGGGAATCTACAGCGTCTTGAGCTGAATTAAGACTTCAGAAGTCATTCGTCATGTCGAATGACCAGCGGATAAACTCTCAGGTTGGTAATAAATGTATTACATGTATAAGAACAAGCGTCATGTTAACAAATAATAGCCGTACAGTAACTTTTATGCTTATTGTAGCTGTTAGCTAAAAACGCTAATTTAGCGTAGTTTGCCCTGAATTCAGCTTTGACAAACAAATATGATTGACTGTTTCTAGTAGAATTCCAAAGTTGTCATCTTGTACCCTCTCAGAGTACCCCCTCTGTATGCTTGCAGAGACCCCTACAGTAGGGAAATATGCAAAACGGGGCCCAAACCTTTGTATTTTAGCTTTATTTATGTCTTACACAGCATCCCAACTCTTTAGCTAACTTAATAACTTTAGCTAAAGTGAATAGTTAGTCTAATTCATTAGTGCAGCATTACTGGATCACCTCTGTTTGAAGTGATATACAACTATCACTGAAACAGCAAACTTTGTAAATAAACAACACTTCTCATTCTCTAAACGTTTGGCCACAGCTGTAGATTACACTATCAGTGCTTGTTCACTCTTGACAATAATTACATTTCTAAATTCTCTTTGTGCATTTACTGAATTAGGTTGGCAAATGTAAAAAATGGTTGACTACAGGTGTATGTATAAATTTTAGTAGTATTTTCCTCTTGCTGGGGAAACGTCCCCCTCCTATGTTTTATTATTCCGCTTTCAGCGTTTTTGCTTCACGACTAAAGCGTGCAGTTTACTTTGTGTGCACTAACATGGACTCGAATCAACCAGCACCACCTCTGTACCTTTCAATTGTGTCTGTTTGTGCGTCATGCAAACCTTTGACATTAATGAAATGATATCATGTATTTATTTTTGGCCTACATCTGTTAAAACAAAAAATGTTAAATTACATACACAAAGTAATAGGAATCACCACTCCAATTGGTCATCGTGATTTTAATATTCTCTTTTTCCATAACAATGAAATACGCCTTGGAAAAATAAGACTATGTTGGTAGTTATAGACAGTCTGTATAAGTGTGGTTAATCCAGTAAACATTTGTAAGGAGATGGCAGTTACACAGTGATTAGTAATAAACAGAGCCAGTGAGAGTGAGTGGATTTAAGAAAGTGAGTGGCTCAGGCGTGTCGATTGGTTTGTCATCTGTTTTTGAGTCTGGACTAGACATAGAAATTTTTTGTTTTAAATCTAAGTTAGGAAGATTCATGTTTTAAAACAACCACTTTTTGTGAGAAATGCAAGAAGTACATCTGCAGAAAGCACACAGTTACATTCTGTCCATCATGTGGACAAAATTGAAAATGTTGAACATTGAAAAACCGAGAACATCGGGCAAGTTCAAAAGAAATGTGTTTGTAGGAAGGAAAAACCTTTACCAAATTGTTCCTAAAAATAGTTATGTAAAGTCAAACTGTATGTCTGTCCTACATGTTTATGTAATGGAAAATAAAGTTGCTATTGTTTTATTGCAGTTTTTTGACAATTCTGAGTGGATTTACTCACTACGGGTCAAAATGACCCGCAACAAAATCAATTTTTTTTTTTAAACATAATGCAAGGGCTAAGGGCTTGCATATGATCTTCAATTTGTAGCAGATCCACTATCACATAGCAGCTGGACCAGTCTCCAATGGAGCGTCAGTCCACTGCTGCCACCTGTGGCTAAGTGCCATAGCCTACTACTAGATTAACTTGTGACACATCTGCACCTGCATATGGTCACATTGAGTAGAGACTGAGTGGCTGCACTTACACCTAGTGCATTCAAATTCACCCACAGACATGTTGAAAGATGTAATGCCAGCAATGTAGATTGTCAACACTAAAAACAGTCATTAAGCAAAGACCACAGGGATCTCCTTTCCCCCCCCCCATGTTTATTTGGCATGCACACATTTGTAGTCGCCTTCTTTACAGGGGAAGTCCACAAACACTGCATGGTACCAATTTACACAGAAGGTACATTCAATCTGCAGGAAAAATTAGATTGTCAGAGTCGGCTGTTGAGTGACGCAATTAAACATGTTCAAATGTGCAGGTAATGTAGTTTTCTGTGCAAAAGCCTTATCTGTGAATCAGTCTATATTTTCATGTGTCCTTTAGGGGCTCCAGTCTCTTTAAAGTGCAAAGGCATGCAGGTTACCTGAACTATACGTTTTCTGTTGGTGCATCAATGTGACATTTCACCCAGTGATGTTTAAGTAACCCATTCAAGGTGTTTCCGTCTAATGGTATCAATTTGGTTATCTTACACACTGATCAGTTTCTGCACCTGAGCTTCTCTCACCACTGGCACGACATACCTGGGAAAGGTCATTGAAAATATATTCCACAATAGGGATAGACATATGAATGCTGACTGTGCTGACAAAATGTGTTGTGACAACAGTAGTCAAACAATCTGTAATATATTTGTTGAATACAAATGTTTTTGCTGTGAAATGATATAAACAAAAGCAGTGCTGATTTTGGAATCTTCAAGCGTATGATAAGCTCAAAATAAGCAAAACTGCATTTCATGTAGTTCAACGGGTTTTCTTTTGTTACAAGTGTATTGTGCATGAAAAGAATTCAAAGTGGTGATAGAGCCAGCTGCAGATGTGTCACAAGTTGATTTGGCTGTAGGCTATGGCACTTGGCCAGAGGTGGCGCTGGTTGATTCGAGTCCATGTTAGTTCACACAAAGTAAACTGCACGCTTTAGTTGAGAAGTTAAAACGCTGAAATCAGAATAATAAAACGTACGAGGGGGACGATAACGACGACTAGATTCTCCCGATCGTCTACTCTTGCTGTCCTGTGAACAACATCGGCGTGGTGTTAATTGTTTGCTGTTTTCGCGATCGCGTTGTGCATGAGAATATCACCAGGTAAACTCGCAATATTTTTAAACATTTTGTTGTTCAACAGCATCAAGACTGACGGGGTGTGTTTGAGTTAACCTCACAAGGGTCACAGATGATATCTTTGGCGGTTTTTTTTTTTTTTTTTTTTTTTTGCTGATTTGTCGGTAGCAGCTCTTGAAAAGCAAGTCTGCCACACATCTGTTCGACCAAATCCAGTTAATCTGGAACACCGGTGTTTCAGATTAACTGGTGGCGGTGAAAAAGATGTGTGGCAAACTTGCTTTTCATGAGCCGCTACCGACAAACCAGCAAATAAACACTGAATATATAATCTGCAACATTTGTGAGGTCACCTTAAACACAGGCTTATTGCACTTGAACAATAAAACATTAAAAACTGTCACGAGTTTACCTGGCGATATTCTCAATCACGAGGCGACCGCGAAAACGGCAAACAAATAAACGTCACCACGCCGATGATGTTCACAGGACAGCAAGAATCAACAATCTTGTCTTGATAAATGCCAAATTATATACACAAAGTTCTAGAAATAACCACTCGTATTGTTCATGATGATTTTAATATTTTTTCCATAACAAAGAAATGTCTTCAACAAATATTACACATTAATATTTGACTTATTGTAGATAAAAAGCGTCCCCAACGAGCTGTCATCAGAAAAACTGACAGTTTATGAATGTAATTATTTTAATTAGATATCTATACAATTTGATACTTGTTTTTACACGCTTTTAAAAAAAACTGAAAAGCAACTGATCAACTTTTGTTTGGAGTTAAATTTTAGCGACCTCTAGTGTTCATCATGCCCGACTAGGGTCATGAATGGTCTGTTATCTCCCGATATTTTCTTAGATTTGTTTTTGGGGGTTTAACAAAAACATTTTAAAAAGCTCACAGATAAGTGGCATAAACTTTTGGACTTTCAGTTGTGCTTTCATAGGTTTTACACCTTTTCCTACTGATTGATTATTCATACCATATTAAAGCAATTAAGTAATAGATGACAATGGCAGAAAAGCTCTTGTTTTTTATCTATGTTTTTAACAAGTGTTCTACAATTTAAAACAAAATCTGTGAATGAACAAAGATGTTATGTTTTAAAGAACAGTTTTACACATTGTTTTCTTACATTTTGGGCACTATTTTCTAAAGTGTTCATATGTGCTGTATTTGAGTGTAGAAATGAATTATTTATGTTGTCATTGGAATTGGGTAACCTGTCATGAGGGAATTCCCCACTGGGGTAGAGGGGAAAGCTGCATGGTAAAAGAGGTCAGGAATCTGTAGCAGCAGGGATTACTTAGTGTGGCAATCTTTAACAATTGGACACACTAGTATATAAATATTAAATAAATTATATACTCTAAAAATTATAGGCACATCTATAGAGTCTGAAAATCAGGCATAGTCTATTCTTAGACAATTTCCAGAACTGCATTTATCCCTGCTGGAACTTTTCCATTCCTTTGGCACAAATGTGCCACCTCCATGATCGAGATGAGTAAGGCAGGTAGGTCACAACATAGAGGCAAGTAAGAAATCCACCCCAGGTTGGATCCAGGGGCCCTTAACAAGTCCTGTTAGTATTCTGTGTTTAACAAGCAAAGAATGAAATACTAATGTAAATGTTTCAAAGGCAACTCGGACTATAAGATTATGTAAAACATTTAACCATGATGGTATAACCCTCAATTAACTTAATTTACCAGTGTTAGTTAAAAATTCCTTTGTATATATGTAACATCTGTTTACAGCATATTACGTAAGACCACGTGTGTTATGACAGGGCACTACAAAAGCCCTTAAAATCACGTACAGTGCTTTTTAAGACAATTTTCAAGGTTGCTTTTGTTTTGAATAGTCATTTCCGATTCCTGTTCCCTGACTCTCCCTCACCTACACCTGGAGTGGAGGCAAATCAGAATCCTCCCTGAGGTGGAGAGACGAGCTGCTATGTAAAACAGGTCCTGTTGCCAGTGGGAACAGTGACGTGACTGACTGGTTCCCCTGGTTGTGAAGTTTTGGTTTGCGTGTTTTGTTCCAGTTTCAGTTGTCATATGGGGCTTTTTATGAGTATTCTTCAAAGATTTTCAATATTTATCCATCAGGAACACAATTCATTTTCCCAAGGTGCCACTTGAGAAATCAGGACCATTGTAGTGGGTCACACCACCTAGGCCTGTCACCTAGACCTATTTCAAAGGTACATCCTATCAAGACGAACATAGATATATGATTTCAAATTAAAAAGGTTTCTTGAACTGTCTTGTCCCAATTTGGTATTCCGTTCTCTTGTATCACCACAGTTCACATAAATGTTATAAATAATAATAATTTGAGATTTAAAAAAAGGCCACATCACTTGGTGTACAAGAGGCCAATCTAAGGTATCACAGTACTAAGCAGTTTTACAAATAAAGCTGACGAAGCATCAAAGATATCTTTATCACATATATTTGTTATCTTATATATTTGTTAGTTCGTTTCATGATAATCAATGATATTTGTCCATGTACTGTAAGTTTGAGATTGCTTTAAGCTTAACAGTCATTTATGTAGTTTGTGTGAAAAAGAACAATTTTTTCTTTACATGCTATTTACTTAAGTTTTTTAATTTATTTATTTTTTATGTTTGATATTTGCCCTTTTTGTTGTTTTTTCTTCTTGAATTATTTGATAGGCAGGGGTTTGATAATCATGCCTATTTATTTGACGACATTTCATGGAATAGAAAAAAAAAAGTTATTGTTTAGTGGAGGTTCAGTCCGAAAAAAGGGTGTGGTGTGGTTAAATCGCGAAGATCTATCCGGTTGTTCAGTGATGACGCGACGGATCCTACTTCCGGGTCTAAAGTAGTCTGCGTTTAATATGGCTTTTGTGTTGTTAACATGTTTAATGTTATGTATTTTCTTCTATTTGATCTCAAAAAGCTCCTAAAACAGTCAGTGATCACTGTTGACCTCCCTCGGCTTTTATTACCGCTAATCATTTATTTAAGCTCAGTTTTTAAAACCTTAGGATGTAACTACAGCCCAGCCCATGCAGCAGTATATGAATGACTAACCTCGTATTGTGGATGGATTATCTCAGTTGTTCTTCTGGCTGAAGTTTGGTCCTTTTACAGCATCCTGCCATGCGATTACATTTGTTCCTGACCACCGAGAACACTCACGGTAACTTTTATCGAGTGGAAAAAAAGTTAGCTTGTTTATATTATGCTAACGTAGCTGTGTCGCTAGCGGTCACGCAGCACATCATTATATACCAGCTAGCCCAACTTCAGTAACCCTACAAACGTCACTGCTGTTTAGTTTTCTGTCTTCATTTATGCTGGAAGTGATAACAGAGCTGTACGTTTTAATTTGTTTCCAAAACCCCGCAGTCAGGACATGCTATATTGTATTTAGATAGAAGCTAGCGAGCTAACTCCCTGCTAACTTCTAACTCCTTTAAATGTCATAAATTCCGTTTTCATGGATGCCTGGATGTTAAACTCAATTGTTACACCTGAGC
The DNA here is from genome assembly GCF_057381915.1 of Diplotaxodon limnothrissa. Classification (NCBI taxonomy): domain Eukaryota; kingdom Metazoa; phylum Chordata; class Actinopteri; order Cichliformes; family Cichlidae; genus Diplotaxodon; species Diplotaxodon limnothrissa. The sequence goes on from NC_140599.1 coordinate 22,939,379, forward strand.
AGAACGCTGATCATTTTATTAAAGATGAAAGACTTTAGACAGTTTTTCAACTCTCAGTAATGCCATATGATCGTTTGATATATGGACCTGCAGCGGAGTTTAGACCCAGACACGGCTAGTGACGTCAGACTGAACAACCGGATTTCAGGAGCAGGCCTACGTGTGATGTAACGTGAAATCACGTCATCACGTACGCCCCTGTCAGGATTTACGTTGGTTCCGGGAGACGCGTTGGCAATTTCCTAAACAGAGCTCAGTTACCTCATTGGGAAACGTCAGTATCACCCGAGGCCCGGCAAAGAGGAGCTCTGCTTATCGTTGGGTGTTTTACCGGCTGGAAATCGACTCGCTGCTACGGAAGACAACAGTAGACCGACTTGACATGAGCAGGTAGCCGTTTAAATCTCTTAAATTTGACCTCTAACGCGTTTTTAGTGTTTGACCTGTCCGTGTAACCAGCTGTCGAGGCATTTGTGTGTGTGTTTTTTAGACTACTCTCCTAAACGTTACGAAGATTATATGGTTATTTCGGGATAAATATCGAGAAGTGTCACCTTAAATGTTTGCTTCATACACCTTTAAATCCCGCTCGTTCTGTGTGCTGCATTTTTACTTGTAACGCGAGAGCGAGCCGACAGTTTTTGGCGTGAGCCCGAGCCTCTGTGCGGTCATACCTCCCACTATCAGATACCGACACGTTCAAACGTCTAAAAATCATCAGCGTCGTTAAATCACAGCCTGTAGCTGCTGGGCTGAATTAGACCTTTTGATACATTTGAGATCAATACCAGCCGTCACATAATCGATAAGAGGTTCTTGGTCTCATGCTTTTTATTGAATCTTACGCTTTTTTTTGTCTCATTAAACATGTTTGTCTGTATGGTGGGCTAATCCATAACATGGAGACCAAAATATGGACCCAGGGCAGGGGTTGTGCCACCACACCCTATAAAGCTATACAAACCAGCAAAACTTCAAGAAGGAATCTGAAGAAAAATGTAGGATTTTTCTGTACAGGAGGGGGGAAAAGTGACTTTGTCAGCATCAACAGAGACACAAATGTGGAAAAGGAAGCACTCTCTTTACTTGCCTTCCCTTGTCTGTAATTTCCAGATCTTTGCTGGATTCGGGCCATGTCTGTAGCGGTGTTGTTGCAGTAGACAAACAGATCCAGGGATGAACCAGAGAGCTATCCAAAGGAAATGAAAAATAACAGGAGCTATCCTGTTCTGACTGTCTCTGCTTTTACCTGGTACAGGATATGACTTTGGGTTATTGTCCTGTGTAGGGCTTTGATGGGCTACAAGATTTAGCAGAAAGCACCAGATCCCTTTCAAGCCTCTGTATCCTAGCATTGAGAGAGATGTGTAGTGTTTGATCTTTGTCTAGTAAATCAAAAGAAACTTTTTAGGTACTTCCCTAGAGTGTTGTGTCTGGTCTCCTGACATCCAGCATGTTTTGTCAGAGGAAGCTTTGAAAAATTTCCCTTTCTGTTACCCCCTCGTTATTATGGTCTGCAGCGCGCTGACACGTGAGGGTCTTATAGACGGGAAGCTGTTCATGACGGCATCTCTGAGGAATGCTGTAAAGGAAACTGCAGTCAAAGTCATCATCTCTCTGAGTCTAGACTTAGAAGCAACACCCAGGCCCAAGCCAAGCAAGCCACTAGATTCTCTTTATTTATTTATTTTATAGGAGACTTTTGTCGAGGCAGTTTACACAAAAATCAGAGCACATTTGATTTCAGCTCAGGGTTTTCCTGTGTCATGTCCACTTGCTGCTGGTCCTATCTGCAGGAAATCCTTAAAATCCAGGGCCAGATTATAAATATTCCCGGGGCTACAGCAGTGGTAGTGCTGGTTTTGGCAGCTGTTTCACCAGACCCACACATGAAGCCAACAGCAGCTCTTTCCAGATGTGTTTAATGATTCCCTGACAACAGCTGCGTAGGTCCATATACATCAGAGTTGAATTGCTCACCAGAAAAGAGGAACGACTGTCTGTTAAAGTGGTAACTCTGCAAACAGGAAGGAAGATGAAAAACGTACCCACTTGCGAAAAATGTAAGAACTGGACTCACATGTTGATCTTTTTAGCAAATGAACTCGTCATGTTGAGGTTGCATGAGTTGAGCGAGCTAAGAGGTTAAAACTTAATAATTTAATGCACATAACACTGAAGATTTCCCAGGTATATAAAGGCATTGGCACACTGAGCACACGTTATTATCAATTATTTGTGGTATTTGGAAGTAATTGCTTCAAACTGTACTTAAGTTGGGGGGGGTTCTTAGCATTGTTGATTTATGAGTAACTGAGGATGGACGACCTCATCCCACAGGGTTACGCGGTCAGGATGGTCTGTCGCTGAGATAGGGCCTTTCTTCTCCAGTGATGAATGAGGAGAATGTTTGATGGTGGCTCTGCTCTGAGATAAGAACGGAATGTGCTCCGCTTGATTTAACATGTCAGAGGATGCAAATGGCAAAACTGCTGAGCTGTCCGTTTACTAATTCTAATCTAACTGAAAAAATCTGTAAATGTAATACAAATGTGCCTTCAATCCTCAGGTTGCCCTGACATGGACACAGAGATGATTCCCAAATTTTCGTCAAAGGATGAGGAGGTTGATTACTGGAAGTCCCAAGCCCTCAAATATAAGAAAAGGTAGGTGGCATTTGTGTCGCATCTGACAGCAATGCATGCCTGAATTTATTTATGGTATGAGTTGGTGTGTATGGCTTCATTTCTTCAAAGAACAGGCCTGTGTGAGTTTTTCATTTCAGTTTGATATTAAGCCAAAATTAGGTTACATAACATACTGTCTTGAAAGAAAGCGGAGTTGGAAATCGAATGACAGCGATTCTTCAAATATAGCATAAGATGAAAGACAGCTTTTGGGGACAGTAGATGCTCATCCTTGCATAATAAGCAGCTGCTTTGTTTTGCTGACTATGTGGTTTGCGCAGTAGTTTTGAAAGATGTGATTACATAATAACTTTGTGCCAAAAGTTTCCACACAGGCTGTGTTTAGCCGTATAAGGCAAATGGCCAGAAAAGAGTAATGAAATCAGCACTGACAAACTTCATGGTTTACTCAATAGGAAATGACACAGGCCACAGGATGGGCATTAGTGTCACTTAAGAGTGTCATTTGACATTTGTTTAGTCTTCCTTTCCTATTTGTGGACGTACAGTCTATGAGAAGAAGTGTAAAAGTGCACAGCAGGGGTTAAAGTCCTGCTTACTTTGAGACATTCCTGTGGGCACATGGTGGAAAAAAACATCAGTGCATGGAAAGAAAAGTGGCTTCAAGTAGATTTGCCATAGTGTGTTGCAGTTTTTAGGGCATGCATTTTCTCAGAATATCCTTCCACTGAAGTGATATTTTTAAACTTTTTATTTTGAGTTTATTTACAAGGCAACCGCAACATTGTTTATCATTATCATTAATAGAACTTTTTTTTCATTCTGATGTATGGAATACTATTGGCCAATTTAATCTATTAGGGTTACATAGTTATGTTACAGGGCCCTGTGTTTGCTGATCAAGCACCATGTGTGATGCTGGTATGTGTCGAACACACAACAACTGATTCATGCATTTCAGTGCTCTGTGGAGCCACTGTGAAGGCATTATCCCAGCACAGAGTCAGCTGACCAGTGTTACCAAGTGTCAGCTCGGCAGGAGAAAAATAAATTATATTAAGAAGCCTTTTCCTCTCTTTTCTACCTTTACATAAATGCATTTACAAATAATTACTATTTTATGCAATATTTAGTGTGTAAAAACATCCTGTTTCATAACTTTTATCCTCCTGTTTTTTTTCCCTGCTTGTGACCTTTAACCTGTTCCACTCTGGAGATGCATGGCAGCATGCCTGTTCTTCTCACCTATTTTTGAACCAGCTACTGTCACAGTTCAGCTGTCTCTTCAGAGCTGTATATTTAGAATGCTTAACTCGACAATGCTGAGCTGAACCCTTATTTCCTCTTTGACAGAGGCCAGACTACAAATACGAACCTGTAACTGGCTTTCATACAGGTTTATTTCTGGCCATTAGTGGGGTAGAAAGCTGCTAGAACATGCTTGGCTTGGCTCAGCTTGCAGGACAAAGGTCTGTCAGTTTTCTAGAGCTCATAGGCACAGTCATTCAGCCGGTTAGCTGTGCAGAACTGAATGGGGGACGATGAACAGGAAAGCTTTTATCACAATGACCGTTTATGGTTTTACCCACTCTCTCTGTATTTTTGCCATTTAGTTGCCATGAAGCCCAAGAGGAGTTGCAGGAGTTCCAGGAGGGGAGCAGAGAACTGGAAGCTGAGTTGGAGGCACAACTTGGTCAAGCTGAACAACGTCTTCGAGACCTACAGAGTGAAAACGAGAGGCTAAAGAATGAGGTTTCCAACCTCAAGGTAACGGGCCTTTTTGATCTTCATTAAGCGTTTACCTTTGGCTAGAACACTAATAAAGTCATTTGTGATTACCTAAGAGGTTATCTGATCTTTGTTGGATCCTGCACACAAGGTCTAATGCCTCATTTGTATGGTAGGTGTTAATCTGGGTTTTCTTAGGTAATCCTCCAGCACTTCTTAATAGGATGTCAGGATAAAGAAGAAGAAAATAGAAAACTGCAAGGCAAGCCTAGTTCTTATCACAGTAGACATGAACACTGGTTTCAGTGTGCTTGTTTGGTTATGCACATTGGTGACTGTACTGTACAACTACACCAGAGAGCTCATAAATTATGCCTTCCTTTAACAACTGTCGGACAACGATGTTCTTTGAAACCTTGTGACCGTCCTGAGATTCGTTCTGACTGATGCTGATCTTTGTAGTGGATAAAACGTTATTTTTAAACTAGATTCCTCATCAAGTAGCGTCTTTGTTGTCCTTGTTTCTCTTTATAGACTCACTATTCTCTTATCTGCACATTTTCCATGTCTTCCAGGAAAAGCTGGAGCAGCAATATGCCCAGAGTTATAAACAGATCTCTTTGCTAGAGGACGACCTGGGACAGACTCGCAGCATCAAGGATCAACTCCATAAATATGTCCGAGAGCTTGAACAGGCCAACGATGACCTCGAGAGAGCAAAAAGGTGAGAATGACGTGCAATGTGCAAATTCTGTTTGTATTCTAGCATTTACCTCAAACATGTCAGCACTCATAAAATACTTATCACTGTTTTTGTAGGGCTACAATAGTGTCTCTTGAAGACTTTGAGACCCGTTTGAACCAGGCAATTGAAAGGAATGCCTTTCTGGAGAGTGAACTGGATGAGAAAGAGTCTCTCCTTGTATCTGTGCAGCGGTTGAAAGATGAAGCACGAGGTAAAGATAAAGCCCACATAAATGAATTCTTCCCCTTTCTGGGCCGTGCATCATTTGTGCAAGAGCCGGTGTTTCTTAACTTTCTCTCTTTTTTGTTTTCCTTCTTTAGACCTGAGGCAGGAGCTGGCAGTGCGCGAAAGGACCACAGACAGGATGTCAGCACCCAGCTCACCCACTTTAGACATAGACAAGATTGATTCAGCTGTACAAGCCTCTTTATCCCTCCCAGCAACACCTGTAGGAAAGAATATAGAGCACTCTTTTATCAGCCCCAAAGGTTAGAATTATTCCTACTCCATTTTCCTCTTGTTTGAGTAAAAGTTGTAATATGAGTTAACTCTGGCTTATATGTCCTAGCACTGACCAACGGCTGCGGTAACTCGTCTCTGACTCCCTCTGCAAGAATCTCAGCTCTTAACATTGTTGGCGACCTTCTGAGAAAAGTCGGGGTAGGTGTTACTCACTTTACTGTTTTGGCTTTACATTTTAACAGCTCTGCACTGAGGAGCAAGTCTTTTCAGCGACGCTAAAAGGAAAGATAATTATGATGATGCTAATTTGAGATTTCCTGTTTTGTCATTAGGCTTTGGAGTCGAAACTTGCTGCCTGTAGGAACTTTGCCAAAGACCAGGCAGCAAGAAAAAACTACTCCACAGACAAAAGCATGCTTCTCAACAGCAATGCCACCAATTTCTCTCACTCACTACATGCTACCTACTTCGACAAAACGTAAGTCTTTTAGCATGTGCTTTTCTCCTTTCCCTGTCTGTTTGTCCTTCTGTTATTTAGTTTGATGTTAAAATCGGATGCCCCGGCTGTGTGTATATCTTTGCTAATGTTGAGTATGTCTTTTGACATCTGCAGCACTGTTAATGGATTGGACCCCAGCACCTTGACTTCCATGACACCATCCAGAGCCCTGTCTCCACCGGGCATGCTGCCTTTGAGTGTGTGATTGAGGAGCTCCTCAAGCCAGAGAAAGCTCTAAAGAAACTCTTATCTCCTCAACACAGTCTGGGAACACAGAGGGTGTGTATGTGTGTGTGTGTGTGTGTATGTGTGTGAGTGAATGAAAACGGAGCTGGAGTGATGTGTGAATTTTTTAGCTCGGTGTGTGCAAGAGAGGCTTGTGTCTGTTTTGCAGCTCTAAGTGCATCTGTGAGTAGGTGCAGTCATTTGCACCAGTCAGCCAAAAAAGCATTGAAAGCACTTTCCTATATTGTGTATATACCCATCGGGGCATGGACCTGGTGGGCTTCTGGAGCAGCTGTGGTGTCTGGGGAGCACGGGAAGCAGATGTTTCTGGTGCCTCCCACACAGATGTTCAGTAAGTTTGGGAGCTGGGGACTCTGGAGATCAATGCCTTATACTCTTTCTCAGGCAGTTTAGGAGCTGTTTTGGAGTGTGGCTGGGTGTGTTCTCCTCCAGCAGGAAGGGCACTACCATCAGGGAGTGATATACCATGAGGTTAAGCTTAGTACCTGGGGCTTTGCAGCAGAACAGTGCTTCGTAACCAGGTGATCATCATTTTTCACATCAGCTTTTAGTGGTTTTAATGTTGTGGCTGACTGGTGTGTGTTCCTACCACATTCTCTTCTTGCTTGTGCCTAAAGCTGTACTGCACTGTGCTTGAATGAATGTCACTGCAATGTTTTGACCTTAAGATGTCAACTTTGAACTGGCACGGTTACCTAGGTGATTCCACAGTTCATATGAAGACTCATCCTTGACAACTGGTCTATGAGAGACCACAGCTTCCTTTGAACTTTCCTTCCTTTTCTGTTTCATTGCATTGCACAGTTAAACTAATTTCTGTTTAGATTTTTCTATATTTAAAAAGGGATATGTTCACATTAACTAATTTATCTCACAGTATACTTTAAAGTGAAATTTTCCTGTATGATTTTATTTTATTTTTTTCTTGCATGTGTTTAAATTGAAGAATGACCGAAATGAATGTTGACTGTTTAAAGCCATGTAGCCGTGCTGCAGTTGTTCCTCTTGTTACTGGCTGATGTCTGGAGTGCTTGTGGAAATATCAGCTTGTTCTCCCCTCTGGGTTAAACCTGAATTTACAGGTTTCTGCTGCTGTCGAGTGTATTCCTCTGCAGACGTCCACTGACGTTTTTTCAAGAGAACAGTATTGCCTTTTTATAATATTTAATGTATTGATTTTTTTTTTTTTTTGTGTCGTTCCAGGCTTATTACCTCATTGTGACATGTTAGGAGTTAGCAGCTATTAATTATTGATGGGTGTCATTTTTGGCTCATACAAATCAAACTGCTTAAAACTGACTCAAGGATTTTTTTTTTTCCCTCAGTTTTATCTGGAGTTATGGTGCATTAATAACAACAACTATAATGTTATTTTGGCAATACTTACATTTTTACATATTTGGCTCTGCATCCCCTCACTTACATATCTTTAATTCCTCAGCGTCACCAATTTGCACCCTAAAGGCTCACACAAAGACTTGTATTCATTGTTAGTTGATCATTTGATGCCACTTGGGGCACAATAGGAGCCTGTTACTTAAATTGGTTCTATAGTTGGTGTATAGCTTGTATAGATGACAATTTTGCCTACCACTTTGTGGATATTGACATTTGGCAATAAGGTCCTATTTATTTCAGATTCTGTATGGCATGTGTTCGGATAATGGGTTTTACTATTGTACGGTGGTTAAGCCCATTGTATTATGATATCAAATTGTTTAAATAAAGATTGATATGATGGATGTGTTGTTGCTTTTTTTTTTTTTTTTTTTTTGAAATGTACACAGTAGTAGTGAATCAAGATATAGTGGTTTTGTTTACTAATCAGAAGGTTGATGGTTTGATCTCTGGCTCTTCCAGCCTTTGTGTTGAAGTATCCTTAAACAAGATATTAAACCCAGCGCATCCATCAGGAGTGAGAATGTTACAAGGTTACAACTTGTTCGACATAGAAAATGAGCAATAATTTGAACATCTGTGTAAATGAGACTAGTAATAAGAAAAAACTTTGAGTGCACAAACTGAATAGAAAAGCACCATTACTAACCATTCAACAGTGTCCCAGGTTAGAAGGGTGGTAGTGGTTTAAAGGAGCTTCATGATTACACAGCACAAAGAGCGCTTACTTTTACTTTTCCAAAGCATCGTTTTCCCAAAGGTTTTTTTGTTTTGTTCTTTTTGTCACACTGCACAATGGTACAATTTGTCTTTTAATTCAGTGAAATATTGGTGTTGTCATAGATCTTAAAAAAAAAAAACAGAACAGTTCGGCAATTTAAGTTTCATAGTTTGGTTAAGAAAGTTTTATGGTTGGTTTAAAAACAACAACAACAACAATGTAATAATTTTTATTTATATAGCACCCCACAACTACAATTTAAAAAGAACATGGAAATGTTCCAGTTTCCACTGTTCTGCATTTCAGGTGCTCTCCAACTGTGGACACAAAATTAAAGGCCCAACTTCTTCTCCATTGTTTCCTTTAATATGTTCTTCTTGATCTAGAAAAATATTTCATTTCATATTAATTATGTGTTATGAGTATATAAATACATGGCGGAAACAGATGGCATGTTGGTGTGAACGTTTCCTACCTTTCCAGAGACCGTGAGAGGGTAGCTGTCCACAAATAACACATAGTGTGGGATCTTGAAGTGAGAAATCTAAAAGCAAGAGGGGGCAAGCTACAGTCATGCTTCAATTTAAAGTGGTTACAGGTGCTAGCAGTCTTATGTTTTATCTCTTCCTACCTGGCCTTTGCAGAAAGCTCTTATCTCTTCCGCACTGGAACTCTGACCCTCCTCCAGCTTGATGCAAGCACAAACTTGCTCACCCAGCCGCTCATCTTTCACTCCAACCACCTGAAAGCACGGGAAGGAAGAGTTACAGTTTATACCGAACACTACAGCTGATTAATGCGTATTCTCAGAGGCTGCTTATTGCTTACAACAACCAAAATAGTATTTTTAAGCTCTATACCCACACAGAGACACTACTTAGTACTCATATGCTGCCCCCAAGTGGTTTAATCTTACCTGCACTTCCTTTACTTTGGGATGCTTGTAGAGAAATTGCTCTATCTCAGCTGGATAGATGTTCTCTCCTCCTCGAATGATCATATCCTTTATGCGTCCTTCAATGGAGCAGTATCCCAGACTGTTCAGACTGGCTGTGTCACTGTACAGACAACAACTACACTTCCCACACTGCCCTCTACTCAACAATTGTGTATCTAGGGACATATGTGAAACTCCACCTTACCCAGTCCTGTACCAGCGGTCTTGGGAGATCACCTCTCTGGTTTTCTCTGGCTCATCCCAGTACCCATGCATCACACAGCTGCCTCTGATCAGCAGCTCACCTGAGGCCCCAAGAGGGACAATCTCCCCAGTAGTGGGGTCCACCAATTTAGCCTAAGGTTAAGGCATGCAAAAATACCACGTGTCACTGTGTTAGAGGGATGTGTAGATGAAGGTTTGTGTGGGAAAGAAATTATACCTCAGTGTGACCCAGGATGCATCCTACGGTGTTAATCTTCAGCTTCTCGTTGTCCTCTGGAAACCCAAGAAATGTAACAGGACTATTTTCAGTTGTTCCATAGCATAACTGGGGGAAAAATGATTTGCATATGTTGCTATGTGCTGGTACGTGCTTCTCCGGTAAGTTTTAGTGTTATCTGAAGAGGTATCATCTCACTGTTATCTCCTTCATATTCATGTCTGTTGTCAGTCTTCTCACAATCTCTGGAGGGCACGGAGAACCTCCCATGATCCCTAAAAATGCAGTAGCAAATATGAAGGGTAGACATGACACCAATTTTAACCCATTAAATGTGGTGTCATGTCTTTTGGTCTCTCACCAGCTTCAACTGAAGACAAATCATATTTTTGTAAATCTTGGCTTAGCAGATCAGTGAACATGGTGGGGGTACCGTACACAAAATTGCACCTGGAGTAAAAGAAAAGACATGGATGGTAATCTGTGAAAGTGCTTATTCTCGTACAGCTGGACACTTATGATAGTGAAGATGAGTGGTGCTGTACTTTTCACTTTGAATGGCCTCTAAATTGGCACAGCTGTTGTAGGCTGCGGAAGGAAAAACTAGCGTGATGCCGTGAACTGCCATGCTCATTCCTCCAAGCACGGAGCCGAAGCAGTGGTAGAATGGAACAGGCACACACACTCGCACCCGAGGCTGATGGTGAATAGTAGTGATGGGACGTTCTGTATCGAGGCTTCGGAGCGTGTGTCGAGTAATGGAGGGGGCGTTTCCGCGAAGCGCGTATCGAGGCTTGCTTCATTTATGGGAGGAGCTGAAAATGATGACGTCCGAAGCCTCGCTGCCCGGCTGTACCACGTGACTGGTTCATGAAGCGGTTCGAACTTTGCCGCAAATAATCATTTTCCATACTGCCAGCATAAATATACACAGTATACTGCCATCACTACAATATACATGTTTTACACACTCCTTTTGTTGTTGACATTTACAGGCTGTGTGCAAAATGCCACACTCTTCAAATTCATGCCAGCTATTATTTTTACGTCCAGTAGGTGTCCTGCTAGAGCAAATGAAGCTTCATGAAGCTTCGCGTTGGGGTGAACCAATTGGATGAAAAGCTTCAGTGCTTCATGGGGCTTCATCTGCCCATCACTAGTGAATAGAGATAAGGAAGTAATTCACTATTATTTGTGCTTTCTTCTTGTTAGTAACACGTACATGAACTTACTCTCCATCCGTAACCGACGCGGAGGCCCAGGAAGTAGGCATTATTTACAATGTTGTGGTGGGAAAGCACAGCTCCTTTTGGGTTCCCAGTCGTACCCTTATACAAATGAGCAATTTGTACAACAATGAGCAGAATGATTATTAGATCGTTTTCAATGCTCTAATTGTTGTTACAGGTCAATATGATACATGTGTGCCCTGGAAAAAGTTGAAACACTGAATGTTACTGATGTAAACTGAATGTTGATGGGGTCATCAAAGGAAAGCTTGCTCTGCAGATCCATCAGCTCTCTGTGGTGCCGACTCTCCCCTGCTTGCATCACATCATCTACGTGGAGCATCCCTGGCTGCCTGCTGTCGGTCACAATCACCATTTCCAAGTATGGCAACCTAAAAAAAACCATGACCATATCTTTGTCTCAAATCCTAAACAGCTTCAACTTCAACACTATCATTTTTTTAAAAGTGATATGTTATAAAAAGATTTCATAGTCCCTTAATATCAGCAGAGGAGGGATATTTGAATCTGACTAACCTGGAGCTTTTAAATTTGCCTCCTGGTGTTGTGCCAATCTCTGGGCAAATCTCCCTCAGCATCTCACAAAATCTCTGGGTTTTAAAGCTGGTTGGACATACCACTGCCTTACACTGGACCTAGATGCAACAAATCTGTTTAAATACATTCAAATTCCTTTACGCTTGAATAATCCAGTAAATTATCAGTAACCAATGGAAGTACAGCATAGAAATTGTAAGCAGGCTAAACATTTCTATTCAATTTCAGGCTATTGTCCCAATAGGGCCAACTGACTGTACCTTTAGTATAGTGAACTCCACTTCCTTTACCTGATAGGCTGGGTTCAAGGGCACCTGCAAAGATAACAGTTCAAAGACAAAAGTTTTATCCATGCAAAGCTTCACTGTCTTTTTTCAAAAGACTACAGAAATCATACCATATCATTCAAATCAATTTTATTTAAAGAGCACCAAATCACAATAACAGTTGCCTCAAGATGCTTTATATTGTAGGTAGACCCTACAATAATGCATACAGAGAAAAACCCAACAATCATATGACCCCCTATGAGCGAGCAGGTTGGCGACAGTAGGAAGGAAAAACTCCCTCACACGAGAGAAGGAAGACAGGATAAAAGACATGCTGTGGAAGAGAGCCAGAGATTAATAACAAGTATGATTTAATGCAGAGAGGTCTGTTAACACATAGTGAGTGAGAAAGGTGTCTTATTATGCACATTATACTATAGGTGATGATGACAGATTACTTTTGAGCTGGTGAGCATAAAATTGTGAGATTACATAACAGCTCCTCTATGCAACTGCCAGGTTCAATGTCCTTGTCACTTACATTTGACTGTGTTTGATAACACAAGCTACGGTGCTGTAAAAGCTGTTTCAAGGGCATGTACACAGCTCCTGTACTAACCAGTATGATTCCAGCCTTGGCTGAAGCAAACTGGAAAAGGATCCACTGATATGTGTTTGGCCCCCAGACTCCCAGTCGATCGCCTCGCTTCAGCCCCAGAGCAAGAAGGCCTGCAGCAGCCTTGTCAACCTGCACAAAAATAAAATGACAAAAAAAAAAAAATACACACAACACTTTCAAAAGTTAAAAATGATTAACAGGGTTCTGTGGTAAAAAGCAGCAAACTTAAATAAGCTTCTTCTGTCTTTTCTTTTTGTTTTTAAGTCTCTTTCTGATGTCAGTAAGATGGGCTTTTTAACACAGCTAATCTTATTTTTTAATTTCTTCAAAAGACAAACTACAGATGGTGCACAGAGAGTCACTATCAAACCAGGTTAATACTTTCCAGGAACCACATTTTATGTCCATGCTTTTCTTAAAATGATGTAATCGGGTTTAACAATCAACCAGATTCTTATGCAAAGTCATCACTGACAGTAAAGGTCCTACATCTTGGATCTTAATGGGAAAAGCCCATATTAATATGATTAAAACGTCAGATTCAACCACTAAAACAACAACTAAATACATATAAATAACATGTAAGGGTTGTCAAATGCATGAAAAAGCAAAAGCTAAATGGATGAAATCACGTACGTCTTGTTGAAACTGTGCAAACGTTTTTCGGATGCCATCCTGCACAAAGATCACAGCTTCCCGTTCAGGCCAGCGTTGGGCAGTTGCATCCAGACTCTGGCTCACAGTCAGGGGGAGTAGTGAGAAAGAGGAGGTGCCGTGGACATAGCTGGTGGTCAGTGATGGGTTTTGAGGAGGACTGTCCACGTGAAGAGCCCTGATATAGAACACAGGGTTCGGAGATCAGATGGTACGACCTGTGAGTTTAGTGCATTTTTAGTGATATTATTGCCGATAATACCCAACTGGAATCCACAGGTCGTAATTGTCATTAATGAGGAGATTGTTGCAAAGGCTCACCTTTTAGCACATTCACTTCACCAGATGCACCTTGTTTCTTTTCCTCACCTTTGATTGGGTGTGGTGCTTGGCCTTAATTGCACTCACCTGTCACTCGTTATATAAGGACTGCACTCACCTGCCCCTCACTCTGTCTTCACTCCCACAAGGGGCGGCAGCTGAGGTGAGTTTCTCGTTGAGTCCTGAGTTCATGTATCATTTTGAGTTACTTAAATCATACTTTGTCCTTTTTAGAGATAGCAGTCCATGTGTGTCTTTCCTTCCTTTACCCATTATTCAATAAAACGACAAAACCTGTAAATGATTGACTGCTTATTCTCATTCTAATCAGATGAGCCCATGATGACTACTTAAACCCTGAACCTTCCTTCCTCCAAAACACGGTCCTCCGAGCCGGAGTAGTGTTAACGTCATGGATACACAGCAGCCATTGACTGAAGATTTGAGACGTTCCGGTCGTGAAAGGCGACCTCCTGCCCACCTGCAGCAGTATATGACGTTCAGTATCCCGGAAGTAGAAGTGCTAGATGTGATACAGAGAGTCAAACAGAATGCCAGCATAGTGACACAGACACACATGGGCTGCAGGATCCTGACGGGCAGTCAGAAAGTCAACCAGAGACATCCCCTGCTCCTTTACCCACAAATCAAGATGAGGTGATGAGGGAACTCCTGATGACAATGAGGGCGATTAGGCAATTTATGATTCAATTATCTCCTCCCCATTCCTCCAGATCTTCAATTCACACTGTTTCATCTGATGAAAGCAAATCCTCTGTATGCCGTTTACAAGCCATTCCCCAAACGCATCATGAGCAGTTCCCAGTGATTGATCCAGCAACATGTCAATCACCCTCTCAGCCCCCCCAGGTTAGCTGTCACTCTGGTGCAGTTCTGGCTGCTAGCCCTCCTTTCCCTAATTCAACAATATTAGATGCTGCAGTTCCTTCAAGTGGTTTGCCTAGACCAGTTTTTCCTACACCTGATGAGACTCCTTTTAATTTCCTGGCCACACCACTGCAAGGTCCCCACCAGATTTCATGTGTTCAACCTGCTGTTCCTCTAGACGAAGACCCCGCTCAACCTCTCGTTTGCATTCCAGAACCAAGGCAGCACCCTCCTGTAAAGCAGCAACCAGCTACATCTGATTGTTTGCATGCACAAAACCCTTCGGTACCCATTACTGCTAGTTCTAGTCACCCTGTTAGCACTAGAACATGTGTATAAGCTTGAGGGTCCTTCTTTCCCAGACCTTACTGGGAAGATGAAATCCAGTATAGGCTGTTACGAATGGCCCTTACTAACCTGCTTGACCCTCATGAGACAAAGCATTTCAAATATCATGTCCTTCTCGATCATCTGAAAGTAGACAAAGCTAAACGGTTAGCTATTTCCTTTTCCTATGCTCCTGACCCATACACTCAAATACACCCATCAAAGCTCTTGATGAGCATTATGGGCAACCAAGACAGCTAGGATTGAAAGAGCTACGGAATATACTGGAGCTTCCTCCTATCAGAGCAGGTGATGGTCGGACTCTGGATAACTTTGCTCTTCGTGTGCAAGCTTTAGTTGGTTTGCTTAGCACTATGGGTGATCAAGGATGGACAGAACTAAATTGTGGCTCCCATGTCGATCGCCTACTTGAAAAGTTGCCCGCAGAGCATTCCAGTTGCTTCAAACGGCACATTTACAAGGAACAAGGAGATGATGTATGACTTACCTTTGTTCTCATCCTGGTTGCAAATGGAATGAAAGTGTCAACCAAGAAAGGACAGTGCCGTTTCATCCTTTAACCAGCCACGACCTGCCCATAAGTACACCTCTCCACTCACAACAATATTACATGGGACAAATGCATCCGATCCTGTACAGGCAGCACAACCCATCATAATGATTAAGGCAAGATGTGCATATTGCTGCTCACCTGAACACCACATTAGCAAGTGCCCCAAGTTCATTAACAAGACAAAAGATGAGAAAATACACTGGATAAAGAGAAACAAATGGTGCTGGCATTGTGCTAGAACTTATCACGCTGCGAAGTGTGATCTGAGGAAAGCATGTGCCACCTGCATGGAAAGACATCTACAGATCCTATGTGAGGTGAATCAGAGACCTAGAACTGGAACTAATCCTGTAGTGAGGACACTGTACTTTGATAGACCTAGCGATTGTACTAGTGTACTATTAAAGGTTGTGAAAGTGCTCCTGCATAATGGCAAAAGAACCCTGGAAACATATGCAATACTTGATGATGGCTCCCAACGTACCATGCTTCTGACATCTGCAGCTCAGCATCTCCACCTAACTGGGAAAGCTGAGAAGCTCATCACTCAGAACTGTCCATCAAGAAGTTGAAACTATTCAAGGTTCTTCTGTAAGTTTCCAGATTTCTCCCATCGCACATCCAGAGAAAACTTACACAATTAATAATGCCTTCGCTACAAGTCACTTAGCACTTTCAGACCACACCTACCCCGTATCCTCTCTTCAACGGAGATACAAGCGTCTTCAAGGTATCCCATTAACCTTTATTAACAAAGCAGCTCCACTACTGCTCATAGGCTCTGATCATACCCACCTTATTAGCCTATTGCACCAGTTAGACATGGACCATTTGGATCTCCTGCAGCAGTCAAAACCTGCTTAGGATGGACACTCCAAGGTCCAATCACAGACTTCCAACCCCAGAGCAGTTCCACGCATGCCCAATGTTTGTTCACATCTTCCAGTTCAGGAGAACCGCTCCAGCACATCCTTGTGTCCGCTGATGGCTCTGAATTCATTCAGCCACCTCATACTCTACCATCAGCAGTACCTATGTCGTCACCAGCAGTGCCACTATCACCAGTTCCACTGCCTGTGGCTGCCATTCCGCCAGTGGTCAGGGCGCTGCCTGCTCCTGCATCACCTGGTCCTGCCTCTGCCAAGCCCCGTACATTGCCCCCAGCGCCTGCAAAACTGCCCGACGGTCTGCAGGTCTGGGCCTGCCACTGCATCCCACGTGGTTGGCATTTGGATCTGCTTTGCCGCCACCGCTGGCTACATGGTCGGCCCCCTGAACTGTCTGGCCTGCGTTGTGTACCTCTAGGTCTAGTGATGGGACGTTCTGTATCGAGGCTTCGGAGCGTGTGTCGAGTAATGGAGGGGGCGTTTCCGCGAAGCGCGTATCGAGGCTTGCTTCATTTATGGGAGGAGCTGAAAATGATGACGTCCGAAGCCTCGCTGCCCGGCTGTACCACGTGACTGGTTCATGAAGTGGTTCGAACTTTGCCGCGAGATATGACAGCGATATAAACCCCTCAGACTTCATTCAAAAATGTGGGTGTTTGATGGAGAGTTGCGGTTAGTGAGAGTTTGGAGACCGTTTGGAGGTTTATGAGAGTGAGGAAAGTCAGGAGAGAATGGAGCCAGCTAAGAAGAGGAGGATGTCCTCCCCTGTGTGGGAACATTTTGATCTTATTCCTCCCAACAAGGTATGTAAATTTCTACAGAAGATGTATTTTCATAATACTGATGGTGCAATACAATTTATGTTGAGCTGTCTTGACTTTTGTACAAGGTGAAGTGTTTTCTATGTGCCAGGGAGCTGGGATATAACAACAACAACACCTTATCCATGCTTAGGCACTACAGAGCTTTGCATGAGAATAAGGGGGACACCGATTGTGGAGCAAGACCAGGTGAGCCATCAAATGCAATGATAATATAGGATGCAGTAATGTTACTAAATGATATAACAATATTATACAACTGTTATAAGTTACGTATGTGATATTTATATTTGTGCTTTATCTTTATTGTCTTTCCTCAGGAGAACAATCTCAAATAGATGAAGACCTGGTCAGCATGGTGATTGAGGACTCCCAGCCATTTAGCATTGTGGAGGACAAAGGATTCAAAAGATTTGTTAAATCATTAAATCCTAGCTATGTTCTCCCCACTAAAAGGTCATAAAAGCAGTGAAAATTTAGTTTTTACAGAATAAAATGTGAACAGGCAGGACTGAGGCTCAAAGCCTCAGTGTGTAGCTGTCCATACCTCAACGTTACAAAAGCACAACCACTGTCCACACCCCAACCACACCTCACCTCACAGTAAATGATCATTTCCATTTCAAGCATTTCCAAATAATCATTTCCCATACTGCCACTATAAATATACACAGTATACTGCCATCACTACAATATACATGTTTTACACACTCCTTTTGTTGTTGACATTTACAGGCTGTGTGCAAAATGCCACACTCTTCAAATTCATGCCAGCTATTATTTTTACGTCCAGTAGGTGTCCTGCTAGAGCAAATGAAGCTTCATGAAGCTTCGCGTTGGGGTGAACCAATTGGATGAAAAGCTTCAGTGCTTCATGGGGCTTCATCTGCCCATCACTATCTAGGTCGACCCCCTGAACCTATATTATAGTGATGTGTCCTGTGTGTCGAAGCTTCGAATCGTGCGTCGGGTAATCGCGGGGGCGTTTTTCTGAAGCGCGTATCGAGGCTTGCTTTGATTACGTAGGCAGTGACGTTCGAGGCCTCGCGGGCAGTCCGTACCACGTGACTGATTCAGGGACTGGTTCACCGGTTCGCGCCAGATTCGAAATAACATGGGCAGGAAAACAGCTGATTCCCCATCACACCGTGTTGTGGAATTGGATTACGTACGTGCTACATAGTTACTTGTGCATTTCTTCTTCGATGGAACCAGCAAGGAAGAGATGTTTTTTTTTTTTTTTTAATTTTGTCTCTCCTAATAAAGTATGCACACAGTAATAAATATCACAAATGATAAACACCAAAATATAAATAAACAACACTACACATTGTGGGGATGAACAGAAAAGTATTTGACCAGCATAATATAATCTGCAGTATGATCATTGCTTTAACAATGTAACAGATAGCTTTAAGATGGCCTTAAGATGTTTATGCATACAAGTTATTATAATTTTGTATTCCAGGTGCAGTTATAACTATTTTATACATATTGCATATCTGTGCTTATTTGAGTTGATGTTCAGGTTCTTTAAAGGTCTTAAGCTTCACTGACGTGACTGTTCAGGTGATACATGCTGAGGGAAAACTAGAACATAGAAGGAATTGCAATACATGCTTACAAAACACTTATATCAGGTCATTTTATATTAAGGTTTTAGTAGAGGTTCTTGGTTAAAACATTTATTTAGTAGAAGACATACACATAGTCTCAGTGAGCCTCTGGTCTAGTGAAAGGTCAGAAGTGCAACAGGTGAATTGAGAAAGAGCATTTGAGGACGAGACACAGCAGGCTGGAGGTGAAGAGGTGACACAAAGAGCATGTGAGGTCAACACATACACACACATTAGTTAGATTTATTTAGAGGAGAGATTAGTTATGTCTCGACAAGAAAGAGGAACAATTCACTTTAAGATAAGAACGGAAAGTACCAGCCATGAAAATAGAAGATGATCTTCTGGGTGAAAAGTCATTGTGGTGTTGATCTGATCTATGTATAAAATGTACCTGTGACGCATGAAGGGGCATCAGTAAACAAACCCTGATGTTATAAAATAATTGTTTGTGCTTTAGTAAGTCGGAGATCACTTGCTGTCGGCGTACAGGGTGTTCTTCCCACACGTGTGTATTCATTAAAATCATTGTTTGACCAAGAGCTTCTGGACCAAGGGTGGTTTGTACTCTCCCTCCTCAATTGTGAACCTTAACAACATCCTATAATCTGATTTCTGTCTTTTAGTTTATTAAAAAGTGAAGCACCAAACACTATTGTGTCATTATCCAGATGTACATAAGGTTTACACATCATTATAATCAAAGAGCCCGCTTCACTTGAATTGTCCACTTGATGGCGCAGTAGAGCAAATGAATCATCACAATGCTTCGAACCATGAGTCGACCAATTGGATGGAAAGCTTCAGTTCATCATGAGGCTTCATCTCACCATCACTACTATATTAGACCTGTAGCATGTCTGATTCCTCTGCCCCCGCTTCGTGAAAAAGAGCATCTCTAATCCTTTGAACATATTTCTCAGTAGAAATATGGGGGCAGCTGTTGTAAAGGCTCACCTTTTAGCACATTCACTTCACCAGATGCACCTTGTTTCTTTTCCTCACCTTTGATTGGGTGTGGTGCTTGGCCTTAATTGCACTCACCTGTCACTCGTTATATAAGGACTGCACTCACCTACCGCTCACTCTTTCTTCACTCCCACAAGGGGCAGCCGCTGAGGTGAGTTTCTCTTTGAGTCGCCTGAGTTCATGTATCATTTTGAGTCACTTAAATCATACTTTGTCCTTTTTAGAGATAGCAGTCCATGTGTCTTTCCTTCCTTTACCCATTATTCAATAAAATGACAAAACCTGTAAATGATTGACTGCTTATTCTCATTCTAATCAGATGAGCCCATGATGATGACTACTTAAACCCTGAACCTTCCTTCCTCCAAAACAGAGATTGTTTAAATATTTACCTTTAAGTCAAATAAATAAAAAATGCATTCAAACATGCACCAGTGCACAGTAATCAAGCTCAGTCTCACTGTTAAAAGCTAAGAACAATCAGGGCATAAAATGACTAATGCAATTAAAATGATCGTTTTGAAGAGCCAATGCAATGAAAAAACCTAAAAAATGATGAATCTTTATGCTGCTCAGAATTGCACATGTGCTAAAAATTAGTCACATAAACTTACCGGCACCACTGCAGTAAAGCTGCGGAGCATGATTTCCACGTGTTGCTGTATTTGAGTCCATTCACACATCTGAGACTGTGGGCACAGGATCCGAGCAGCAAGGATAAAATCTGTGTCGGCATTGGACTGACAGCTGGATCTAAGTAGAGTGAAAATACATCTAGGTTGCAAAATGCTGGGTCTTGTAAATAAATATTGCTGACTGCTGGTTTGCTCTGGATTTTATT
This sequence comes from Diplotaxodon limnothrissa, assembly GCF_057381915.1. NCBI lineage: Eukaryota > Metazoa > Chordata > Actinopteri > Cichliformes > Cichlidae > Diplotaxodon > Diplotaxodon limnothrissa. The sequence goes on from NC_140599.1 coordinate 22,959,778, forward strand.
ACTTCATGTGTAATCTTTAACTTCCACTCACCCTCACTGGCTGACGTGCGTGTATATTCAGGGTTAATCATTTCCAAGTGAATGTCAGTGGTTAATTTCAGTGCATTCAGGATTGCAATCTTTGATTTCATTGATATTAAGTGTTAACTGTGTGCATGATGCACCACAGGCTCATGAAACCAAAGACAAAGTAAAAGCATATTCACCCAAATTTTGATTGTCTGCTTGTGTTCCCCTTGGAGTATTCCAGGACTACAGTGATCTTCTGATAGTCATCACTGATCACTTATCGCTCAGTCTGTCAGAAGAAATGCAGTTGTCTGATACAACAGAGCAGCCTACACTATACAACAGCGAATCTGGACAGTTTTAGGAGTGTATGTAGTCAGTATTAAATTCAAAGTTCAACATTTTTCTTTGTAACTCAGCTGTCCTCCTATCATTAACAATGTCAGTCTGTCTTGTCTGTGCAATCATTCACTGCAGTCCAGAGCAGATTATTTATTATTCACAGTTATCCACATGTTCATCTTATGTGAAATGCTACTAAGATTTTGTTTTTTGGTTTTGTTTTGTTTTGTTTTTTTAAAAACCAGCATGAGCACCTCTATAAAAGTAGAGGTTTTGGCAGTTTTCTGGTGTGGAGCATTCAGGTGTATGCTAACACAATCTCACACTCTTCCCCAGCAAATACACCCCAAGGTCAGGCAATGCAATGCTCAGTGGCACTGTAATAAAAACAAAAAAACAAACTAACAAAACAGGAGCTACATCTCAGACACTACGGGGCTCAGTTCAAATGTTAAAGTCCATGACAATTAGAACAGTTAGAAAAAGACTAATTACCATGGGTTGTTTGGAAGGGTTAACAGGAAGAAGCACCTTCTCTCTGAAGAAACATGGTAGCACGGCTTATTCGATTCCCAGCTATTGGAAACTAGAGTCTTGTAGTCACTGATTCAAGTACGAACCTCTCTGTATACCAGAGTGTTCTAGAGCCAAATGTGAAGCCATTTGTCCGACACAAAGTTTGGCCATAATTTGTTTATTCTTAATAAAAAAAAAAAATGTAACAGTTGTAAAATAAAGTTTCTCATTTTACCAGTATTTCTTCTTGTAGTGTTTTGTTTTCAGGTCTCTGAAAGATTATTAATTATTGGTTTATTTTGGCTTGAAATCAGCTAAAAATTTTACAAATTTTACTTTATTGTAAAAATTACCAGGTTTGTGGTTCATTTCATTCAGCTCTTTAGAGTAAAGCTGGAAAAATTAGTAAAGCACATTCATGCCAAATTACAGCTATTTACTTGCATTTATTATCAGAATAATTCATTTCAGCATTGAATGTTATGTTTAGTTGATTTCTATTTTTTTTCTTTTTTTTTCTTTGTTTCATTGTACTATTTGTCCTTCGTCCCTATTCACGATCGTCACACACACCAAACAGCAGATGGCAATTTTAAGCCATGTAGGCAGTTAAACTGTTTGACCGTCTTCCGTAAATGATGGAAGTGATACAAGAGTGAATGTTATAACAGGGTCCGAATCAGCAATTGGCCTTACTTTGGAGTCAAACTCATTGGGAGGTAATTGTTCCTGGCAGGTACTGAAAGTGACCATTATCCTATAATGACAGAGATTGAGTTGATTATAGAGAAACAGGATATAAGGGGGTGAAGAAGTGGTGTTTTAATGATCCTGATTGGGATACATTTAGAATAGTTAGTGATCAAGAAATGCAAAAGATTGATATGAATGTGGGGGTGGATGAGTTAAATTATTCTATTTGTGAGGCAGTTTTAGAGGCGGCAAGCAGGGTGATAAAAAGGAAAGAAGGTAGAAGGAAGAAGACAATTGTACCTTGGTGGACGAAGAAGTGTGATAAAGTGATTAGGCTTTTAAGATATTAAAGAAGAATCACAATTTTCAGAATTTCACTGAATATAAAAGATGACAAGCTAAGGTAAAAACAACCATTAAAAATGCAAAGAGGGAATTCTGGAGGGGTTTTTGTAATTCAGTGGGGAGGGAGACAAAAATACAGAATGTTTGGTCAATGATTAGAAGGATGAATGGTATGAAAAGGGAGTATCGTTATCCAATCTTGAGGGATGGAGTAGTAACATGAGATGAGAAAAAGGCAAATGTGTTGGCAAAAACTTTTGTTAACATCCACAGTTCAGGCAATGTTAGTAAGGAAGGGCGATGAGGAAGAGAAATGACAATTACAGAGAATGGAGACTTATTGGAACTGGTAGAGGATACAGATGATTCATTAAATATTCCTTTTACAAAGACAGAACTACATCGAGTACTCTAGAAATCTAAATTATCAGCACCAGGAATAGATCAGGCATGCTATATCATGTTAAACCAACTCAGTGAGTCAGCTAAAGATCTTTTGTTAGAGTTGTATAACAGAGTTTGGGAGGGTGGAAAACTGCCACAAAGCTGGAAGGAGGCTGTGGTGGTGTCCACCCAGGAAATTTACAGGCCTATCGCTTTAACATCAAATGTCTGCAAAGTAATGGAACGAATGATAAATGAAAGATTAATATACTATACAGAAAGTAAAGGCTATATATCTAAACATCAAAGTGGGTTCCGAAGAGGGAGAAATGCAATGGATCCGGTATTGTGTTTGGAACATGAACTCAGCAGAAATAAATAAAGAGAATGTAGTTGCAGTGTTTTTTGACATAGAAAAGGCTTACAATATGATGTGGAGAGAAACTGGTGTAGCAGTAGTGGTCCCAGAGTTTATGGTGGAAATAGGGAAAAGGATTAATGATGGGCTTTGTTTGTTTGGGTTTTTTAGGGTTTTTTGAGTGATGTTCCAGACCACACTCCATACCAGTTGGTGGCGGTAATGCACCTTTCAGTTGTTTGCCAACCGCCAATATATATGTAGAAGAAGAAGACAGTCTTCCGCTTCCTGTCGGCGGTCTGTCCCTGCGGAGTTGGTATGTACATGAAGTTCAGATTTATCAAAACAAACCTTAAAACTAATCGCCACAGTCTAATCTTGGACATCTTTTTCAAAGTTGTTCACAAAATGTTAGAAAAAATAAAACGACAGCAACGTATAAACTGTGTTTACTGCGTGCTAACCTCGGGATGCTTATGCTGCTAATGTTTAGCTACGTTTTAAGTTCATTAGACTGAAGGCACATTGCGTTAGCTGTATAACATAAGTGTGCGGATGGGACATTTTAATAAGAACAACAATAATAAATAAAAAAAACAATCTGTTAAGAAAAACAACCCTTTAATGGCTCTCACTGAGCAATATTTTACCCAGAAAGTTAAAGCAGCATCGTTATTGATTGTAAGGTGATAATCAGTATGAAAATTATCTTCAGACAACGATTACATTATTTTAATTAAAAACAAATAAATAAATATTAAAAAGCCTTCTGTCCGGTCGCGCACCTTTGTGTTTCTGTAACATAAATCACAAGCCGATATTTTCCCTATGACATCACCGATCAGCTCCACCGACTTTCGGGTTTCCCTGCATGGTGCTGTTCACCCAGTCAGTCTAACGTCGGCAGCTATATGCTCAGTGCTCATTCTCCATTTTTAGACAATGACCAGCTCAATGTGTTTTAAACATACCAGGATATTTTAAATATTCCCGAAAGCTTTCTTTGATGTGAGATCGATCATCACTGCAACTACACCATACAATTACACATACACGTATCTGCACTCAGATTGGATGTCAGCCCATGTTACGCTGTCATTGTGACAGTAAACCCGGTTAACCTGTGACACAACTACACCTGGAATGCTTTCCAAAAGTACCTCCTGTATCCTAGTCCTAATCTCTTTTCCTAAACTCTTACAAGGAAAAGTGGATAGGAGAATTTCTCAGGACTTAGGAAAAGAGAACAGCCTTACACTTGTCTCTCCTTAACGATGTGACTCAGGATGTCCGCCGTGTTGAAGATGGACTACAAAGCGGCACACTGCGTTCCAACCCTGTTGTTTTATGGGGTGATTTAAATGAGAAAAGCCTGTGAAAAAATATCCCTTATTACAAAGGCTGGCATTTTAAAGATGGAAGAACGTTTAGGGTAGAGCTGGGCGATAGAACGATAACGATATGTATCGCGATATAACTTTTACTCGATAGAGAAATTAAGCTATCGCGATAGACCTCGCCGCTCTTGTCCTCAAAAAAAAAAAAAAAAAAAAAAAAAAAAAGGTCAGCCAATCCAAATTAAGTAGCGCAGAGCCGAACCAATCACAGCCGCAGCGTCACGTCGCGTGACTTGTTATGTACAGCACAAGTGCCAAGCCGCACGTGTGTTTGTTTGGGAAGCAGCCAGCGGGTAATGGAGCCAGCGCGTAATGGAGGAAATGAGTGTGCCGACTAGAAAAATCAACCGAGCGTGACCGAAGAGAAAACAGATGATGGTTCCAATGCCGGAGAGATTGTCAAACGGAAGAGCCATAGAAGTTCCGTAGTGTGAAGGTATTTCGGCTATTTCAAGTCTGACAAAAAACAGAGTAGCGTGCACTGTAAACTGTGCCGAAAGCAAGTCTGGAAATACAATAAACTGGTGCATGCGTCACACTGTGCGCCACGTTATTGTTTCGGTGAAATTAACTTCTACAATACTGTTACTGTTAATTCTACTCTCTGCAGTGTTTAAATGCTTACATATACACACAGTTACTGTCCCTCCACACATACGACTCGGTTCTGCTTCTATGCCCCAGCTTTGTTTACTTTTTCCCACCGAGGCTTCTAGACTTCTGATTGGCCAACATTTAGGCACGGTTAGGAATCTAGCGCCACCTGCTGCTTTGGCATGTTCATAGCAGCGTTTTCCTTCATTTCTGCCTTTATGTGTGGACGGGATTATTTTTTAAAACGAAAATGGAAAATCTCCGTTTTCAAAAATACCCGTGTACGTGTGGACGTAGCCTCAGTCTCTGACTGGAAGCGCTAATTCGTCATTCGGCTTTTGTCAGACTAAAGTAACTGTTAAAACTGTTTGAAAAGCTCAGCTATACAACAAGGAGAGATTGAGAATTTCCTTTTAGTTCTCAGTTTATTTGATATTGACAAAAGTTAGTCAGTTTTGTCTGTTCTTCTGTAAAACAAACTAAGATTTATTTTTAGAATTAATATTTTGTTTCTAAGTGGAATTGACCATTTAGTCTGTTTCGTTTGTCCTATTTTGAAACTTAAACGCTTTAGCGGCTGCCTTTTGTGTAGTTTGCAATATTTGCCTTTATTTATCTGAAAAAGTCTCATGTTCCTTAAGTACATCTACCCTGTTGAACTTATTATGGGAAATAAATATTTAACATTTCACTACATATCGTACTGTGTATGACTGTGTACGTGACAAATAAAAAAAAAAAATTGAATTTGAATTTTAAATAAAAACAAGCTGCTGATTATTTCACATTTTACTTGTGAGCAACGGCACATTTAAATCTTACAAATATAGTTATTTGGCTTATATCGTGATAGATATCGTTATCGCCTGAAATGAAAAAAACATATCGTGATATGAAAAAATCTCATATCGCCCAGCTCTAGTTTAGGGTCAGATTTACTAATGTCTGCAGCAGCGCAGAGCCTTCTTTTGATGTTAAAAAGCTGCTGGATTTACTAAATGGCCTCAGTATAAGTTTGTCACCTGAAAGTTGGGAACAGAGGTATTTGTAGGAGTTTCACTTTCAGGAGAAGAATCTTTAAATGAGTCAAGCAAATGTAAATATGTTTCTTATGAAAACCAGTACAACCTTTTTATGGAATACTTTTATTTGTTTTCAGATTTTGTTTAGTGTCTTTCTGATGACTGAAGTGTTGCATTAAAAACAACCAGCACAGGAATCCAAATGTAAAGCTGAAATTGTGACAGCTTCAGTCCCTGCGTTCTGTTTGACCAACACCAGTTAATCTGAAACACCGGTCTCTGGTCTTGTTGTCCTCTTCAGCTCACACATTCCCAAACATGGCTGGGAGACGAGCTGCACTGAAGGCCATTGACTGGACGGCTTTCGCTGAGAGGGTGCCGCCCAACCAGAGGACCATGTTCAACAACCTGAAGACACGAAGTGATGCCATTGCTGCCAAGTGTGTATTCAGTCTTCAAACCCTGTTCCAGCATTTTACAAAGGCGCATTGCACCCATAAAATAGCCTGATGTGAAGTCACCAACATGCTATTCTTTGCCACCCGTGTCATACATGTTTGGTATTATTTCTTAGTATTTAGTTAACTGTAATTAACTTTATTTAGACGACCTCTGCATCTGTTATTGGCATTGCATCATGAGTATGCCCAGAATACATCTGTGAAAGTGTGCAGATTTTGTCAATAGGAGCTCTTCTGTCATGTCTTGTCTGTTTACATGTCTTGTGATGACAGTAAGTTAGCTGTTGTGTGTTCACAGACTCACCTCTCTACCCGAGAAACCTCCTGCTATTGACTGGAGCTACTACAGATCTGTTGTGGCTAAAGCAGGCATGGTGGATGAGTTTGAAAAGAAGGTAAGCCTGCACTAAATGTACCGATTCAAAAGAAGTTGGCACCCACGCAACATACAAATAAACATAGAATGCAATGATTTGTAAATCTCATAAGCTCCTTTTTTTATTCATAGTAAAACCTAGAAACGTGTTTGAAACATATCAAATATGAAAAATCTACCACTTTTAATAAAAGTCTGTTGATGGGTGAACCTCTGCCCACCTTTCCTTTTGAGATTCTGCCTATCTAAGCTGCTTTTTATATAACCAAGCATGCAACTGCCCTGTTGCCAATTAACCTAATTAGTTACAAAATGAGATGTTTTATTAGCAACGAATTGCAAATGAAATATGATTTGAATTCTGTTCTTTACATTTTACACAGTGTCCCAACATTTTTAGAATCAGTGTCGTAGTGCCTCTACGATAGCTTTAATGAAGAAATGTAAAATGTTAACGTCATATTAATATTACTGATATTTTCCAGTTACAGGCTTTTGGCAAAATAATCATGCTTTTTAATTTGCACTCATTTTTTCCAGCATTTTTTAAAGTTTAAACCAAAACAGCAGCCAGATTCACTTTAGTTACAGTTTTTCACAGGGGTTAGAAACATTTGAACCAGTGCTTAAAAATACTGGGAAAAAATTAGCAGCTGTGCTTTGTGTATTTTGCGTACTTGTGGCCTTTTTTCCAGTTACTTGAATGTATAAACCTTATATTTAATGTGTCCCACAGTTCAGTGCCCTGAAGGTCCCGGAGCCTGTAGACACTCAGACAGCAATTATAAATGCTCAGGAGGAGGAAGCGGTGAGTGCCTCTGTTTGGAGGTGGTGGATGTAAGAATGTGTGTCCCATCCTGAACATAAAGCTGAGAAGGACAAAATCCAAAGTTTAATTTTGAAAAAATAAAAAAAGTCAAGCACAACATAAACACGGATAATGAACATGCACATGAATGAGTCTTTTGTAATGTTTACTTGTCTTCCAGAACAAAACAGCCACTGCCTACATTGAAGCATCCAAGGCTCGTATCGCTCAGTATGAAAAACAGGTGAGCCTTATACTTTTCATTTGTTATTTTTGGACAACTTAAGTGACATTTAACTTTTTCAACACCATCTTTCCTTAAGCTCAAACATCAGGCTATTTTCCGCTAGCATCTACTTGACTTGACTCGGTTTTGCATTAGGTGTTAGTACCTGGCAGCAGTTTGTCAGGAGCTGGAGCAGAAACACAGGAAGCGATGACGGGATTTTCACTTGCCTCAGGGGTCCAGAAAACGTTTGCACCTGTTAGATCAGGTTAAAGTATCATAGCCACACCCGAGACAACAGGTGACTGCTGGAAAAAGTGCACTGGGGCGCACAGCGTTAACATCACAGAATTAATTAGCAGAAAAGGCAGTTTGGAGCTCCACCTGTTTGAGGCGAAGGGCAGTCTTCAGATACTCTGTAATCATTATAGCATTTATCCAAGTTGCAATGGCAGCCTCCGCTCCCCCCTCAACACTTATACTCCCAGAAGTACAAGTATATGTATATATACACACGTATACATAATAATGTATACGTATATATACACGTATACATTATTATGTATACGTGTCTCCACCAACTCTGACAGCCACAGTTTAATTTCAGGCTGGCACACATTCAGAGACAGAGGAATATTAAATAAATTGGCAGTCCAGAACACAGTCACAGTCAGTGATAATAATGATAATAATAATGATGTATACTTTATTGATCCCCGTGGGGAAATTACTTGTTTTTTTTCTCTGCATTTGGCCCATTCACTCAGTGAAGCAGTGGGCAGCCACTGAGCAGGTGCCCGGAGAGCAGTGTGTAGGGACAGTACCTTGCTCAGGGGTACCTCAGAATAGCCGTTCAGTGGATTCGAACCCCCAACCTTCCGATCATGGGGCAACCACTTTACTCTGTATTTATCAGATTCAGGTGGATATTCAGTAGCACCCAGTGCTTCTGAATATTGGGTGTTCATGGAAAACTGGCAGCACATTTTATTCTGAAGGAGAAAAAAGTCGGCTGAGACATTTCCACTTAAGGCCTAGTAGGGTTTATTAAAGCCATGTTTTGTTTTGTTTTCTTTTTTCTGATCATCTTTTCTTCCTTTCCCAGCTGGAAAAATTCAAGAACATGATCCCATTTGACCAGATGACGATTGAAGACCTGAATGACACATTCCCAGAAACAAAGCTGGACAAAGAAAAGCATCCTTATTGGCCACACAAGCCCATTGCTGATCTGTAAATTCACCACACTATTTATATTCCATATGCTGAGGAAAGATCTGTCTATAAGTCTGTACATCAACTTCTCAAGAAATGAAAGCATCGTGTGTTTTATTTCTTTGTAATTTGGCGTAATTAAATCCTGAAATCGTGGCTCCTGTCTTGTTTTTTTTGTGGTCATCAAATAGCGTCAAAGTTCATCAGTGTTCACAGACCCATTATAAACAACCTCTCAGATCCCTCGCAGGCAAACAACTGTTATTTTATTACAGGATTTCTTCCCAGGCGTCATGAACTCAACTTGATACCTTTAACTGTTTTCTTTCTAAATTTGGTATGAAATATCGCCCGGCTCTCACTGAAAACTCGACCCTTGTGGATACACAGTTTTTAAGCACACACTCGGCCAAGTCACACTCAGCAGAAAGGAGAGTACAGTTTCCCTCTTTCGTGGGGTCGGTGCTGCCTTTGGGGAACCCGCAATGCCTCGTCTTTGTCAGTTTTCCTCATCAGAAAGGCAGACGCAGCTCTTCCTTATTCTATATTTACTTCTGTGTGTCGTTAGGTAATCCCTCGATGTATGAATACATGCTATACACTGTTACGTTAGACAGTCAAGCAATCCATCAGTTTGTGGACAGCTATGTCTGCAGAACAAATGATCATCCAACCCTTTTATTACGCAGTGTCAGTCTTGTTCAGGCTTTGTTATGACTACAGTATAAATCCGCATTTCACCACAGATGGAAATACGAGCAGTCTCTCTGGGACTGGAGAGAGACTTTAAACATAAAGCCCGCTTTCTGTGCTCTCACTGCACTATTATTATGGCTTTGGTTTGTGGCTTAATGCTGTATGTAACTCGGCCCATCACTGCAGGCTTAATGGTGATAAGTACGGGAATGTACCCCAACCTCGACGACACCGACGAAAGCTGCTGCATTAAGAGGAACCTGCAGGGGGCGACATTGGGCTGAAAAAGCATAATGAAGCGAGTCGAGCCTTCTGTGTTCAGCAATGAAACATAGAGTAAAAACATTGCTCTACCAGCGTTTTTGCCTGTTTAAGCCTAATTTACTATGAAATGAGAACATTTTCTCAATCATGACCAACTTTTGGCAAACCTCTACAAGCAATTCTAGTACATTTATAAAGCACCTTTTACAGACAAAGTAACAAGGTGCTTGACACCTAAAAGAATACACAAAAGGAAAACATATATTAAAGAACACACATGAAACTTCCCAAATGCCAAAAAAGAATGCCTTAAGTGTAAAATGAGTACAAGGCACCAGCAGTAACCTACGCTTCAAAGACGTAACAAACATCTTGGAAGAGTAGGTCAGTAAAAGTTCAGAGAGGGTCTGTGGTGTCTTAACCATTCAAAGCTTTGAGAGTTAAAACAAGAACTCCAAAGCTAAGAGGAGGCAGAGTGAAGATACTCCAAAATATGAGAGATATGAAATCCCTAGCTGTATTTTAGACAGACTGAACCTGATTTAAAGATGATTTTTCAAGACATTTAAGTAGACAGTTGCAAATATTTCAGCGGGAAAAGATAAGAGCATGAACAATTTCTCCAATTCCACCTTGGAAACATTTCATCTTACCTCAGCAGTGTCCCTGAGATGAAAAGATCAAGTCAGCTTCCTGACATAAAAGCCTTAAAGGCAGGTAACTGTCCAAGATAACCCCCAGTGTTACACAAAATTTTAATCTACAGAAGATCTCGCAGATCTGAGGTATTGTTTGATCTTTGGGATTAAATATCTGAGCTACTGTTTAGTCAGAAATGTAATTGTTGAAAATGAGCTTTTAACCAACACTTGATGGCAGTCTAATATGTCTTTAGATCTGCAAGTTTAGAAATCTGGTTAGGTGGGAAAGAGCAGAACAGCTGGATGCTATCTGCATACAAGTGATTTTAAAATTTGCAACTACTTGTATAAGAGGTAAGTAGTATGGGTCCCTAAAGAGTGTGATCCTTTACAGTACAGTGAGCATCAGCAGTTCTTGTAATTAACTTAAAGAGTAATGCAGTAATATAAGACTCACAAAATTGCATGCAGATAGATTGCACAATAAAAGGAGATTCATGAGGATTTTAATTTTAAACACAAAGCAACACAAAATGGTAAGCAGACTGCATTTATGCTTCTAGTCTAGCTCGACCACTCAAAGCTCTCAGAGCCACAATCACCCACTTTGACATGTTGACTTGAGGAGCTGGGAATCAAACCAAACTTCTAATATATGGAAACCTCAGTCTGTCTTCTCCTGAATATTGAATAAATATGTTAAAACGATTCAATTTAAAGATAAAATGAAGAGTAAGATTAACATTTCGGCCTTGCTGTAGTTACAGACAAAAACTAGAAATGGAAATCTTCAGCCCGCTTCACATTTTTAGCAGAGTGGGCTCCCGTGGCCTCATCCATCCACTCTGATTTCTCCCAGTAAGACATTCCACAGTGGAGCGGTGATAATCCTCACAAAATCTACACAGCATGTCACACTACAGAGCGCTTGTCTCTTTAGTCTGCGACTGGGCAAACTCGACGTGACGGTGTTGCCACCTTTGCATACAGCCTCAACACAGTTTTCTGGAATAGATACCAAAGAGTGAGACTGAAAAAGAGAAGGAAACAGTCTGAAAAAAAGTCAGTGGGGATAAATTGTTGGCAAAAACAAAGCAGGGGGAAAATAAAAACATGCTTTTTTTCTTTCTTTCTCTTGATAAATGAGACCACAAACATATGTGTTTCATCCCCTCTCGGTCTGTAACTGTGTTCTTATTTTTTTGTTCTGCTGTGCAACACAACAGGTTCCCCGACTGTGATTAATGGTCAGTGGGAGTCACCTGTGCTAAGCTACTATGCGAAACAGCTACACACATATGCAAGTGTGAGTGCATGACCCCCTGTAGTTATACTTTCCCTTGCCTCAGCCATTCTTTTCCCAGCTGACCATTCAGCTGTTGCCAACACTTGTCTGCTTATTAACTGTTGCCACGGCTCAGGACTCGGCGCACTGTTTTACAGCCAGTAATGATTTTAATGAAATCCCTCTGCTCTCCTGTGGCATGTAACCTGGAATACAGAGTATAAGATGTTTCAACACCAATGTGTATTAAAAAACTGAGCCAAGATGACTTGGAGGGCATAATCTTGGTGTGAAAGAAAATATCTTAAACATCCAAAGTGCTATTCACAAGTCTTAAGTCACCCCTCCATTCTTTATGTTGTAAATGTGAAAATACGAGCAGCCATGTATTGTTATTCGCTTTCTTGTAATTTCTCAGTTTGAAAAATGAAGTCATTGTGAATCTGATGCTTCAGTTTTTTTTCCTATTTCTTAAGAAAATCATTTTCAGATATAGTTCATCGACTGCAGATAGTTCTTAGGCCTGACACTTTTACAGTTTCTTCAATTTTTGGGTGGAGTCACTTTTTGGGGGGGCAAAAATAAAAATAAAAAAACCAAAAATGATCATTAGTTGTAGATTAAGTTTGAAAATTAGGGAAGAATTTATTGTTTTGCAACAGGCTGTTAGCAACAAAGTCATTTAAAATGCAATTTTCCTAAGTTGCCTTTTGTATGTAGACACAACACTGGTTGGACTTTTGAGTGTGGTGCCTTTTTATTCTTAAACACTTCATGGAGCAACGTTAAGTGGCTTCAAATAGTCAGGTACAAGGACTGGCTTGAAAATGAGTGAAAAAGGATTTAATCACCAATGAAAAACTACAAGCCTGAAGAACTGTTATAACTCAAGCACACTTTAAAATATTACAATAAAGTGTGGCTCCTTGAAAACAAAAAAGAAAAGAAGGGGTGGCTACGCAATTTTGTGAGAAATCTTGGATCCAAGGACTCTGGCATGGTTATTGGGATTGTTTGACACGAATGGAGCAGTGGAGCATTAGTCAATGAGGGTGGAAACATGTTTATTTGTTACCTCGCTAAATGTGACTTTTGCCACATTCATTTCTTGGTTTGTTCAGTGTTGTTGACATATTACTTTGAATTGTGTTAGCCTTAGAAACTGTCTCGCTGTCCGGACAAACAGTAATGTTTGTATATTAAACACAGGGAGGATGCACCTAGATCCTCTTTAGTGCCGTTGTCCCCCATTCAGAATCGATCCATCATTCTGTCCTCAGAGCAAACAGCTCACATCCGCTCCTGTGTGGAAATCTAAGTGTTCACTTCCTACCTATCCTTCACACAACCTATTATAGCCCTCATTTGGACATCCATCAAATGTCACATGTTAAATTATGCAATCTATCACGCTCTGCACTTGCACCGCCATGGGCTGATGATCTTTGTCATGCCACAATGCCCTAAAATGTGTGTTTCCTTTGGAGGCTAGAGGGCATGGCCCCGTCTACTCCAGAATTTAATGGCTGAATTTAGGCAGGAGCCATTTTTTTCTCCACCTATCCAAAGGCCACAGCCCCGGTCAGAGGTCAAAGTGGGTTGGCCCAGTTACCAAGGAGGAGTCAACCAACAGGGCAAAGCAACTGGTGCTCACTGGGCTGTGCAAACAGGAGATCTTCCTCTCTGACCGATGCATCTGACAGGCCTGAGAGCAATGGGGCCTGAGCAGGTCACATTATCACAATTAGAAAAGAAGCAAGTGCTGATGAATGACAGGTTGTATAGAGCACACAACAACACGCTCATTCAAAGGCAAGATTGAGTCAGGGTAGGTGTAGCGACAGGATGGGCTTTTGTCATTCAGGTCTGTGAATATTTCTATAATGTTCCAGTTACAATGTATCGCATCATTGAATGAAAGAAAGCAGGACCGTGTTCTTATTAACTTGATGCAAAATATGCTCCTTCTATCCAGTTCAAAGTGAAGCTTCATATCTATAAATCCAAAGCTTGTGTTGTTTTGTGTTTGCAAGAAAATATCAGTTCAAGGAGTTTCATCAACTTTCTAGGGGCTGCAAATCATTCACGGCACGGTGACATCATGAGAAAGTTGTACCCCTGTTGACAAGTCCTGCTGTTGCCATGGGGCTGCTGGAAATGGCACTGTGGATCCCAGTAAATGAAGGTCGCTGGGGGAGGGGATGTGACGGCAAGCAAATAAAAGTGCCATTTGCTGCATGTTTGCTTGACGTCCTCCGAGCCAAATTCTGTTCCCTTATTGGGCCGCCGAGCATTGTGGGGGGAACTCAGAGTTGCTCCTTGCAGCGGGACCCCCCACTCTGGAGGACACTGGCATGTTTGCCGAGGGAACGGGGCACCTCGACGCTGCCTCTGGGATCCATGTGAGCTGACAGCAGCCGCACAGTCACTCATTGAGAAAGAGGACGGTTTAGGACAAAAGGCTGTCTTGTAGGAGCAGACTGCAGCACTAAATCACCATTCACACAAACAGAAATAATTAGTCATAATACAGACATCAGCCAAGAGGGAGTCATCTACATGATAAAACATAGCAGTCTGGCGTTTTTCTATCACGTGCATGAACTCTATTTTCATCAGCAGACTTTGGCCAATGCTACTCTGTATTTTTGTCTGGATGTGATCCCAAAACTTGTCTGCCAACTAGAAGATGGAGCGAAACCTTGTCTTGACAGGCTACCATCAGCCAAAACGAACCTACGGTGATCTCCAAACCATCTGATGAAGACAGCGTCTGGTTTGCTTAATGCATACTACACATTTAGTACGTTGGAACACGTTATTTCCCAATCTTCTTTGATACCTGATACTGAGACATGCAGGGCCATGCTCTGACCCTGCAGTTGCATTTTGCTATAGACACCCAACACCCTAGTCTTTAATCCTGCCATGCAGCCTTGTTGGGGGAGGTGACTGCAAGGAATTTTATGACTGGGAAACTCATGACCCACTGGGGATTAATAATCATGCAGGGAGGGGCCTTAACAGCTTGTTGAACCACTTTTTCTAAGGTTTCATCTCTGTATGTCTTGAAGTGGGATTGCAATCATGCACAACAATGCAGAGTGCAGCAAAACTGAGCAATTTATTCTATTCATCAATATAAGCAAACAGGTTAGACCAGGAGTGAGAACTCGTTTATAATTTGCCACATACAGCCCGGTTTCATCTGAAGTGCGCGGGAACAGTAAGGCTATTGCCCAACAAGCTATTAAAAAACCTGCTTCCCTTAGTTTAAGCGCTAACATGTAAAATGTGTTTAACTACACATACAGTCCCTGGGATATCTTTAAAAAGATGAAGCAGGTGTTTAGCAATATGTCTCAGTTTTTCCACATTATGAAGAAATGCTGCAGTAGCAGACTGCAGTGTGGCTCTCTGGGCTTACACTGTGGGAAAAATGGGCTTTATTTACTAAAAAAGCAAAATAAATTATCAGTAAATTCACAGATTTTTTTTTACTGTGTAACAAATAAACATTCTACATTTTTCAAATTAGTGGGCCAGATTAGTTCATTTGGTGGGCAGGTTCTGGACCGCAGGCCGTATGTTTATCAAAAAGGACCCCTAAAGTAGAACCTTTGTGCCACTGTGACCACTGCAAGAACAGTGAGTACAAATGCAGTTTAGACTAAATACATGAAAGCACTTACATAAATGTGCTTTACACAACATTCACCCACTCATACTATCACTTTTTTTCTACATTTATGTGCTTTCTATCTAACATTCACACTTATGTGAATGAGTCAGTGAAAAAGGGGCAACTCAGACTTTAGTATATTGCCCAAGGATACTTTGGTATGCAGACTGGAGTGCCAGGGATCAAACCACCAACCTCTGGTTAGTTGATGATCTGCTTTACCTCTACGGCACATATAAAGGAACGGTCTAAACAAGTCAGAAACTGAACTGTGAGATTTCAGAAAGATGCGAGACATCACAAATGAAGCAGTAAGACACAACTATGTAAAACACAAACTATCAGCTATCCTTGAAAACAGCCACACACGCATTTCTTGATTTATGTAACCTTGCACTGAAGAGATTAATTCTCAGGCAGCGTCCACAAGGAAACCAGAGCTCTGGGCACAGATTAAATATTGTAAGATACGATGAAAAGGAGATTGATGAACAGCACAAGGTAAATTTTCCAACATGATAAATATCCCACTTAAATAATCACAGAAGAAGAAATTTTCAAAGAAGATAAAAAGTGACTGACAATTGGGGCAGCTGGGGCAGGAGGTAGGGCTGGTCATATAATAACCAGAAGGTGGTTTTATCCCTGGCGTCTCTAGTTTGCATGCTGAAGCATCCTTGGGCAACATACTAAACACCGAGCTGCCCCTGACATTTCCATCTAAGTGTGAGTGTGTGTGTGTGAATGTTAGGCAAAATGGTTAGGCACAGAAAAAAAAGTTTTTGTAAAAATGTGTGTGTGAAAGGGTGAATGAACCTTGTAAGAAGAATGAAATAGAAAACCACTATAGAAATGCAGTATATTTACTATGGAGCAGCATTTTAAAGTA
The DNA here is from genome assembly GCF_057381915.1 of Diplotaxodon limnothrissa. Classification (NCBI taxonomy): domain Eukaryota; kingdom Metazoa; phylum Chordata; class Actinopteri; order Cichliformes; family Cichlidae; genus Diplotaxodon; species Diplotaxodon limnothrissa. Next base: position 22,975,981 of record NC_140599.1, read on the forward strand.
GTTAGTAGAGAAGGAAAACCCATCCAGCAAAGGCCAGCTGTCAAAAAACAAGGCGGTCGAAACAAATGTACAATTTTAGAAAATTGTACACAGCTGAACTGTAATTTTGTATAATAAACATACATCTACAATCCATAAACTGAAGTCAGTTTCATCAAATAAAATGAACACTAAACAATATAAAAGGCATAATAATATTCCACATGACAAATAGACAGGAAAAAGGGCAAATTTTAAATGGATTTAAAATCGGATAAACTATGTTCACCGTGTACATGTGACTGCATTACAGAAGTGTCACGGCAGATTTGTGTCAGCTTGGAGGCGTTGGGACTGCAGCTGCAGAGTAAGTTGTGGCTCAGTGTGGGTGGCAGCTATCTGGCCACTGGGGCGGTGTGTTTATGTGTGCTGGGGTTAGAGCCACGTGCACAGTGGAGGCATACACACTAACGCACTAGCATACACACACGCACACATGCATGCAAACAGAAAAACCACAGAGACTCTATTGATTCCGGCTAATCAAGGCGGCGGTGTGTTGGGGGTTGCCGCGCATGCATGTGTGTGTGAAGTCAACACATTCCCCACATTCCAGCACTTCCCAAAGAGGCACCGAAATATTAACCACTACACGAAACTCAGAAACTCGGCCTCATCCTACTGCAGGGGTTCTCCTGCTCTTTAACTTGACTGCCCTTCCTTCTGACTTTGCACCCTGGCTGTAGTTTCAACAGCAGTTTTTTCCCTTCTTTTTAAAAAAATTCCACCCACAAGATGACCATGCAGTGACTTCTGGCTGAATCACGCAGACAGCACAATGGCTCCACATATTTATGTCTGGTTGAGACTGATCCTTCTCAACTGGTAATACAACAAAATCTGACCTCGCCCAAGAAGGTTTAACCGATTGCATGTGTGCAATGCATTAATTGAATGCACGCCCTCATGACACGAGAGCCTCTGAAGAACTGCTCACCAGCTGGCTACACTGACTGGAAAATATACACGATGGTCATCATAATTGTATTTATATTGTTGATAGCTTCTTTTCTTTTTCTTTTTTCTTTTTTTGCAAAGCTGCTTCACTAATGTATAATCAAACACTTTTTGATTTAAGCCATCCCGTGGAACTTTGCACCCTGGCCTGATATTGGTTAATCTGTGATTTTTTTCCCCTTTAATTAATTGTTTAACTTTTAAAGGATAAGAAACAATGTGTACTAGAAAGAAAGAAAGAAAGAAAGAAAGAAAGAAAGAAAGAAAGAAAGAAAGAAAGAAAGAATATATTCCAAATTATACAAACTCTGAAAATATCCTCATAACACACAGGATGTGTACAGCTTGCCTGATATAGATACTTATATGAAATTTATATGAAAGGGTACACAGCACAGCAGTCATGTAGAGATGTAAGTGTGCGTAGGAAACACCTGAACACTCTGTGTTTGTTACCTGAAATGAAAATGCCGTTTGGCCCGGGAAAAAGGAGAGAGGGTTCTTTTGAGAACCAGTGAAGGACCCAGCAGTCAAATAATACCCACTTACCCTCCTCTTCCTCCTGCTCCTCTAACTCCATGGCTCCTGGTCTTAAAGCCAGAGCAAAAAAATGTTCACAGTAAGGAATCATTACCATAGAAACTCTGTTTGCATTTCCCAGTGAGCAATTCCAGGACCTCTGGCTTTTTAGCTGGAATCCAGACATTCATTTCAATGGGCAGTGCTGTCTGGAAAAGCTATTGTCCGTGTGGGGCACCTTACTGAAAGACATTCTAGGTGCATTTCCGTTTAAAGTGAAAAGTCAGACAAAAGGAGCCTTGGCCATGAACTGGATGTCATCTCAACAGGCTTGGCTCACAGGCTGCATCAGCTGGTGCTGCACAGCTACAAGTTCCAATATTCCAATTCTTTGTGTTTTATTTAGAGGTGATGAAAATGAAAGGCTTTCATTTAAATGTGGTGCCTGAGCAGAGTTGTGCACGTCATTCAAAATTAGCGTGGTTGGAGAGCGCGACTTTATGCTGCGTGCCCCGTCACAGGGTTGTATTCAGGTTTGTCTTCAGTCGTCTCTCCCATACTAGACTGCTGCGCTGGAACAAAGGGGCCTTTCACATCGACCTTGACACACAGCCACCCCATCACCACAGGAACCAGTGCAGAGGAATCCACCCCAACTCTCTGATATCAATCTCTCTGTACCCCTGGCAGAGAGTCTCAGCTCAAAGCTGAGGTGAAGAAGCTAATGCACACCGTATGACTGCGTTTTCATTCCAATGGAGAATCAGGTGAAAATGAAACTCTTTAACAGCTTTGTGAATATTGTTTGAGCTACTTTGACCCACCAGGTTTCTTTAAAATTGCAGCATTTAGGCTTAGAGCACTATTGTGTCCCTAAATTAGGTTCATTATGGCCAAAATGATTGAATATTATCAATGAGTATTATTTTCTAATAATTTGGTTTATAACATTTTTTTAAAGATTAGATATTGATACACTTCTTAAATAAAAGAGGTCTTTACTTTTTTGTTTTCTCAAATGTTGCTTTGCTTTTCATTCCTTTGTGTTTTGTATTTGTACCTACAGGCCACCATAGTTTTATCTAAAATATAAAATTAGAAATAAAAGCTCAAGTTAGTCAAAGTCAAAGCAGTTAAATAATTATCTTCCGATTACTAATACTTTTGTCTAAAATCTGCCACCACACACACACACACACACACACACACACACATCTGTATACATGAAGAGTATGCAAACATCACACATGTAAGCATGCACATGGGAATAAAAGTTTTTATTCTTCTCAGTGACAAAAAAACAAAAAAAACTTTTTGGTTTCTTTTTTTTTTTTTAAACAATTGTACAACCTGAAAAAAAATAACTCAGGTTTTAAACTGCAATACGTTTTTAAACAAAATAAGAGTCTTTCATTTTATACATCTGTCATAGGAAATAAATTCAGAACTGTACATCACGTTTTTTTTGTTTTTGTTTTGAACAAAGCACACAGAGCTTCAAAATGTACAATATTCATTCACATTTTATACACATAAAAACCAAATGGGGTCTGCTACATTTAAAAGTTTGCGATTCCTCGTGCGTGAGAAAGGCGGTCTGAACACATTCCACGTTGCATCACCGGCGTTCGGCTAGCACGCTGCTTGGCAACATCCAGCAGCTCCAGCCATTGTCTCCAAAGAGTCACGGCGCAGCAGGAGAGGAGAGGGGCTCTGGGCCACTGGGCCAGTCTCCTCAGTTACTGAGGGCTTGTTCCATCTCCAAATGTGGGCAGATGACCTGCTCAGTTAGTGTCCACGTGACAGGGGTTGGTGCCCTGCTGCTGTGCCTCATGATACAACCGCAGGAAGTCTTTGTAGCGTGGTGCGCAGCCCATCCAGGCTTCCCCAAACCTCACGGCCCCAGTGAACAAAAACTCCCCCTCACCGGACCTCACCCCACACTGAAGGGGCATTTTGATACGGCCAGTCCAGCTCCGTACCCTGACACCCCCAGATACAAAGACCTGGGTTTTCTGTCTGTAAAGGCGACTGATCTCCACAGTGACAGATGAGTGCTCCTCCTCCTGATCCACCTTCCTAATGCTGCCTCGTGCCACTGGAAAAACCAAGCAGGAAGATGGGATTTAGAGACTGGTAACAGCAATATTTCAAACTGTGTGTTTGTATTGGACATCGACGCCAACCATGCAGCAGCAGGAAGCAGGAAGCCTATAATTCTTCAAAACAGCACTTACCAAAGTCACTTGTGCAGACAGCTAGAAGCACTTCAGTGTCACTGCAGGGCTGACAGGACGCTATGTGGAAATAAAGAAAGAGGGTGGATGAGTTCAGAGAAAAATGGTGTGCAAATAAAATTAAAAAATGCATGTGGCGTGATAAAAATCGTGTTAACAGGCCCACAGACTTCCAGTAAACACACATCTGTGGCTGTGTTTGAGTAAGTGTTCCTCACATACAGACAATTAGGGTCACAGTCATTTCCATCCTGACAAATGAATATTTATTTAGAAATGAGAGACCAGGATTCAGCTGAGCTCAGAGTTATACACCAGACAGAGGCACGCTGCTGATAGTAAGCACAACTCAAAAAGCTAAGTGTGTGTGTGTGCGTGTGTGTGTGTGTGTGTGTGTGTGTGTGTGCGCATGTCTAATGCTCCTGGGAGCTGTTCAGTCAGCTTCCCTTGCCAAAACAGGAACCCCTTGACACCCCATGACAAACAAGGACCAGATGACGGGTATAAGAACAGCAAAACTAGTAGAGGTTACATCTGACCTGAGCTCTCACAGCACTCCAGCAGGCCTACTTAGACTGCAACTATAACATCAAGGGGGGCCCACATTCAGAAGAAGCAAACAGAGGATAGATTTTGCCGGTTTCGTGCACATCTTGCATTACACAGGCACAGGGCAATTAAAGTGCAGGTAATTTAGTTTCCAAAAAGAAAATGTGAATTAAATACAATAGCCCACATCAATTATTTAAAAGTCTGCTCCAGGCACCATTTCACCTTTGATTGGGGTCTGCATAGCAGCAACTCAGCCTGCCCCCTCGTCCAGACTGTTTTATAGCAGTAGAAAGGGCCCTTAATGAGAGCAGTCAACTCCGTGATTAGTTGACTCAGGTGGTCCTGTGGCTGTCCTAACCAGAATGCCTTTATTAACCCCTAGACCTGCTTTGGTTTTCCTTAGTAGTACTCTGAAGCAGGTGGGGGTAGGAGGAGGAGTGGGAGCAAAAAGAGGACTGTCTAGTCAGCAGTGGGTTGAGGGTGAGGAAGGAGCAGTCGTCTGACCACAAAATAAGTGGAAGAATGTTTAAAAAATGTTAACTCAGGTGGGCCCAGTGCACTGGAAAGCACCCTAATTTGCACAACCAGTCATAAAACTGAGCATAAATATTAATTTGGTGTGTGCAATACATCTAATAAGACTTCTTGCCAAAGCGGTGATGTTCACCCTTGGTCATATTTAGGAGCGCAGCTTAACCTTATTTTTAGCTTTTAGCTGGATTGTCTGATGATGGGTGTACAGAGGTGAGGGATCTTTGAGGTCAGCTAGTGTAGCAACACAAGGCACTGCGACATCACTAAAGAGGGCTCAAGGGTCAAACAGCCACAAGCTTGGATGGCTTAGTAGCAGCTGGAGAGCCAAGACTTCAGAGAGGCCAACCTCACCCAGAGCAGAGGTTGGTTTTTTTTTTATGTTTTTCTCCAAGGAAGTCAAACATGAAATAGAACCGCAGGAATGGGCTGAGAACCGAGTCAGCATCTCTTTCTGGCCCTCTGCACATGCAGCGCCACTCTGATCAGAACCACTTCACAGGAGCACAGAGGGATGAGGGATGGGAGGAGTGGCAAAGGAGGGAGTGGAGGGGCACATTAGAGTGTCCCTGAAACATCTGGGACCAGATGCATTCCACTGTAATGGAGCACAACTTGCTAATACCGCTCAGCAGAGACGAAACCCACTTCAAACAACTAGGAAGGGGGGGGGGGGGGAACGAAAAGGAAAAATACGAGAATGATAAATAGGCAAGAAAGAAAATTAAGAAGTAGGAAATAGTGAGACTGAAGACAGGAAAAGGGAGAATAAGTCAAGCGAGCTGAAAGGGAGGTTAAGGGAGTGACAGCAAGGGAAATACAAGCCTATATGGTCCTAGAAGTTCCTCCCAACATCTGGTTGGAGATACATTCCAATTTGATGGTGAGCAACTCAATCCCAGCACAGTAGGTCAGAGAGAAGAGGAAAGGAAGAAACATGAAAAAGAAGGAGGAGCAGCAGCAATCAATCTGTGACTCCAGGCTTCAGATGACACGAGACCAATGTCTTTGTGAATCGTCCCAGTGCTATCTCAGGCCACATTACAGCAGCAGATTATACTACAGAGCTGAGCCGAGCGAGCTAATGCGGTCAAAACAACTCCTACTCTACGTTTAACCCTCTCTCTGTCTGTTTCTGTCTGCTGTGCCAGATAATGACGCAGGATGTGAATATGTGAACCAAGAGAGCCGTAAAAACAGATGTGGGCCTGATACTGCTCATATTTTGCTTTAGGTGGAAGAGAAGGGAAAAAAAACATAGCTGCACAGCTTGAAAATGTGCAGGTTTGGCAGGTACGCAGCGTGAAAATACACGGCTGTTTTTCCATTGGAGGCCCTCTGTTTGACTGTGCCCCTCCACACACAAGCCAGGCAAAAAAGAAGAAAAAAGAAAACAATAGAAGCTTACAGTGCAACGTTCAAGTCAAATCCATGAGCTGAGAGGTGAACGTTTTATCCCGAAAAACTAAAGTTTAAAAGCCGATTTTGACCTTTTAATCCTCACGGTGAAAATATGAGTTTGACAAGAACCCCCACCCCCCAAAAAAATCCTTAATGTAAACACAATGCTACTAGAAAAAAAAGTCTTTGGATGTAGTATTTGCAGTGTGCTGGAGCAAATGTTAAGTTTCCTACTATTAGAGTCCAACCTAATAAAAGTTTCCACCAGTAGATGGCTGCATTTAGTGCTCGGTGTGCACCACAGGGGCAGAGCACAAAGGCACTCAGTTCTAGAGGGAATCTAAAGTAAGGCCTTTATAGGAGCTACACAGATCAAAGAAGCAGCAGTTTTCAGGGGTATCACTAAAGATGTCAAAGATGCATCTTACCAACGAGCAAGTGCGGCCCCGCCTTGTGCCTGTCACTGACCAGCTCGTACTGGAACGCCGTAATCCGCCGACTGATGTCCATGTGGGGGACAGCCTCAATAAAGAGGGCCCCTTCCTGAATGCCGAAGCAGTGCACCTTGCCCTGAGCCTGGTCCTGCTCAGGCAGCAGTAACCTCAGCTTGCCGTTGCGGTCCAGGTAGATGTTGGTGCCGCTGGACTCGGCGGAGGGTTTAATGCAGACAGAGAGCCGAGCGGCGGCGGGAGAGACCATGTTGGGTCGGAGGTTGACGATGATGGCCCCTGTGGGATAAAGCCATTCCAGAGAGCCTTGGGAGCAACGTAGGTACACCTGCTCCACATCCCTGGTGTGGCCTTCATGGGTCAGACCGCTGGATAAAGAAAAGAAAAAGGCACAACATATGAAACAAGCTGCAATAAAAGTGGCATTTCTCTGGAAAGCTTTAATTTTTTTCAACCCCCCTTTACCCAAATAAAGAATAAAGAGACTTATTCACTAATCTAAAAATGATTTTGGGGGCATTTATAGCCTGAATTAACTGACCAAGTTGAAGACCTCTGGCAGACCCAAAGGACATTAAACCACATTCCTCCTGAAGCATTATTAAGGCCGTGCGCAAGACTGGCTGCATGACCAGTCACGAGCCGGAGCAGCCAAAATGACCTCAGCTCCCAACACACACTCCCCGTACCGCATTGTTCCGCCCAGCGCTTTGGCAAAACGCATCACTGGCAAGCTGCCTTTGGGAAGGGTTTGGAGGCAGAAATGGATGAATGGAGGGACACAGGGGCTTCTGGGCAGACAACAGCAGCAACAGTAGCTGGGACTGCAGCATGCAAGTGCAAATGCAGGTCACGCACCGAACCTCCCCTTGCTTTCAAGCAACCAAAGAGACTGGAAGAGACTTGTCCGGGCAGCACTTCGGCCTCTGGCGCCAGCATGACCAAATGACTCCCTCCAGAACTTAATGCCTGGTCGGGATTTGAAAACTCCGGCTCTGTCAGTCATTCTGTGGCAAAGCCTGAGGCAGGAAGCCATCAGCAGTCTACCAGCATACACATGCCAAGCTAGCGGTTTGACTCCGGAGGAGAAACGCCCAGTTTCCTGAAAATGAGATGCTGAAATTCAAAATTTGCCATAGATCTCAAAAGGAACCCGCAGCACATGCTGAGCATATGCCTCTGCAGCCCCATAACCAGGCTCTCCTCAGCATGCCTCTAATTAAGTCCTTTCTAACTTCATCACTTCTGCAGGCAATTAAAGGAGATTAGTCAAGAGTCTGCCTAATGAACAACAGATTATTGGTGGAAAGCTCAAAAGTATGGGCAGCCCCTCCTGACTGCAGGATGATGAAAAAAAAAAAAAAAACAAAAAAAAAACCCCACACTTATTTAAGGCGCAGTTCTGAACTGCAAGACAGATTTCAGCAGATGTTTGATGGGAGGTGAAACTTTCCAGTGAATGCTTCATTTCCTGACGTTTATCAATCATACATCTCTGTGTGGCTACCTTTAATACTTTGAGCCTATGAGTGTGTGCATATGTCCCACACACACACACACTTTCTTTAGGGGAAGGGAGGGGGGGAATAAAACATAAGTAAAAAAGATAAATAAATAAAATAAAAAGGCGATTTGTGTGTGGGATGTCATAAACATGTTATTTTCGTATTCCAACGTCCTCCCATCATGTTATTAAAATCTTTGGTTGAACCATCGTGTCATTCATACGTCCAAAACAACCCCAAACACACGTGTCTCTGACATTACTACATTTTTCACACACAAAAAATTACGGTAGTTTCTTAACTTATATCACAAACTACACAAATCTTTTGTTTCCTACAGCCACCATAGGGGCTAGCTTTGTTTTAATTTATCGTCTAAACCTGCCGCCTGCTTCCCACATCACCGCGGCGACTTGAGTTTCAGTCACAGTCATTTCAGGTCGCCACCAGCAGCTTTCATGTTTGCTCACATCCTCGCTTTTTCTTATTTAGCAGTTTAGTTTGACGTTCAAAATACATTCAGTTAAAAGGGGGGGGAAAAAAGTCTGTAGACCTCACCTGCCCTTCCAGCTGCACTGGTCGCTTGAGTATTGGCAGAAAGAAATCCTAAAGAGAAGGAAAAGCGGCAGCAAGGAGGCCAGCATCGGGGTGAGCATGTTTATCTCGCCTCACTTAGCCTCCTCTTTAGTGAAACTACGATAAAGTCCACCGCCGTCTCTCCAGCTGCATAGCGTTTCCATGTGCCACGGTCTGCTCCGTGCGCTCCCCGGGGTTTCTTCTTTTATTCTCGAAAAGTTCAGGGGATTAAAAGCGCTTTCCCCATCAAACACACACACTCACTCAGTAGCTCCGCGCAGCGCTGACAGCCCTCCGTTAAATGTGGAGTGAGTTCAGCTCCGAGTCTGCCTCAGCAGCCCTGATTGCGCTCTACGTCACACCCGAGCGCTCTGTGTATGCTGCGTTCAGGGGCCTCATCTCAGACTCCGATTTTAGAAGTTCGAAATTTTGCGGGTTTGTGTCCTTCCAAATATTAAAGTTGGTTGAATTTTAGAACGTTATCTGTTGTAAATGCGCCATAATTAATGATATATGGTATATCAAATGATTGATCTTCAGCTGGCATAGCTGAAGAGGGGTTATTTGTGACAGAAGCATAGCAGCAAGAGTGGAGAGGAGACCTGCTGTCATGTGTGGTTTGGAGACGGTGGCACTTACAAGAAGTCAGGAGGCCAAGTTGGATGTGGATCTGGGATAGTTTGGACATGGTCATAGGAGGTTCGTGGATGTAGTGAAGGAGGATATGCAGAGGATTGTTATGAGAGAGGAGAATGCTAAGAAAGGGCGAGATGGGGGCAGACAATTTGTTGTGGTGACCCCTCAAGGAAGCAGCTGAAAAAAATAGCTATGCCACATTTAGATTAATAGAAGTTAATTACATCACCAGGAGATTTTTTTTAACAGGTTGGGTTGTAGTCAGTTGTCTAAACACAGATCATTTTCTCCGAGGGGAGACAATCCTATTCTGTGACTGAAAACACCAGAATGTTTTAAAGAATAAGTATATGGCTAATATCGAATTCTTGATATGATTGCTGATTGGAGTTAAGGTAACTTGCTTAAAACTGGTTAATATAATCATGTCAAACAATCCCCAATATCCCTGTTATTTTCTGTGACTGTTTTCTGGTTAGTTGCTCGACTCATGTAAAAGTTCCGACAGCACTTGAAAGTTGCATAAAACTTGTGTAGAAACCACAGCAGCTCCGCAGTTGCAACACTTTGACATTCGTTGAATATTTCAACAGAATAAACTTTATTTATTTTTGTAAGAAATCAGTCTATAAGAGGTCTTTTATAGCCCTCATATAAAGTGTTTTATAGTTCTGTGGGTGTCTGTCTCTATGAACAGAAATACTATTGTTTCCCGATGCTGGAGCCGCAAAGATCCCTGTCAAATAATGAGATCTTAGTGCAATGAGGGTAAAGAGGTAAGGAAGTAAAGTGGCAGGTATTCCTGGCAGTGTCCTTTCAAAGGAAAGGTGCATAGACTCAATTACCTAAAAGTGGTATGTTGGCAATACTGGCATGCTGGTGAAACTCTAGTATTATAATGGTTTAAAAAAAATCCCCATAGTCCCTCTTTGTAAGTCAAATTAAGTTTAGCCAGTTGCATTCTTGCCTTTAGCTTTGCCATATACTTTTATAGCAACCATCAATTGTACATTATACTGAGATCTGAGGGCTAAAAAAGGGCTGACTATCAGCTGTGGTCTCATGGTTTGACTGGAGCTCTGCAGACATCTGCAAGTACTGGCCACATGAAGGAGTTAATTAATCAAAGTCAAGTACTGGTCAAGTAAAAACAAATTTGCATGTTTCTTTATGGGAAGTAATGATGGTATTATCCATTATGTCTGTTAATAATGTCACAGGGGCTCTGCGATTTAAATTTATCCTGTAATAGTTTTCTTTTCCCCCTCTTTCAGATGAGAGGGATTCTGGAAGGGGAGAGTGGGGAGACCATGGCAAAGACCTCACCACCATGTTTGTGTTCTTGGTGCCTTTTTAAACATCCATTCATCAATCTTTTTCCATTTATTCAATTAAGGGGGATTAGCTGAAGTTGCTGCTGCAGGGCTGTCTTTTGAAACATCTTTATTTAAATTATCTGACAAATCATGTGACTTGCTGCGTGTTTAATCCCACTAATGTGTGAAGTTTGTGCTTTGTACTGACAGTAGCTACAGCCATCATTAATATAAAGTCTCTGGCCCCAGACAGCTCTCAGGGACTTCAGATCTATTTTGTCTGTTGATTTGTGACTTGTAACATCATAGTTTACACATAGCTCTGTTTGCGAGTACAACAAGAGGAACTTTACGATCTTCTGGGTTGGTTACAGCATCAGTAAACATAAACTTTTCATTGCTCTAGTAATGGATCCTACGCAACGACTTCTTATGAAAAAGTTGTTTTGTATCTGGAAGCCATTTGGCATGGGAAAGAAACCTGTCTGACAAGGAAAACCAGCGCAGTTTGTAACTGCTATTTTTTTCCTTTCTGCTTTCTTGGGATTTTAAATTGGTTGTGGTTGCGGTGATGATTGACACCTCTGCGTTTCTGACCTGACATGCAGGGTGCATGTCCTAGCTTGGGCAACTCAGAATCCCCTGCAAACCTCAGAAGGATGTGCTGATGAGCGGTTAATAGGACGAGAGTGTAAAGTTGCTGTAACAATAAGGAAAACACAAATCCACAGCCTTGTTCCAGGCATTGTGCAACTTTTTTTGTTTTGCTTGTGTAGTAAGGATGAGAAGCCTGGCTGGTGTGTGTGTGTGCGCGCGCGCGCGTGTGTATGATCTGCTTTTTGTGTTATCTTTGCCACTGCACTTCTCAATGAGGTAACAGAAACACAAGACGTGCCCAGGCAAGACATCTGAGGATCAATCATAATAGCACCTGCACTGATACATCACAGACACACAGTGTAATTACAAATAATGACCTTGCTTAAATTTAATTAGTGCGTTAAACCTAATTTGTACTAGTCTTTTAAGTATATGCCCTCACACTGAGTTATCACGTGCTACATGTTTCATTTAATGAGAAAGGAAGAGCTCTGCTGTGGTGAGTGTAACATCTATCCGTTGAGCAGTGTTGTGGTTATTACAGTCATTACGTTTGTGTTGTGTTTAAACTCTGGTTCTTGAGAATGTGTGATGTGGTTTCCACTGTTTGTGCAGCAGAGATCAGTGCTAAGGTTTAGCTCGCAACAGACCCCCAGTGGTCCTGTAGTTGTAAGGTTTGTGGAGGACAGAGATCCAAAAACGGGGATTTTAATCACTGGACTCCTGTCTCTCATATCTGTCTTTTTTATTTAAGTGAGACATTATGACATTGCCGCACATTATTAGGCACAATTCATTAGTACCGGTTTGATAGCACAGATTTAACAAATTGCTGGAAACTTTCCTCAGATGGTCCATTTTGATATAACAGCGTCACACAGTTGCCCCAGATTTGATTCTACCACATCCCAAAGGTGCTCTCTTTGTCATATGCTGTGGGAGTGTCTGGTTGGGCGTGGTCCAGGTTCCTGTCATTTGTCCCTGGGAGTGGAGTTGGCCAGCTCATCACCTGTTGTCAATCTCCGGGGCTCCACCTAGAGGGTTTTTAAGCCAGCACGGCCTGCCACTCCTCGCCAGTTCGTCCTGCTACCATCTGTGGTAAACTCGGCCTCCTCTGAGCTCTGACTCTGTATATCTGGACCTTGGGTTAATATGTTTTTGTTTCCTGTATTCTTCAGATTCTCCACCCATCGCACTCACCAGTAGTGCTGTTTTTGGTCTCCATCCTGTCCTCCCATCTGCTCGGAACCCGAGGATTATATACTCCACTTCTCCTCAGCCTGCCCTTCAGTCTGTATTCTCCATCTCTTCGAAATCTGGACCGGACTCTCCACTCTTGACCCTCTTTGGAATACACCCCTGGCAGCCTTTTCCCCGTTAAATGACTAGGGTCGCCAAGTAAGCCCAAGACTATTCACTGGCACTCCGTACCTTTGTCCCTTACTCGTTTGTTTCCCATTCAGTAACATTTCTCCCCTGTGTTTACAGAAGTTCCCGTTAGAAGTCTCCCCGTGCTCTACGCCGGTTTCTCCGCCCACGGATTTCCTTTAGTTTTCTGCGTATGGTTTTTGTTAAACCCAGTTCCGTTCACGTTTTGTTCTTTTCAATAAATTATACACAGTTCTAAGCAAATTGAGTCTGCTCTTGAGTCCACCGCATTCTCGTCCGTGACAGAACGAACTGGCCACTAATGGACTCAGCGGACCCAATTCGCGCCGCCATTAACAAACAGGGCGCGGTGTTAGGACGGCATGAACAGACTTTGACGTCCTTAATGGACCAGTGTAATGCTATCAGTGAAAAACAGGAGGAGTTACTTACCCGGTTGTCAGAAATCAGGGAGCCTAATCCACCCGTTTTTCCTAGTCAGCCGGGACCGTTGCCTGCACCCGCCGTTGCGCGTCCTGAATCGGCTTATCGGGGCATCTCTTCTCCTCCACCGGAGCCTTTTCATGGAGAGCTGGGGCTGTGTGGGGGGTTCCTGTTTCAGTGGTCGTTGTTCGTCAATCGCACGCCGCACGCGTTTCCTAATGAGGCTGCCAAGATTTCCCATTTTGTTGGGTTGCTTAGGGGTAAGGCGCAGTCTTCCAGGCACTGGTGAATGACGTGCTCCGGGATTTTTTGAATGTTTTTGTGTTTGTTTATCTGGACGACATTCTGATTTTTTTCTCAGTCCCTTGAGGAACATCGGGTGCATGTCCGGAGTGTGCTGCAGCGACTGTTGGAGAACCGCCTTTATGTGAAGGCCGAGAAGTGTGACTTTCATGTCTCGTCTATCTCGTTTCTGGGCTACTTACTGGCGGAAGGGCAGGTGAAGACGGACCCTGTAAAAGTTAAGGCAGTGGTGGAGTGGCCCGTTCCTGGTTCGCGTAGACAGCTGCAGCAGTTCCTTGGCTTCGCAAATTTCTACAGGCGTTTTGTCAGGGACTACAGTCGGGTGGCTGCGCCTCTCACTCGCCTTACTTCCTCCCGGGTCCCCTTCGTTTGGTCCCCCGAGGCTCACTCGGCCTTTGCCACACTCAAGCGACTTTTCACTTCGGCTCCTGTTTTAGTCCATCCTGACACGAGTAGGCAGTTTGTGGTGGAGGTTGATGCTTCAAGTGTGGGGGTGGGGGCTGTGCTGTCTCAGCGTTCTGGTCCTCGTGGCAAGCTCCAGCCCTGCGCCTATTTTTCTCGACGCCTTTCTCCTGCCGAACAGAACTATGACGTTGGGGATAGGGAGCTCCTGGCCATTAAGTTGGCTTTGGAGGAGTGGCGCCATTGGCTGGAGGGGTCGGAACATCCATTTATCATCTGGACAGATCACAAGAATCTGACTTATCTCAGAACGGCTAAAAGACTGAACTCCCGCCAGGCTCGGTGGTCCCTTTTCTTTGCTCGATTTAACTTTGATATTTCCTATCGCCCTGGTTCCAGGAATCTTAAACCCGATGCTCTGTCTCGCCAGTACTCCTCGGACTCGGACTCCCGGGACCCGGAGCTCATTCTCCCTTCCACCTGCAGGATTGGCTCCCTCACCTGGGATGTGGAGGAGGCTATACGCCAAGGACTACGGGACGACGTTGATCCGGGAACCGGCCCGCCCGGTCGGCGTTTTGTGCCCTCTGCCGCCCGGTCGGCTGTTATCCATTGGATCCATACAGCCCGGTTTACTTGCCATCCGGGAGTGAGTAGGACCACGGCTTTGTTGAAGAGGTATTTCTGGTGGCGTTCTATGGACAAGGATGTGAAGGCTTATGTAGCTGCCTGTTCCGTTTGTGCCCGTAACAAGACCTCTAATCGGCCCCCGTCTGGCTTACTCCGACCGCTGAGTACCCCGCATAGGCCTTGGTCTCATATCGCCTTGGATTTTGTTACCGGCCTCCCAGCCTCTTCGGGGAAGACGGTGGTTCTGTCCATAGTTGATCGGTTTTCCAAGGCGGCTCACTTCGTGGCCCTGGACAAGCTGCCGACGGCTGCAGAGACCACCCAGCTCCTTACAGACCATGTGTTCCGTCTTCATGGCATACCCTCGGAGATTGTGTCTGACAGGGGGCCTCAGTTTGTCTCCCGAGTGTGGAAGGCCTTCTGTACGGCCCTGGGTGCCAAGGTCAACTTGAGTTCTGGTTTCCATCCGCAGACCAATGGCCAGACTGAGCGTTTGAACCAGGAGTTGGAATCCGCTCTTCGCTGCGTCTCGTCACTGAACCCGGCGGCCTGGTCGTCTCAGTTGCCTTGGGTGGAGTATGCCCATAATTCTCTCACGTCTTCGGCGACGGGTTTGTCGCCCTTTGAGGCCTCGCTGGGATATCAGCCACCGTTGTTCCCAGAGGATAGGGCGGATTTGGCTGTTCCTTCGGTCCAGCATCACCTTCAACGCTGCCGGCGGGTGTGGCGGAGGGTCCGGCGGGCTCTCCTTGCAACTGTCGACCGGCAACGGGATTATGCGGATCGTCGCCGCTCTGTCGCTCCGGCGTATCGGCCTGGACAACGGGTGTGGCTTTGTGCTAAGGACATTCCCTTGCGGTCGCTTTCTCGAAAGTTGGCTCCCCGCTATGTTGGCCCCTATGAGATCACTGCTGTCGTCGGCCCCTCGGCGGTCCGTCTCAGGCTCCCGGCTTCCTGGCGTGTCCATCCGACGTTTCACGTCTCTCAGGTCAAGCCGGTCCGTAGCAGTCCTCTGTGTCCACCGCCTGTTCCCCCGCCTCCCGCCCGGCTCGTGGACGGTCATCCGGCCTATTCGGTCCGGCGGATCGTTGACGTGCGCCGCCGTGGTCGTGGTGTCCAGTACCTGGTGGACTGGGAGGGGTATGGGCCTGAGGAGCGTTCTTGGGTTCCCCGGTCGCTCGTTCTGGACCCGTCTCTGATCGCTGCGTTTCGTTCCTCCCCTCGCAGGGCCCGGTCTGGGGGTTCGCCGGGTGGCGGCCCTTGAGGGGGAGGTACTGTCATATGCTGTGGGAGTGTCTGGTTGGGCGTGGTCCAGGTTCCTGTCATTTGTCCCTGGGAGTGGAGTTGGCCAGCTCATCACCTGTTGTCAATCTCCGGGGCTCCACCTAGAGGGTTTTTAAGCCAGCACGGCCTGCCACTCCTCGCCAGTTCGTCCTGCTACCATCTGTGGTAAACTCGGCCTCCTCTGAGCTCTGACTCTGTATATCTGGACCTTGGGTTAATATGTTTTTGTTTCCTGTATTCTTCAGATTCTCCACCCATCGCACTCACCAGTAGTGCTGTTTTTGGTCTCCATCCTGTCCTCCCATCTGCTCGGAACCCGAGGATTATATACTCCACTTCTCCTCAGCCTGCCCTTCAGTCTGTATTCTCCATCTCTTCGAAATCTGGACCGGACTCTCCACTCTTGACCCTCTTTGGAATACACCCCTGGCAGCCTTTTCCCCGTTAAATGACTAGGGTCGCCAAGTAAGCCCAAGACTATTCACTGGCACTCCGTACCTTTGTCCCTTACTCGTTTGTTTCCCATTCAGTAACATTTCTCCCCTGTGTTTACAGAAGTTCCCGTTAGAAGTCTCCCCGTGCTCTACGCCGGTTTCTCCGCCCACGGATTTCCTTTAGTTTTCTGCGTATGGTTTTTGTTAAACCCAGTTCCGTTCACGTTTTGTTCTTTTCAATAAATTATACACAGTTCTAAGCAAATTGAGTCTGCTCTTGAGTCCACCGCATTCTCGTCCGTGACACTCTTATAGATTGGCATATGTTGACTGTGGAGGACATTTGAGTCATTGTCATCCTAAAGAAACAAGTTTGAAATGATTCGAGCTTGGTGACATGGCTTGTTATCCTGCTGGAAGCTGCCATCTGATGATGTATACACTGTGGTCATATAGGGATGGACATCAGCAGCAGCAATACTCATGTAGTCTGTGGTGTTTAAACAATGCTCAGGCCCTTAACCGTTGATAAATGCAGGATTGATTTATCCTTTCTTGTAGTTTATGCCAAATTCTGAATGTTGCAGCAGAAATCGACACTCATCAGACCAGGCGCTGTTGTTCCAGTCTTCCCTGAGCCAACTTTGGCGAGCTTGTGTGAATTGTGGCTTCAGTGTTCTGTTTTTTAGCTGACAGCAGTAGCACCCAGTGTGGTGTAGCCCGTCTGCTTCGAGGATCAATGTGTTCTGCATTCAGAAATGCTCTTCTGGACACCTTGGTTGTTACGAGTGGTTATTTGAGTTATTGCTCTCCTCTCTGTCATCAACAGGGCATTTTTAACCCAGAGAATTGCCCTTCACTGTATAGTGTCTCTTTTCTGGAGTATGCTCCGTAAACCCTATAGATGCTTGTGTCACAAAATATCAGCAGTTTGTGAAATGCCAGTCCATCTGGCACCAACAAATTAAATTACCTTCCTCATTCTGATGTTTGAACGTCAGTCCCTCATCATAACCATGCTTAAATGCACTGAGTTCCTGTCATGTGATTGGCTCATATTTCCACGCCACAAATTTTTGAACAAGTGTGGTCAATGAGTAATTGTGCATGCTGGTTCCAGTTTACCAATAACAGGCCACTTTCAAAACTACATCATCGTTTGTATGAGCATTTACACATGTTTGAAACAATAAAATTATATGAAACTGCAGCCATACCTACCTGGCAGTCAGGTTAGACTAAGTGTTAAAGAAGGGATTTATCCTATTATTGCCTTCAGCTTGTTATTGCAGTTGCTTGCTCTTTTGCTGCCAGTGTTTGTTATTTTCTCTTCGGCCACAGAATCAAGGAAGCAGGCTTAGCTCTCACTCTCCACCTGTCAGAAGTCTCAGTAGTGCTGGTGGTGTTGGGGGGAGGCAAATCATGAGTCTGAAAAACAAAAAAGCTAATCATACGGTGTGCTCTTACCGTTGTTTTTTAGACTGAAACTTGGCAGAGAAGCCCTGATGTTCAACAGAGAGGCACTGAAGTGGATCGTAAATTAAAGGATTAAGTGAGTTTGGTAAATATGTGTTATATAGCCTGGGATAGTGAGCTAGAGAATCAGTGGAGTTTCGGGAGTTAGTCGGGGGAGTTTTGCGGGGGAAGGGTTTGGTTTTTTTGTCAAGCCTGTTGTCCCAAACTCTTGCTGAACATGGCTTATTCCTTTAGGTAGCCTCCAGGTGAAAAAGCAGTCATAAAGTAGATTAGGCTGCTGACAGGATGTGATTTATATATATGTGTGTGTGTGTGTGTGTGTGTGTGTGTGTGTGTGTGTGTGTGTGTGTGTGTGTGTGTGTGTGTGTGTGTGTGTGTGTGTGTGTGTCCTATTCAACTCTTAGTTTGTCTTTAATGGTTTCACTTTGGTAAAGCAAGAAATCAGACTTGTCTGCAATAAACTAACTCTCTAACAGTTGTTAAGAGAACCATTTTTTTAGTAAGTACGGAGGATGATGAATAAACTTATTGTTCACTGTGCTGCAAAAACTAAAACCTCCTAAACAGACCTATTGTTGTCTGTGGCATTTTCCTCTCTGGGTTTATTTATCTGAAGTTTGTCTGGAGTTCATTTTCAACAGACTTCCCCTGAGTGTTAAACCAGTTTGATGAACACACTGTTGCTCTTTTTCCAAGCTAGTCTCAACCTGTTTTATTGAGGCTACTATCTTAGCCAGACACACGGTAAACCGCAGTCACATAGCCATGTCCGATATCTTGTGGTATGCGCAAGCAGATTGGAAGGCGCTGATAGCATCAACAGGCCGTCTGCCTGTCATCATCCTTCTCTGGCTGTCTTCCAGATTGTCGCATTCCTCTCAGTAAACAGGAACCCTGTCATTTTGAAGTACCGGTCATATCTGAGGACTGACATGGTGTTTGTCTCTCTACCAACACCTTACATCATTTTGTCAGTCCTAATAACTTCCTTCAATGATGTTGTTCTTCCCCACAGTGCAGTTCCCACATGTCATCAGCACTAGTCAGTGGTTGAACTGTCGATGGTAAAATCCAGTCGGTGTGAGAGCGTGTGGGAGGGTAGTGACATATTTGAAGTATGCAGCAACTGGAGCATCTCACTCAAAATTCAAAAAAAGTTTTGCAAGGCAGCGCAGACAAAGCCATGCTTTTGATTCACTCCCAATGATGATGTATAGGTCATGTGTATGTGCTTGAGGGGGAAATAGAGGGAAGAGAAAAGCAGGGAAAAGGCTCAACACAGTGACATTGTCAAGTCCATGCAAATCAGCCAGTGATGCCTCCAAGCTGTTCTCATCACTTTCAGCTGTCAGCACCTTTATAATCTCTGCAGCACAGAGAGACCTGAGCAACCACAGCACTGAGGGTGCATAAGAAGATTGCGGGGGACATTCTTGTAAAAGTAGCAGCACAGACAAAGGGGAATTTAACTCTTCTCTCTTCAGATTTCACAGAAATCAAATATGGATGAGTCCTAAGTGTGCAGTCAGCCATTTTACAGCCAAGTTTGGCAATGAAACCCCAGAATCCACTGTATAAGTGTATGTTTAAACCACCTTTTCTCCATCACAGGCAAGACGACTTCCGCTCACCAGATTAGCCTCAGTGATCGGATTCTCATGGCTTCCTCTGGCCCACATCCCTCCTTCTTCTTCGTGGCCCTGTGGCATGAGAGCTTCCTTGATGGGTGCGCTCATTCTTCGATTTGCATGATCAGTCCAGGATGCTGGGCACAAAAAGCTTCAGCCTTTAGGCTCGCTGATGCTAGGTGACAGCCATGATAGACTCAGGAACTGTGGGGGTGGGAGGGAAGAAGCAAGATCGCCTTCTTTTGTAATTCCTAAGTTCTCTGGCTCACACAAGGAGATCGGCTCTTTCTGTCTATACCCGCATACTCTGGCATCGTTCCTGGGCAGCGCCTAATCCTTAAGTCTCTTGGAGTCTCTGCAGCACATTCTAAGATTGGAGTAATATTGATTTCATAAAGGCCAGTACAGCAAAACAGATTTTTTTTTATTGGAATTTTAACATCACGTCTGCTTTGTGCAGTCAGAGATGCAGCGATCTGACAGTGCAGATGCGGTTTAGTGAAACTCCCTGGGTATTGTCGATTGATGGTTGTTGAAGTTATGTTTTTGGTTTAGGCTTTCTTTTTTATACTTAGAGAATGCGATCTTTGAGGAGATGCATCCTGGCTTTTGCCATGTGGTTTAGGGTGAAAAGTGAACAAAG
This sequence comes from Diplotaxodon limnothrissa, assembly GCF_057381915.1. Taxonomy (NCBI): domain Eukaryota; kingdom Metazoa; phylum Chordata; class Actinopteri; order Cichliformes; family Cichlidae; genus Diplotaxodon; species Diplotaxodon limnothrissa. Next base: position 22,995,911 of record NC_140599.1, read on the forward strand.
ACAACTTAACCATGCACACACTTGCTGATTTACTTTTTGAAGCCGTGTATAAACAAAAGAAAGCCAGCTACAGCTACAGTGATGAAAATGATTAGGTACAGTTACTAAAGTACTGCAAATGACCTAACACTAGAGACATATAATGTAGTTCTTACTGTTACACGTGCATTTGACAGCTTTATTTACTTTAGCATTTACACACAGGCGCCACAGCCCTGAATTTCTCCAGATGTCACCCTACAGAGGTGCACGTGAGAACACAAACCCCTACACTGAATGGGCTCTAACCTGCCAGCCTCCTGGTCCAGAGTGTGTGTAATGTCCAACTGCCCCTATGTGAGAACAGTACAGATACATGTTAGGTAAAGTCACTGCAAGCAAGGGGGCATCCTGCCTCCTGTAGGTTCAATCCAAGCAGCAACCTTGCCTAAACTAAATGCTATAGGTACTTTCTTCAATTACTATAAAGAGTGACTGTGTCAAAATGGCTTTGATGGCTACATAAACATGAAAGTTCTAATAATGGATTGCATTTATATAGCGCTTTTCGAGACCCTCAAAGTACTTTACAATTCCACTATTCATTCACTCTCACACACTGGTAGAGGCAAGCTACAGTTGTAGCCACAGCTGCCCTGGGGCAGACTGACAGAAGCGAGGCTGCCATATCGCACCGTCGGCCCCTCTGGCCATCACCAGTAGGCGGTAGGTGAAGTGTCTTGCCCAAGGACGCAACGACCGAGACTGTCCGAGACGGGGCTCGAACAGGTAACCTTCCGATTAAAAGACGAACTGCCAACTCTTGAGCCACGATCGCCCGTTATCCAGAGCTGTAGCTGCTGGTCGGTTATGCTAAGACCGGTTAGCATAACCAGAAGATGTGTCATCATCAGCGGATGAGTGTAGAATACATATTGACTAACAGCCAATCAAGACGTCCTGTCATGGGTAAAATACAAAAGCATAAGCTGGATTCCCTTGTTGGGTGTTACAGCAAGTTCACATGAGTAGTCCACTTCATAACCTGTAATCAATCTTAATTTCACTAACAGCGTATTAAAACGGTAGACTGTGTATGTTGGTGGTTAGTTAAGTCCCATCTTTAAGCCTCAGGTTCAACAGTTTATGAGTATCTTGGTGTTCTGAAACTGGATGTGATGAGTGAGGGACAGGTCTGATTAAAACCGAGGTATACTTTATGCTCATACAGGGTCACACAATCTCAGAATTTACGCAATATATCATGTTTTATTCAGTAAGATTTGATGGTAGCACCTGAGACTATGAACTCATCATGGAAGTATTACCAAAGGTCACAAATCAAGTGAAGAACTGGGTCATTTAATCTTTAGCTTCACTTTTTAGATCCGACAACATGTCCATCTTTTGTAACAGTCTATGAGAACTTTTTGTTGCATTTGTGTCTTTCAATCGCTTCCATGGCCCAGGTGTGTAAAATCAAATACATACGCACGCAGAGCTCACTTTCAGGACCTCAGTGAATTCAAGAATGATGCCGTGATGGGATGCCACCTAAGCAACAAGTCCAGTTGTGAAATTTCCTCGCTACTAAATATTCCACAGTCAACTGTTTGTGGAACTATAAAAAAGCGGAAGTAAAAATGGAAGTGTTTGGGAACGTCAGCAAGTCATCCATGAAATGGTAGACCTCTGTGCATAGTGCAAAGTCCGCAGAGGTCGCCAGCTTTCTGCTCAGTCAGTCCGTTCCAAACTTCATGTGGCCTTTAGATTATCTCAACAATAGTCCATAGAGAGCTTCATGAAATGGGTTCCCATGGCTGAGCAGCTGCATCCAAGCCTTGCATCACCAAGTGCAGTGGTGTAAAACATGCCGCCACTGGACTCTAGAGCAGTGGAGATGTGTTCTCTGGAGTAACGACTTATGCTTCTCTGTCTGGCAATCCGATGGATGAGTGTGGGTTTGGTGGTTGCCAGGAGAGCGGTACTTGTCTGACTGTGCCAAGCGTAAAGTTTGGTGAAGGGGGGGATTATGGTGTGGGGTTGTTTTTCAGGAGTTGGGCACGGCCCCTTAGTTCCAGTGAAAGGAATTCTAAATGTCTTAGCATGCCAAGACATTTTGGACAATTTCATGCTCCCAACTTTGTGGGAACAGTTTGGGGATGGCCTCTTTCTGTTTCAACATGACAGCGCACCAGTGCACAAAAAAGGCCCATAAGGACACAGATGAGCGTGTTTGGTGTGAACTTGACTGGCTTGCACAATGTCCTGACCTCCACCTGATAAAACACCTTTGAGATGAATTAGAGCAGAGACTGTGTGCCGGGCCTTCTTGTCTAATATCAGCGTCTGACCTCACAAATGTGCTTCTGGAAGAATGTTCAAAAAGTCCCATAAACACACTCGTTGTTGAAAGCCTTCGCAGAAGAGTTGAAGCAGTTATAGCTGCAAAAGGTGGACAGATACCAAAGCCTAGGGATTAAGAATTAAGTGTCACTCATATGTGTGTGAAAGCAGATGAGCGAATACTTTTGACAGTATAGTGTATCTAATGAAAGTTGCACTTCACCAGTACTTACACATTGCATATTTTTTTTTACAGTCAGCATCTCTTTTAGACTCTAATAAGTGTGTGTATGTGTGTGTGTGTAGGGGGTGGGGGGGGGGGGGGGGGTGGGGGGGGGGGGGGGGGGGGAGCCAGTTGTTGATGCTGAAGTGGCAAATTTTCCTGTATGTGTTCCTGACATGCACACAAATCTGCATTCGTAGAACAGACAACTGAAAAGCTCCTTCTCTGCAGAAAGAACTGTGACCAACTAACATCTCCCATCACGGGGTAGATTTTCTAAAGTCTTAAAACAAAATAAGTAGGAAGTGCGTTTCCTCTCAGACCACTTTAGTTACATTATGCTGAAAGGTTATAATGGAAATTTTTTTTTGCCCCAAAACCACAAAAACTGCCTTCCTACCCCCGGCTTTAAGCGAAGGATCTGAATTTCTTCCACCGCTACACAGCCCACGCTGCCGTCCAATAGGCCTAGCTCTTTCAGCACAATTATGATCACATAACAAGCTTGTGAATTTACAAAGGGAAGGAGACTGAGAAGGGGAAATGTAGAAGAGGAGAACAGTTAGTCTATTGTGTTTATCCACATGCACAGTTATATACAGTATTAGCACATGGTTTGCCTGGAGAAAGAGCCATCAAGCTGTAGAACAAAACAATCAGTCAAGTGTTGGGATAAACTAAGTATGACGGCTCCTAATGGAAACTCTTGTCGACTTGTTCTTTTTCTTCGTTGCCATCGGAACAAAAGCTGGAATTTCAGAAAGAGAGGAGTTCAGACAGCGGCGTGGTCAACTATGAAGGTGCTACTCGTTCATTTGCTGATTCATCATAACCGGTGTGATGACAAGACTCGATAGCTAAGGGTCAGGAAATACAGAGTCTAAGAACCTGAAGGCTGAAGTGGAAAATAAAGACAGTATCCTTTTTCCTCAAGGCTATACCCCTATGATGTATTTATATGGGCAGCAATTCGAGGCTATTCCACCAGCTATAGCTTGCAAAGCTTTTTTTAGTGCGCTCATGAGTTCATTTTTAAAGATAATTATGAGGCAGGGAAAAGGGTAACACCACCTGGGTCTGGGTGCAGTTCCCCCCTCCAGGGGCAAGGGTACCTAGACCCGGTTCGTAGAGTACGCTTGGGGAGTGTGATCGTGTGTACAGCGTCTCTTTATGTCTGTCTCCACGTTGGTTGAGTGTGGAGTAAGTGCATATGAGAGCATGAGGGGGGGAATGGATGTTTGTGTCTGTGTGTGCCTGTATGTCTGTGTCTATATGTCAGGTTGGGTATCAGACGCCACCTCTCTGGGGACACCTCAGGCCCTCCAAGGTTTGGAGGCCTATCTTCCCCTACCACCACTTCCCCTGCCAGTGGCGGACTCCCTCAGGTGTCGGTGCGTTGGTGGTTCTTTGTGTCTGGGGATGGGCGTCCGGGTACACACCGGCTCACTCCTTGGCGGCTGCTTATCGGGGCCTGGAGCCTGGGGCTCGCTCGGGCCACTTCAGAGGTGGGGTGCCCTCGGCCTCTCGGCCTGGGGCTCGGTCACTCAGGCACAGCTGGCTGCTGGCGGAGCTCACGGGCGCGTCACTGCAACTCCCCCTGGCTTCTGCTCAGTGGCTGCTGAGTGAGCCCTCATCTGGGACTCTCCTCAGCTCTTACTGGAACAGTGGCGCGGCTGCCCCTCTGTTGGTCTTCCTTGGTCTCTTGTGTTCTGGGGGCCTCTGGATGTCTGGAGTTTTGATCTCCTCCATACCTGCTTCATACCCTGGAGGACGGGGCTGTGGCTCCCCACACTCCCTAGCAGATCGTTACATGGAGAAACCTTTGGAATACAAGCATGCTGATCCACACAGGTATGCACACAGGTGTACACACGGGTATTCACAGACGCGGACTACAGCTTTCTTGGCTGCTGCCTCAAAGCACATTGTACGCTGTCTATCTTGCGTGCGGCACAATATCGTTTAGTATTTAGTTTCTACTGATATCTACTGCTAGCTAGTTTATTGTGACGGTGCTGTTTTTATTATGTTGCTCTTTGTTGTTTGCTTTCTCTCCTGTTTTTTTCTCCATACAGATGACCCAGGTGTTTTGTTTGTTTTGTTTTTTTTCTTTCTTCCCCCCCTTCTCACCGTCTCTTCTTCCCTTTGGTTTTCTTTCTCTCCCTCTCTTTCTTTCATTCTTTCTCCCTGTCCTATCCCCCAGTCATGTCTGTCCCGTTTGTAGCAACTGAAAATAAAATAAATACATAATTATAATAAAGGTCAATCAAATGGACCAATATGGCAAGGCCATGATGATCCACTTGGTGAAATAAATCCGCTTGGCATCTTTCTTGGCCTTAAGACAACAATTCTGATGGCTAAAGATCCAAACGGGAAACAAAAAAAAACAAAAAACAAAAAAAAAAAGATAATTATGAGGCTACAGGCATATATACCCATATTTATACATTCAGCTCAAAGTAGTTCAGTAAATATAATGTACTTATCCAGTAGCTGGGCAGTTTATTTTGGTACATTTGTGCAATATATGCTCTATTTCTAATGCTTGATGAGATTATACTTAGACAAAGCATTAAAATATTTCAGACTTTGTTTGTAATATTGTATTTTTCAATATTGTAAGATCTTTTCTTTGCAGTATAAAGCGCCTTGTGTTGAATGTTGTTGGAAATTGGGGCTGCATAAATAAAACTGAGTTGAATTGTTTCCTGAAACTGCAGTTTATTAGCTTAGAGGAGGGTCAGTAGGGAGAGCATTGCCTCATTTATTTTGTTCTTCCTGACTTGTGTTGCAAAACTGTTATCACTCCAGCAGCCCTGCAAAAGTGAAACTGACATCTGTTTTAAAGGAAATGCCACTTATTAAATTTAAAAGTGTGAAAAAGTGGTTCGCACTATTTTTTTTTCTTTTCTTTTTTCTTTTACATTTCTAGTATCGAGTGTGCTTGTTGTCCCAGCGTATAAAATGACCACATTTCATCACAGTCTTGTTTTTGGTTCGCTGTTTTGATGGATAGTCTTTCTATCTTTTTGCAATACTCCAAGCTGTTGCTAAATACTTCGACCTTTCTGTTGTTTCATCATGTCATGTGAAACAAAAACAACACAGGCACGCCAGGGCCTGAAGCGTGGCATTAATGAAGAGCGCAGACCAACACTCAAATAACCTGTTAGGTCTGTATCTTGTTCCAGTACACCTGAGGTCATGTCAGGACTCCTGCCAACAGAGTCTGTGATGAAACCATGAGACATTTTGAGAAAAGAGGGTACTCATAGAGCACAAATAGAAAGGATCTGCTGGTAAAAAACTAACTTCTGGCATCCCCAGAAAAAGGCATCTAGAAACAATTTATTATTCTCCTTTCAAACAGGTATATGGCATGCACAAATGATTATGCTGAAGGCCTCCGCATGAATGCTCAGATACGTTTTAAGTTGCCTTCAAGGGCACCAGAACGATTAAACTCGCCCTGAATTAGTCTGAGGTTTTGCTGAAAGGTCCACATTAAGATATTTTAGGGTTTAAGCAGGTGGTGCAGAATGTAGCGAGAGTATTAATCTATGTATTTAGTAACCTGGATGAAGTTGAAAGGGGCTGATGTGCTGACTGAGTGGAACAAGGAGGCTGTTTCTGTCAGATCAGCTGCAGGATCAGCTGAGGGATCATGGGAGCCGAGCATGGAGGCTGCGCTTTGTGACCTTATTATTGTGCTTTGCTGTCTGTCCTCTACTCCGCTCTCTGCCCGCCCGGCTTAGCCGTGCTAAGTAGGCTCAGTGTCTTGCACGCACACACACAAACAGACATCTTTAGCACCGCAGGGCTGAATCAGCAAGTTGTCCGGCCGGTTTGTGCATTTGACGCACACACCTGTAGCACTTAGCCTGCCTCACGCATATTCAAAGCTGGCACGCTCCATGCACACTTCCACGGTCACATGACCCAGCACACAGACACGCTTCAGCAGGTCACACGTATGGATGCATATCAGAGATGCTGAAAGCAGAGGAAAACAAAGTGTAAACACAGTTTTGATGGAGGCAGATAAAATATCTGAGGCACTCACTGCTATTAAATCCATAATAGTTGATTTCAAAAAATGTTCAAGTTAACAAGTACCCCATCAGCTGAACATCAACTGCAGCTGCTCTTTAACACGTCCATCGCTCTAGCCGTTTGCTGAATATGCCCCCATGTGAAGGAGTTCACTTTGTTGCCCTACCAGACACCTGTTGAAACACGGGAGACTCCGTCATGATGAGACACGCATCTACGCAGGTGAATCACAACCAGCTGAAAGAGCTGCAGCAGGTGACACACACCTTCACAAAGGAGGCATGAGCACAGCGTGTGGAACAGATCACTAAATCAATGAGTCCACGACACAAAAGGCTGCGTCTTCTTCACCATCTGCAGTAAATCAAACAGCAGATGTTTATACACAACGTCTGTAAAATATTGAAAAACTTGTGAAATAATACTGTTTTTTCTTTACTAGCATTTTGTGTGCCCAAAGCCAAATCTGGACGGTTTTCTAAAGTGACAACGGGATTCGGTGCGAGATTAAACTTGCTCTCACACCTGTGTGACGCAGTGCGCAGCCCAGACTGTAAGCAGAGTTAAGCAGCTTTGAGTCCCCCATCCATTCCAACCATATGATCAAAAAAAATCCCGGGATATGTCTGCAAACAAAGCAAGCGATTCAGCGGTGGGCTCGCTCCGCACCTCAACCCCATCCCACTCTCATCTTGCCAAGCCTCAGATCCACCAGCAGCCCGTGGAGCTATACTCCTCACAATGGGCCCATTGTATGAGCTGAGGTAACACCATAATTGTTCCCATTCAGGTGAAAGACACACCCACTTTTGACTCCTAGTGACATTTTGAGAGGTTTGTGGCTTCCACTGATGTTGCATTATTCAGATACAATGAGGTAAAACGTGGGTGGCTCACACACCTCGAGCTGCGGCTGGAGCCTCGCTAAGCTGCCATTTGTTTTGTTTTTTTCATGTGTAAAGCCTACGTCTTGACCACAGGGTCTGCAGAGCTGCAGCGGCAGATTTAATAACATCCTGACATTTCCATGAAGTGGATCTGTGATGAAAGACAAGTCTGTTGGAAAAGTTTAATAATTTCTTGCTGCCAATCTAAAACCCAGAATGAGAAATACTTAGACGAGATTGCCAAAAAGCAGGCCAGTCTAACTACATTAATAAACATACTGAAACAAGCACATTTGCAGTGTGTTCTTAGAGACTGTGTTTCTCTTTTTTCATTTTATTCTTTTCCTCTCTTCACTTATATCCTCTTATCGCGAAGCTTTATTGAACGACAGTGGAGTCAGACCCCTCGTCCTCCTCACAAGCCTGGATGCTTCCTGGGGATATAAATCGCAACCATGGGCCCTCAGCAGGGAGGGACCACTGAGAAGGAAACAGTATGGAAGCTTGGGTGTTTCCAGCTGGCCGGCTTCCGAGCGTTCGTTGAGTCTAACGCAGGCTGGCGAGGAGCTTCCCTGCCTTTCATCTGTTTAGGAAACATCTGGAGTCATCTGCCGGTTGAATGAAAGTATACACGCGTATGCCTGTGTGTGTTTGTGTCATTCAGGACTCTTGCCAGAAATGTTATCTTTGTGTAAAGATTAACCTTGCTGTCCAGAAAATAAATTAAGGAAACTGATGAATTGCCAAAAAGATATTTGCGCTTTGACATCATCTCCAGTGTACAAATTCTTGCTCAACATCAGCAAGTAGTTTACGATCAGTCCCCTCCTCATTACTCACCGAAGGGCGGTTCAGAATGGAATACATGCAGTCAGAAAAACACACTTGTTGTTCAACCCTCCCATTTTTATGTTTTTTTAACTCGTCTGAGACAAGATTGCAGAAGAATCCGAGGTGCAAAATCAAGAGCAATTACTAGCGCGAGCTGTTGCTGCTCAACAGACTGGATATTTTATCCATGCGAGCAGGTGAGCAGACAAAGCCGGTGGTGGTGCAGCGTGTCTCTCCACGCCTGAGCTGAGACATCGGGGTTAGATGTGTTGACAGATGCAGACAGAGGATAGGGTCAGGAGTCACACCTGTCGGTAAAACACCTCTTTCTGTGCGCCAAAGAACTGGCACTGTGAAGAAGAAGAAAAAAACAGCACATGCTCACAGCAGTTCAAACCTTAAGGGCAACAACTGCTGTCTGCACACAGAAATGTTAAATTACTCTTAAAGATAATACTGTAAGTAGACAATGCAAAGCATGAAGCTCTTTCTCTTTATTTTAAATAAGGAGAAACTTCATCCAACATGTCATTTCAAGAGCACCATGCATTTCATTTGCCTTCAAAGCACCGGTTTCACAGCATTCTCCCCAGTTAATGGCAGAATATTTAATTCTTTCTTTTGAAACTAACACATGAAAATCATCAAGTGGTTAAATGTTGGGGTTTTTTTTATTACAGAACCACACCAGCAGTGCATAAGAATATTATACAGCCGGGAGATAACAGGCGTGCCTCTCAGACATAACAATCCAAACATTTTCACAGATGACTTTTTCGTTCCGTGTTATTTGCTACAGACTAGGTGTGCAGGGAAGAGCAAGGCCGTGTTTGGACTGCTAAAAGGATGTTCAGGTCTGGCTGCAGCAATGCTAGGGGATGTGATTTTTGGGAGTATTGCAGAGGATGTTTTGCCTCCTGTGTGGTGACTCCTGACCTCCACCTTCCTCTCTCCTAACCTGCTTCACCTCTGTCCTATTGTAGCTCTTATCAAATAGCTGAATGTTGTACATACATCCAGTCCAGTAGCACATACAGGAGATAACACAGCAGCCTGTTTTTGTTCTGATGTGTGTTTAGTGAGTCATTAGACCACGTGAACGGAGTCTATCCTCATAGAGTGTTCTCTGCCACCATCCAAATGTTCCACCTATCCCTTTCTCCACCCCGATCATCACCTGTTTGTTCTTTCTTGCAGCTCCTGTGTTTGAGTGTTTTTGTAGTGCTACGTGATTACCCTGCCTGCTAACACAACACGGTGTTGTCCAGAGTGTGCACTGTGAGCCCTGCTGATCACACTCCACTGAGTTGCGCTTGTACGGCCTCTCATCTTTGCTAACTCACACTGACATGGTCCTTTGATGTCACGAGGAGCAGAGCAGACCTCGGACAGTCCCAACAAAAGCAATGTGATCCAGGGCTGATGTGTCCAAGCATGCCTGCAGTCACCAGCCTACAATGAACCAGGACAGCAGGGCTCCGCTTTGCAACCTCTGTGTTTACCTAAGAATGAACCTGCATGCTGTCTGTGCTGAACTTGACATCTGAATAATCTGAGGAGAGATGGTGCAGAACAGAATGTGTGACAGCGTGAAGATTTAGCCTATTTTTTGCAATTTCTTGGGGATAGAGAGGGGAAACATGGTAGTGCACACTCACTAATACACCTTGCTAGTGTTTGATTAGACCTACTTTTGCCTTCAGGACTGTTATGACAAAGATTCAGTAATGTGCTGGAAACATTCCTCGGAATTTTGGGCTCACATTGACTTGACAGAATTATGCAGCTGCTATAAAGTTTCTCTTTGTTCACGGATGTGTGTGTGTGTGTGTGTGTGACCCTGTACGGTCTTCTGCTACTGTAGCCCATCTGCTTCAAGGTGTTGTGTGCTCTTCTGCTTACCTTGGTTCTAAAGACTGGGTCTTTTTCAGTGTGGCTGTTCTCACCTGAGAACTCCAGAGAACTTCCACTCATTTTGTCCTTTTCACATTCTCTGGTAGTGTTGGAAAAGTTTTTGAAACAAGCCAACAATCATGCTTCTTTAAAAGTCATTTAAATCACCTTTCTTCCCCTTTCTGATGTTTTGTTTGAACGTAAATGCCTAAATGCACTGAGGGGCTGCCATCTGATTGGCTGTTTAGACATTTGTTTTAATGAGCAGCTAATGGCTAATTGATAGATTTGGGACCAAATTTCCCAAATCTATCTAATAATGTGCTTTTGTATGAATTCATTTATTTCCTTTCAATTTTAACTGTACCTCTGATGATATAAATTTCAGCTCGATTACTAAAGTTCCCCATCAATAACCTGACAGGTTGCAGCTCTTTCTGTTGTGGGTGACAGCCCAGTCATTTGCACAGTAAAGCAGATTTACATTAGTAGGAACTACATTAGGTGAAAAAAGTATATTTATGGAAGTAAATGCTAAGATAAAATGATACATCCTTACAGTTATTTATAGTTTTATTTATAATCGCATTAAATTGCATATTACTGAATTAAATTACTACTTTCTTTATTAGTTTGTTATCACAAGTATATATATATTTAGATTTTGGTAGTTTCAGTTGTTCATATCCTCTTTGAAGTCATGTAAGTTAATAAGTTAAACTCACATCACTTTTGCAGATGAAGACAATCTGCATGCACAGACTATATATACAGGAGACCAGCAGTTTTGATTGTTAGTGCTTATTATGGCGGTCTTAAAGTTGAAAACTTTACTTTTTTCTGTTTTTGGTTAGAAGGTTTAACCAACTTCTGACCTTCAAATCTCTGAACACACTTTGGACACATGAAATAACCAAAGTTCACCTCAAACAGTATTCAGACACAAAGGAGGAACCTCGTGTGGCAAGTAAGACGTACTATTTGTTATCTTGACATTCCAGTCTGTGTTTTGTGTCTTATGTGTGTTTACATACACTAAGGTATGCATGAACGAGGCAAGTTAGAACGACTCAAAGTCTCCCGAACGCCTTGATCTGGACTCAAGGTCTAGAGTATCAGTTTTCCCTCCTGGAAAGTACGCGGGAGTAACGCCTTTGTCTTGTGTCTGGGACCATTTGGGCACAAGGACATACATTATCCAACTAATGATCTGACCTTCAAGGTTTCTGGCAACATATGCTCCAAGAAAAGCTTTAGCCCAGTCTCACGTGTGAAAGGGAAATTGTTGACACAAAGTTTCTCAAAGACATCACCACATATTTACCATCTTTTTCCCACGTGTGCCATATAATTCTTTGACATCTCTGTAATTTATGAATGCATGCTAGGTCAACTGGTGATTCTAAATAGGTTGGTGTAGGAATAAAGCGTTGTATGAATGCATGGTTTAAAAAGTGCTTTGAGTGGTCAGTAAGACTGGGAAAGTGCTGTATAAATGCCAGTCCATTTCCATTTCCATAAAGAAGCTTTTCTTATTCCCTTCACATTTAACAGAGCTGTGGTTCTGTGTACTGCTTGTGATTCACAGGTTCAGAGGAGGGGAGGTTGTGGCTGGACTGTAACCACCCTTAGTATGAATTATTCCTTGGGACAAATTTTCCAGCAACTCTATAGGGGAAGTACAGCTTCCAGTGTTTTTTTTCCTCTCGCTCTCTCTCTCACTTTACTATTTTTCCCTCCTGCACGGGATCGTGCCAAACACCGAGCAGAATAACAACTTCTTTAACACCTGCACAAAACGCTTCCCTGTTTGTCTTTAAAGTTTACACCCGTGCGAGCATGCAAATGATATACCAACTCCAAACAGAACCCAAGAATTACCTCAGCGAGGAGCAACGCAGCATATCCCCCTCCAGTACATCTGGTTCACTTTAGCTTCAGTATCAACAAGTGCTTCGACCGGCACAGTGCCGCTGCATGCTTTCTCTCCCTCATACGCAGAGAGAGAGAGAGGGAGAGAAAGCACGTATGAATCATGAAGGATGATGTGCTACAAAGCTCTGAAAGCACTTCAACTAATGTATATTTCATGAGGTATTAGATGCCGTATTATTCATGATGCTCTGCTTTGCTGTTGTGTTTGGGAGACAGAGAGCTTAACAATGGATTCATGGCATGGCGGTGGAGCATTAGAATATATATGGTCCACAAAAGCCCACAGCCACCTTTTATTCCCCACAGGAATCCATTCATAGTTGTTCTGAGCGATTTTCCGTGGAGGAATTTGTGTTAATCACTCTCTTGAAGATGCTGTAGCAGGATAAAACTTTATATGTGGCGGAGCGGAATCAAACCTCCTTCAGAGGCCACGATGTGTTGTGGATTATTATCTTTCAACATCAAATGTGGGTCTGGAACTTGGTATAGACAAACATTGCCCAGATGCTTTATATGTTCATGAGAAAAAAAACCACACTCACTAAACCACCTTAACATTGACCTAAGCCCATCTATAAAACTATGCTCTCTGTGTCGTGAACAACGCTCCCTTTGTTACCCATGTGAAGACTGGAAAATGAAGGCGACTGCAGTCTCTTGCTGTAAATCATTAGAAACAGACAGGGGTCACAGGTTTTGGCTGTAGTTTATAACAGCTATGCTTACTTAGTAACACCCCTTGAGCAATCTCTTTTAAGCTGGCTGGTGATTTCCGTAGAGCTGAGCGCAGGTAGCTTGGCATGTCAAAGGTATTTAAGCTAGCAAAATAGCTCTCTGTGGAGGATTCAAAACTATGCTGCCACACAACTTCTGACTAATTTAGGAGAAAATCTGCTCGAGGAAGGTATTTCTGGAATATGTTAACATTTTTAAAACATCTGCACAATTCTACCATCGCTTCTCTCCCATTGTCTCAGGAATTCTTTATAGAAGTTTCTCTAAATTAGGCCTGAATTGGATTCAAATGACAAAATTACATGCCTGCTATGACTAAATATATAAATTAAAGAATTCGCACAAATATCTAACAGGAAACCACAACGTCAGTGACGGAGTAGCTCATCCGCCTCATGCTGCTACTGCTTACAGGTGATTGTTATGTGCGATGCACAAAAAGAAAGCGATACATTTCCTTGTAAATGCTTGGTTGCATTTGCACCAACTAATGAAAATGAAAATGTGTTGAGAACAACCAGTGTTACCGTGACCTTGATTAAATTTAGACTCGTGCAGGAGGAGAAGCAATTCTGGCAAATTGTGGACGGAAGGAAAAAGGTCGCCCTGCCATGGCACGAGCTCATCGGTCGTTTAGCTTGATGATCTAAAAATGAAAAAAGTGCTATTTTTTGCAGCAGGATACCAATTTTAACTGGCACGAAAAAATATGACCCTATTACTTCAGTACTGGCAGATCTAAAGCATTTACTGGCCATGCTTCCCCCGAGTTATTAACTATTCTGATCAAACTAGAGTGAGGTGATAATATCCCTTAAAAATTTGTTGTAGATCCACCAAGGTCTTTAAAGTCAACTTAATTCTTTATTAGTTCAAAAATGACAAAAAGTCTTGTACTTTAAAAGCATGATTATTACAAGTGGGGTGTATATAGAGCACCTGTATAAAAAAGCCCAAAGCCGACTGTACTTCCTCAGGAGGCTGAGGTCTTTTAACATCTGCAGGAAGCTCCTGAGGATGTTTTACCAGTCGGTGGTTGCTGGAGTACTTTTCTATGCTGTGGTGTGCTGGGGGAGCAGCACAGCAAAGAAGGACTCATCCAGGCTGGAGAAACTGATCAGGAGGGCTAGCTCTGTGGTCGGCATGAAGCTGGACACTCTGGTGACAGTGGCAGAGAAAAGGACATTAAAGAAACTGATGGACATTATGGAAAATGCTGGGCATCCTCTGCACACGGCCATAAACAATCAGAAGAGTCTGTTCAGTGACAGGTTGCTTCTCCCCAAGACAAGAACTAACAGACTTAAAAACTCCTTTGTCCCACACGCCATCAGACTGTTTAACTCCTCTCTGGAGGGGAGAGGGAGGGGAAACAGGAGGACAAAGGAGGGGGGGACAACTAAGCTGTAGTGCCTCTTCACCTCACTGTACAATACCTTGTGCAATACTTTTTGTAAATAGTCAACAGTGCAATAGACTCAATACTTGAAATGTGCAATTCACTTGTATTTTTATTTTTTATTCCTATTTATTCTATTTATCCCCTTTGTATATTTTATTTATATTTGTCTCTGTATTTATATATGTGTGTGTGTGTGTGTGTGTGTGTGTGTGTGTGTGTGTGTATATATATATATATATATATAACAATTCTGTAACTGTAACTTCGGTCGTTGCTGTGCTTTTTGGAAGTCGAATTTCCCAGAGGAACCCACCCGAGGGATTAATAAAGTTCTATCTTATCTTATCTTATATTGTCAACATATGGAAAGTACCAGAGAATGATTGAAATATCATGTCACATTCGACCTCCGACCTCTGCTTCATATTTAATAGATTGATCTTAATGTGATAATAGTGCTATATAGAGCAATTAAAAACGTATTTATATTAACAACATACAGTCATAGAGGGAACAATTCTAAGCACCTTCACTATTACTTTGGATCTGTCCTCTTCTTCGAGGTCAGATAAGATCAAACTTTCATAAAATATCTCTTTTAGCTTTAAAACTATGCTTAAAAGTCTAGTGCCTTTGTTTGTATCCAATATATCCAAATAGGTCAAATGTGACATTTGACCTCTGACCTCACTACTACTTTTTAAATCTTTAATCTTCTGCAGGAAATAACAACTATACGCTTCAAGAGAGTGACAGTGAGCTGTCGTGGTGAGGTTTGTGCTCTCGGAGTGCTTCTTGTCTTTTTTAAAAAGATTTTTTAACCATGTTGTGGATTCCTTAAATTTCTTTCTGTGAAGCCCTTTGTAACTTTTCTAAATTAAGCTCTTGGGTACACACCTTGGACCTGTGGATTGGCCTTTGTTGCTGCTCCACGATTTAGAATTTGAAGCTTCTTTTGCAGCAACGTCCATATCTGAAGCACTGCCTTCTAAATAAATCTCTTCGTGTCTTCACTGATTACCTTATACGAGTCTGGGCAGATATGGATATAAACTGCAGCTCGACTGGTTGGAGAAGGCATAAAATCGCTAGAGGGGGGGTAACTGAGGTTTCGAGGCTTAAATCTCTTTAAAGAAATTAAATTAACATCAATAATAGGCCCACTTGTATGTGACGAAGATTCCCAACAGAGAATTATTACCCAACTGCAGTTATGCAAAGCGCGATAGCATCTTTTCAGCTCAGTTTTTCATTTTCTAGCCCACAACTTTACAGTTTTCTTTGAGTCCCACTGCTCAGCGAGTGTTGTTTTTGGCCCCACTCAGGCAGTTACTCTGGCAAAAAAAAAAAAAAAGCTTTACAAGTGCATTGCACACACAGTGCCATGCACCAAAAAGCTGAAAAGATCAGGTGAAATACGTGAAGACCAAAAACAGACCTACAGAGAAAATTATTGGAAATGCAGTGATGCCGATAAATTATTTGCATTTGTACTTGCAAAGATCTGCAGTGATACATTCAAACCCGAGACAGAAATATATGTAAACTCACCTCAGTCTATTGGTGCATATTAATCTAAATAAAGTTACACTTACACTATTGTTTTATTTTAAAACAGTCATCCTCAGTACTCTCAGTAAACATTTAACAGTTGTTTCAGGGAGTTTTATATCTAATAAGATGTGAAGGACACAGAACAGATCTTCACATATAAATACTTTCTTTTTTTATCATCCTGTTATTTAGTGTATCTGTGTTAAAATATGGCAAGAAAAGTTTTAAAGTAGACAGTTGGGAGATTAACATCCAGAATGAGGAAAATAAATGAGCTTCACAGGATGGCACAGGAGGGAAAAGTAACATTAAGGGGAGCAAGAGGCAGTGGCAGAAAGAGAAATAATAAAAGTGAGCGGGTAGACAAAGTGAGCAAATCCAATTTAGCCATATGTGAGCCCATCTCCACAGCAACCCTTTGTGTTTGCAGCGAGCAGTTTGTGAGCTTTGGCACCGGTCGACTCTTCTCCCCATGTCAACCCCTTGCTAACGACCATCCCTGAAAAGGCAAGCGGACAGAGGGACACGGCGAAGGAAAGAGATAAAAATGTGGGGAAATGTGGGGAGAGGAGGACAACGGAGAGCCAGTGCAGGAGAGGAGGAGAGGAGGGAAATAATAAAGAGCGAGTGGGGGACAAGGAGGTGATGAAGTGAGTGGAGACTTGAGAGAACATTCCTGAGCCAGCTGTGGGTTGGAGGGGGAATTCTCACTGAATGCCTGACAAATAAAACAAGACACAGGCTATTTCAGTATTCCAAAAACCCACTGGCACATCGCGGAGCAATGAAGGGGAAAGAGAGATTTTGGAAGGAAAAAGAGGGAGGCTAATGAGAGAACCAGCAGTCTGCATGGTCCGTCAGGCAGGCCTAAAACCACAGCAGTCCAGCGGTTAATCTCTCCCTCCCTCTCCTGTCTCCACCAAAATGAAAGCAGAAACTGGCAGCAGCAGCGGTGGCGGTGCTGATGGTGGTGGTGGCGGTTGTTGGGCCCTGACGGCACTCACATTCCTCTTGCACAGACAGGTGGTGGGGTTGTTTAATAAATACAGGATTTGGAGGGGGTCAGCGAAGGAGGGGAGAGTCAAAGGGCATCACAGACTGTAAACAGCAGAGCTGAAAAGCCATAATGCTGCTACTGCTTTTCTGGGGAAACAAAAGCTGACTCTACTCATAACTCCTTGTTAATGACTAACCCTATCTAAACACTTCTGTGGAATGACTGACTACACATGCTTCCCTTTATTAAGTGTTGCTCAAGGTCTAATAAGAAGCAGTTTAAAAAAGTAAACTTCACAGTGGAGTGACTCAAAAGTAGTTTCTACAGGAGCTGGGCATTTTAGCTGTCATCTTTAGAAGAGCTACATCTGTCTCCTCTTACTTTCTACTAGTTTAGTTATTCAGCACTTGATACAGTTTCAGGTGTTGCTAAAATTGCCTTCAGCACCCGTACTTAAATTACTCTGATTTCCAGCAATTTTTAACAAGAGGTCAGCACTGTTGCCTCTCAGCAAGAAGAGTACTGTACTGGCAGCCTATTGAATGTTATAAATACAGATAATATTACTGTTAAATGTTATTTGCAGACTTACTACAGAATAACATCAATCTATAATCCTGTTTGGTTGCGAAACTACTGGAGGTGGAAAGGCTGGGCTAATTAATTATACTGGAGCGGGATAGAAGTTGATGCCTTGTTCTTGCTTTCTTGTTATGTTTTTTCCACATAAATAAGCTTTTCCGTTTCAGTGATGGAAACTTTTGATAAGGTTTGTGAATAACTGGAATTTAAATGGGTGGCCGTGCTGTTAAAAATAATATAATAGAGGCGTCCACGTAGGAAGCAAATTGCTTATCATGCATCACTTTGAGCTGAAGCTGACGGCTGGTAGCAGTCTTTCCAGGCTCCGGTTGCCTAGGTAACCCCCTATCATATCTCAGTCAAAGGTATCCTGTGCTCTCATTGGCAGTAGTTTCAGTTAACTCTGGGCTCGCCCAAGTTGCCAGCAGTTATTTTTGCCTGCACTCAGTGGAAGTAGCTGAATGTCTTTGACTTTAGTGTGTGTGCAGCTTCTAACGGGCTTCACAATTACTTGCATGTGGGTGGGGCGGTGGCCACCCCTGACCTCTCTGTGGTTCAGTCCCTGTATGTCACACAAATATCTAGATCTCCACAGCTGGACAACACAGCTGGGCTTAATCTGCTATAAGATAACTAATTCTTATGATACATTTACTTATTTTCATGTTTTTAAAAAAACATTGCATCCTGCTTCTCTGGTAGTCACCTGATCATCCAGTTATTTCTTTGTGGCTTAAGGATGTTATGTCAGTTCTCAGAACAGAAAAGCTCAGGTTAACATGTCGTGATGCCTGCTCAATCATCCAGGTACAGAAATCCCAGGTTGAGTCCGTTCATCGGTAACCCAGGTTCCTCCTTCAGTCTCAGCTGACTGCAGGTTTCTCCAGGTCATTATGCAGCACAGTTGCACGATGGCCGAAACTAGAACCACTGAACAACTCCGTGTACCATTTTTTAAAGTTTTTTTCAGAGTTGCATGTCTTTTTTTGATTATTAACTTTCCTATTTTTTTTTTTACCAACTCTCACTACAGATTAGCCACACATATACAATGTCTACTCATTTTTATTTGTTAGACATTTTTGTTGTTTTATCTTCTCTGTTGTGTTCTGTGTTGATCCATACAAGCATTGTTCTTGTCTTCATTTTTTTGAAATGTGTGCTGCTGACTGTTGTGCAACAAAAAAACGCTGCTTAAAGCCACATCTAACCACAAAGATAAAAGCTATAACTTTACAAGAAAAAAAAATAGCAGTAAAAACTCCCTCCTTCCTTTCTTGTAACCTTTTATCTCACCTGCACTTTGGTGACTTTCACACTTATTCACAGTTAAGAATCAGTTGGCGGTTTCCCATCCATTACTGCATCAGTAGCAGTTATGGCTTTGTGATGCTTTCGGTGCACCCACATTCATGAGCCAACTGCACCTCAGGTGAACTTGTACCTTAACTTCAAACTTTCAGGATGTCAGTTGGTGTTCTTGCATGTCAAAAGCTTTTTTTTCAGGCTGCTGTAGGTGACAAGCAGAGCATGCAGAGGTTTAAAAATAAAAGAGGACCTCAAAGGAGTTCGAGTGTTTGTTTACCCTCTTGCTATCATGATAAACACTGCTAACATGGCTACTGTTTCATCCGCGTGCAGAGACTTGTCTTTCCACCGCAACTAATGCAGAGTGTGTCAGAGGGCGCACTGGTAGGATAGGTTACCGGTAAGTTGTCAGACAATAATAAAACAAGAAAATCAAAACATCATGTGACGGCTTGACTGCACCTTTAACGTCAGTGATGACTCCGTGGTTACGGGACCTGGTGAATCTTCTGGTTTTTCCAACATCCGCGTTAACGACACGAAGATTTAGTCCAATTAACGTAAATCGGACTCAATCCTCTAAACACAAAGTTGCTAAGGCTGCTTTGAACTAGTAGCTCTGAGGTGGAGAAAATTTTGAGCCAGAGCTTTTTTTGTGCTCGTGTGTGTGTGTGTGTGTGTGTGTGTGTGTGTGTGTGTGTGTGTGTGTGTGTGACGGATCAGAAAGGCTGGGGCTTTCCGGTGAGCAGTACTCCACTGTTCCCATTCACGGCCAGAATGGTGCCCATGTGTATCAGAGGGCCGCCACATCACAGCCAACCTCCTGCCAAAGTCTTTGTGATCTTCGCCGCAGCGTGCAAGCTCATCTGTGCTTCTGCACGCGCTTTTTCCTTCCTCTGAAACCCCCCCCCTCCACCACCACCACCACCCTTAACCACATAGATGACAGGAGAAGCGGGAAGAGGGATGATTATTTCATATGGAGCAGGAGGGGAATCCCACATCCTGCAATTTTATCTTCTTGTCTCTCTGAGGGACCTCAGAAAAATATGATAAGACCACTACAAACAAAAAGAAAAGAGTAAAAAAAAACAAGAGGGGCGGAGGGGGGGGACCAAGAAGCCATAAGTGACAACACTGCTTCTTTGATGCTGGGCACACGCAGCTAAATGTGCGAAAAAAAAAGCGAAAAAGCTGGTAAACTGTTGATCCGACTACGGCACACTTGTGCACACTTCCTTTACTCTATACTGTATGTCAAAAGTCACTTCCTAGAGTTGAGTCACTCGTTTAGGATGACAGCTGCTGGTAGACCGCTGCGACCGCGTCCACTGCCCTTTCTTTTGCATCGCCAAATCTCTTGCTATCGCTCTTCCACAGCACTGCAGTTCTTCTGCGCACACTGCTCGGTTAAAGCAGGCGTGACGCACATCATTGACTATTTCAAAAGCTTCTGTGCAAGTAGTAGCTGCACAGCGATCTCTCCACTTAATTCATCCAGGACATTTATGTGTACAGTGAATATGTCTCTTGGAAACAGCCCTGGAGGAGCAGGGCTTTTGTATCCCACATCACTGATGGAAATGATTAAGTATATTGGAGTGTAATTCCACCCCCCTTGGTCTGGCTCTTAAAATAGTGGAATAGAGGGGAGGGCGGCTGGCCTGCACACATGTTTGAATTCCTCTGATTGGAGCAGAGAAGCAATTTCTTATTAGGCTGCTGATGTTGGCTCATGACTCCAGCAGCAGGCCTTCCTTGTGGGGGAGAGAAGCATGGCATCGTTGACTCAAGAGGCCCCTCGGTTTAAAACCCTCTTTGCTACTTGTGCTGCCAGCCTGTGATTTCTCAGCACATGAATGATTTCAAAAGCACTCCTTGCTCTGAAATTTAAACATAAACATGTGAAAATGTGCCTGCAAACTCTAAATTCAAGCTAGATTCAAGCTCTATGTTTTGATCGGCTCAGCGTCTCTGAAGTTTACGCTTCGAGTTTATATAAAATATACAACAATGCTGCAACTAGTGTGATTATTTATCATGCTAATAAGCCACACATGTCTGGAACACTGCAGCAGCCCCGGATGTTATCCCTGAAGGCTGGCAGGAAATGATGCATGAACAGGTGAAACACTTTAAGAGAAGCAGGGGTTACGCACAGAACATATACACCAACACACTATGACTACCAGCCCTGTAATTAGGACTTCTGCAGGAAGACGAGGTTAAAGCAAATGACAGAAAAGGCTATAATAAAAACAAATGCTTCTCTGCCATTTTTGACTGTGGAAGCTGCTAACAAACCGAGATGCAGAGAGCTTTTCAACACGAGAAACTAATCTGTCCCCCTGAGGTTAACCAGACAAGACAAAATTGGCCACAACCACACTGCAAATGTTGAAACTCGTATTTTTTCACTTCCGAGCAAATAAGACGGAATTGAGAACTGAGTAAAGGTGCAGAAAACCTAAAAAAAACTATATCTAATACCTTTAAAAATAAATAAATAAATAAATCACACCAGCAGATAAAACTAGATCATCACAGAGCTCTGAGTTTTTGATGCTGCCTCTAATTCTACGTTTCAGCAGATCCACATAACCACAAAAGCCGTTTGTTTCTGAAGTGGCCTGGATCTGCCCTTGAGATCCACGAAGATGAGCAATAATTCTTGCAACCCTGCTCTTACCAAGACTGTGTCACCGATTTCAAAAGACTCGACCTGTGTTGCAACTATAAAGTGACGACAGCTTACATTCTATAACTTCCGATCAGAGGATACAGCTGCTGCTGAAATAAGGCGCATCCTGAATATTTACAAAATCACGTGACAGGGGGATAAATAAACTGCAGAAAGGCTTGTTAACAGACTGCAAAAAAGAAAAAAAGCACACCGGCTACCATGTCATCTGATTTAAGAGTCCTGTGATGATCTTTGGGGCCTCGCAGCTGTGAATTGTCAAGACTAGCTGCATGTCACAAGTTCAAGACCAGCTATGCTTCTTAAACTACCCCGAGAGAGACCAAATCGGCTGCACTGTCATTAGGATTTAATCACATGCTTTAACAGCAAACAAGTGACTGCCTTTGACTGAGGTCACACTCCAAATTGGTAACTCTTAAATTTGCCAGGAAAATAATAGTACGAACTATCTCTTGCTGCATGCACACACATAAAAAAAAAAACTGAGTCCAACAGATGTGCTCATAGATAAGGAGGAAAATGACTCATTAGCTGAAACTAATAACGCATGAAACAGTGTTATCTGATGTGATTCATATGTTTTTTAACTAATGAAAAAGCCTCACAAGTTCATTAGTGCATGGGAGCGCATCTTGTATTGCATCAGTTGAAGTCCTCTTTAGCCAAAACTTTTAACTTTATTAGACTTTTTTTTCAAATGAATTTGCTTAACCAAATGAATGTATCTGGACAGAAGGGTTGTGTAAATGCTGGCTGCCATCAGGGATTTCTTTATCCTCATGCCACGTGCATATTTGAATAACGGGTAAAGTTTTCATCAACTGTAAAAAAGAGAAACAGAATGCAAATCCAGATTTGAGCCAAGTCTCTGTAATAAAAGTTAGAGCTGTCAAACACAGTTTCAGAAATGGGTGATGAACTCAGTTTGACCAGGTGCACTTTTGGAGGGATGGTCTGATGAGAATGTAACACCAAGTGTGTCTGACCTCTGTGCTGAGCAGCACCGCTGCCAAACTTGAATTACAATTAAACTGAGTTCAGAGTTGCCCCCCCCCCTCCCTCCCCAAAGTTCAGAATAAGCTCGCCGCTGTGTGACAGATGTTTTTGATAGCTTTCTTTTGCAAACCGCAGCCTTAACGTACCCCAGATGAACACCTCTCCCCCACTCTCTTCTCCAACATATTGCAAATCCCAGTTCCAAAAGTGCTAACTTTAAAAAAACGAATGGATTTCGCTCACACTATGTGAGCACACTATGTATGTATGTACACTAGGATTTGCTCCCAGCTCTGGATGAGCACCAGTCTGCCTGCAGTCTTCGCCCTGCCAACGGCTGATCCCAGAGAACAGCCGTTAATCTGAGAGGGAACATCGAGAACGTCTCCTTTTAATTATCAGCCGGGTTGGATAATGGATTCCAAATGCTGAGCTAAGGCAGAAGTGGGTGAAGCATTGGAGGAGGTGGCCACGAATGGAGAAGTGGATCAGAAGGAAGGGGGGGGACGGGTGACTCCTTCTCAGGTTCTGACCTTTGGCTGGCCCCCCTCCTGCTCGTGTGCTCTGCTACAGATTGAGACCAGATTGACTGTGTTAGGCCAGGAGATGACTGAGTGACAGAGCCCAGCACACAGTCCAATGCAGCTATCTTCCTCCCAGGGGATATCTTTCAGGCCTGCTGATACCTTATACGCTCCAGAGATTTCTAACTCATGCTGATATTATGCAGCGGCATCAAAAGAAAGTGTAGCATGAGTAGCAGCGCTGGAACTAGCAATTCTCTGTGTCCCCTAACTGACAAAAGCTTCCTTCAGGATCCGCACCCCTTCAGCATTTATCTTCATAGAAATAGCTGAATGAATTAGAAGCATAATCTCTTGTGTGCTGTTCCTCCTCGCTATTCCCAGGACACGCTGGGGGGTTTGACAAAGACAGAGAGAGATCTTACGGCCCGAGAGCTTAAAACCAAAGCAAAAAAATAACAGAATCACACAAAAACAAAACACAAGCTAATCATCGTGGCTCCAAACACATCGCACATACATTCGCACGCATGGACTACAAGACCACCCCTGAGAGCTGACCTGGCCTTGCCCCCAACCGCTCAGCGCTGGCGTGTGTCCAGAACAAACTGGGCCTCTCCGTAGGGAACAGTGGAGGCCTGAGGCCGCGCTGCTTAGCAGGCGCCGAGGGGGCGGCAGGCTGCCAGTGGTCAGTCCCTGGCGGAGCCTCTGGGAACCGTGTCACAGACGCACCACCTCACGGCGTCGTTGCCGGGTGAGGAGGTCAAGGAAGAACAGCACTCCTACGACCAAGCAGCTGGAAGCACTGTCATGGATGAGCTCATTTTGGCCGGCGTCCAAACAAGAGGCGAGCCAGACCCCTGAAGTTTGAGCTGTCTCCATGAAGTCACTCTTCAAGAGCACAGAGCATCAGCAGGACAACCTCTGAAGACATGCTCACAAACACAGAGAATAACTGAGGTTCATTCAAGGCCAGAACGATAACAGGAAGAGGAGTTACATCTGAACTGGAGCGGGGCTGAAACTGCTTGCTTCAAGACCAAGAACCACATGGAAAGTACTGGCAAAGGGAACCCCCAAGACAACAAAAAAACCACAGCTTCAACAGATGTGATCAGAATAAAGAGCAGAGACAGGGTTAAGATTTGTGGCACAGCTTCACCAACTTCCATGTTGCAGGAAGACGATAAGATCGCAACAAATTAAATCTCTAGCAGCACATGCAGTATATATAACAACTTCAGTGCCCTACCAGTGCACTTCAGCTTGCGGCCAGGAACAATGACCGACTCTAAACCGCAAGATCAAAGTCCATCGTTGTTAGTACGTCAATGACCAATGTGCATGTTGGTCTTTGTGATTGTCTGTTTTGTATTTTTTCAGCCCTGTAATTATCCTACTTAAAATGCTGCCTGTAATATGTTTTATGATTATGAAGAAGGCCATAAGCCGAAACTTTTTGGCCAGCCAATAAAACTGTTGTATGCACTAAATGTGTTAATGGGTCTACAGCTTCAATATAGAGTGAGAGAGCAAAAAAGCTTTTCTTTCAAGGCTAAATTTAGTCTTATCATCATACTCATAACCAAGCAACTATGAATACACAACAAATCTTATCGGACAGAAAAACCTTGACAATTCTAAGTGACGTTAAGTAAGCAAGCCTGAACTTCTTTAATCAAACAAACAGTGGATGGAGGACATCGCTCAGAAGGCAACAAGAAACTCTCAGCAGTCATTTGATATCATTTTAACCCAAACAACATATGTGACTCACAAGCTCCTGACCTGCACTTTTAGCCAATAAGAGAAGAATCGTAACTGTCCTTCACTGCTCACAGGTCAGATAAGTACAGTTGAACAATAAACAAACACAGTTCTTTGTGAGGATGCAAGTGCACAGAAATGCTGCACACGCACTATGAATAGTGAATGGGGAATCTGGGAGGTGCTGGAGCCGATAACAGCTGTCAGCCTCCTCCAGGTCAGCAGTGATAAGGAAGGAAGGCTAATTGGATGGTGCATGCTCTAACAAGGGCGGTCAGTATTCAGAAGACACGAGCCCGGGGAACTCTTTCACATGCTACTGAATAAGCTGGTCACACTTTAAAAAAAACCAAGAGTCTATTATACAAGCAAATAAATGAACATTTTATGGAAAAAAATCTATAAGATAATGTTTTCTAACTAACAAATGAGGGAATTAAAAATACCACCTTTCCGTTCCATTAGCCAAATTATCTACAAGCACATGTAAGCATTGTCGATATAAAAACACACCACCCATTAACCTGTGGTCTACAAAAAGGACACAGGCTTAGCAATTAAGCCACATTCCCAAACGTATCCAACTGCCTCCATATCCAAATGACTATAATTCCAAACAACGTGGTAATTTCCTTGGCAGAGAGCGCATGCCTGGTGTGCTGCTGATTATGGCTTTTTGAAAACGTATAAAGACGGTGGTTTCCTGGAGGGAGACCGCATCAGCTGTCATATTCATAATTATAGCATTTCTGCTATTTCTATCAATCTTATGATTATCGTATATCTGCTATTTCTATCAGTCATATAATTAGGTCTTCTGTCATTTCTACCTAAACTTTACTTCTGCAGTTTCCTAAAGTTTTCTTAAAGTTCACGATCCATGACTTTTATGACATTTGGGACAGCGTTTCTCCTTTTTTTCCGCAAGCAACACAGAATTTTTCTGATTGTGGAGGACGACGTGGCTGAGCACACAGTTTGGAGGATATTGCTGAACAGAAAGCAAAAATAAAGGAAGAAAAGCCTTTTTGTTTGTCAAGTCAATTTAGACACATGGAGGATTGTGGATATACCGGACAAAGGATGTTGACTATGGAGTTGCCAGGCAGGAGGAAAATAAGAAGTCCACAGAGGAGGTTCATGGATGAGGTGAAAGAAGACATGCAGTGGGTTGGGTTGATAGAAAAGGATGTTAGGGATAAGATAATCCAATGTGGCAACCCTTTAAGGAAGCAAGCGAAACAAGAAGAAGCAGCTTAGAAAATAAAAGAACTATCACTTCTAGTTAAGCAAATTCCATCTCAATGTATGCATTTATAATATATTAAAGGTTGTTCTGGAGGCTTGAACTTAAAGGAACACTACCTGTGACAGTGGCTTGATGAATTTAGGCCCTTTACAGCCTGGGCTTCACTAATGAAGCTGACTAGCAAGCAGGAGGAGGGTTTTGCTCCCTCACCAGGTGGCCATATACACAAGGACCCAGCAGGAAAAACACCTGGGAATAATAAACTTTAGCACCATCTCAGGGCTGGGACACACTGAAAGCACAGTAAAAGCTTTATCCATAGAACATATAATAGATAGTTAAACTGCATAAATGCCAAAATTAGAGCCATGAATCTCCAGATTAAATGGCTTCTGCCGCGTGGTGGTTATGTGGTTATTAGGCCACTGATGGCAATAGTATAAATCAACAAGCAGAACTGCTTTATGGGACTACTGGATTTACAAGATTTTTTTTAAACCATTAAATATGACATTTAACATTCTATGTATTGTACTGCAGTAGTAATATAAAATCAATTACCCGTACTATGACGTCAGGTTCAATCCACGCCGCGCTGGCTAAGAGAAGTGCATGCTTGTACTGAAAGACATTTATATGCCGTCCAGTTCCTTTTACCCCAGAAAAGTACTGAGCAGGTCAAGAAACCAAATGAATAAACAAAAGGTTATCCAGAGGGCAATTAGCGTAACACTCGCCTCTGTGTTCACCACAGTTGAGTCATTGATTGTGAGAGGGGAAGTGAATTTTGATTATACATGCTTCTGTGATGTTGATAGCAATCACTGGATCATGAGGTAAATTAGAAACACACTGTTTTCTTTAAGCCATAACAAGTGTTCAAACAGAGCCTGACATTACTGATGAGAGAAAAAAAAAGCGCACAACACCCTCACACCGTCCTCCTGCAGGGAACAGCGACACGACACACAGGAAAAGAAAAGAAAAAAGGGGGCTGAGGAGCGATCGAAATCTTATCTACGTTAGGGAAATTCTGCGATGATCTGGTGATGTTTATGTTTAACCATTTATGAGTAACTCTTTCAGGCAGACTACCAAACCACGTTACATACAGACACACCTACAAATCGCTTCATAATCATTAATCTAAGCAAACTGCATTGGATAAAATGTCTAATAATAACCTGAACAGCTGAAAGTGCACAGGAGCTCTTTCTTAATGTCGCACCAAACTGAATCGACGAGGAAGACGCCTCCCTCCCCTCTCCACTCCTCTAAAAAAAGGCCACCATTGTATGTGAAGAATTACCATGGATACTGCCGGCGCACTGTAAGCCTTTTAGAATTATTAGCATTCCTCTCTACCCTGAGCACTGTAGCAAAGCCGCTCTCTTTACGGTCAATCCGCCTTGAGAGAAACAACATTTCTTTCATTAGCAACTACAGGAATTTCCATCTGGCTGGGAATTAATTAAAGTCGAATTATGGGCCGCGGCAATATTGGCCTACTCAGACAAACTCAACAACGCCCGTGGAGGGTAAGAATGAATGTGGCCTTGTTAATGAGCAGGATACGAGGCACGGCCACTTGTCAGAGACACTAATTCAGAAGTTATTACTCACTCGTTATGAGACAAATCATGTCATATTTAATAGACCTATTTATAAATGAGCCGAAGTGACTGAACGGCTTTGGCACCATTATTGCTGATTCAAGAAACATATAAAGCTAATGGAAACAGCTGAAGCATGGCTTTCATATAAAATAACCTCAAACTTCATGTTATATTTCCTGATTTTGTCATGTTGATTTTCGATTACATAAACCACCACGAGGGGATTTTTTTTTCCAGTCATGGTTTTGTGCCGTGGAACTGCTGTTTAGAATATCATAGAGTTCATCCGTGAAAGAATAACTGGAAAAAATATGTCACTAATGATCTGGCAGCACACGCAGCCTTGCTGAAATACACGGAGCCAAGCAAATCATAAAAAAACTTTTTTCTCTATCCATTTTAAACAGGTCAAAATACAGATCAGTTTCCACGAGAAAGGATAAATCTAGTTACATTAATCATATTATACACAGCACAAAAAAATGTAATGCAATATAGTGATTACCAGCTTAGGGAGTTTCTACACTGTGTGACTCGCAATCAGAAGCACGTAATTTGAAAATAATGCAACAATTCTATCTTTGTGAAGGAAGGTGTCGGACACAATGTGGCTACTATCAGCCTCTGATGACAAAGGCTCTGTACCACAGAGCACCAGGGAGGCTCTGCTATCAGGCCCCGAGACTCCTCTAGCCCTTGGCACTTCCACCGATGCAGAAAAAGTAGGTCTGCGTAGGCCTCAGTGAGATTCCACGGTGTGTGCCAACATGGCTAAATGAAAACATCCCCCTGGAGTGTACGCAGACTACAGTTTAAGTTTCATCTATCTGTGTCATTCCAGGTGCAGATTACAAGTAAACAGCTCTACTGAAACCAAAGTGACATTAGGCTGTAACCAGAACGCACGCAAAGTGATAGAGATATAACCTTTATGCAGGTGTGTCTTAGTAATAACAACACAACAAATCAAGTAATTTCTTTTATACATTTATTGTATTTCGACTGTTTCCATGTGTTTTATTGGCAGTTAGAAGAGCTACCTGACATGGGGTGTTCTTCATTTCCTGTGAGTGATCAGGAAACCTGGACAGGGCCCTGCTGATTAAAGACAGCAGTTAGGATCAACTCAATTCAATTTGTTTGCCTTGTGCTCTAAACTCTCAATAATTACGCTAAATGGTTACCTTTGTAACTGGTTGTGGCCTGGGGACTCCTAACCAGTCGCAAAGCTGATTCCTATGTGGCCGAACTGTGGCGAGGTCGCTTTCCCTGGAAAGGAGCATGGCAACGTTTTACATACTGCTTATAGTCAGTTTATTTAACAGCTGCCTCCAGTATGACTACTTACCAGTTAGTGTCACTTAGCAAAGTCATGGCATCATCCAACACCTCTGGATCAACAACATCATCGTAGGTCAGAAGCATCTCATACATCTGGCTGGCTGTGGTCTTTCTTATCTACAGTTGTGAGAAATACAAATTAGAACAAGAGTCAAGAGCTATTCCAGCAATCAGCTATGCTTGATCCAAACATATAAACTGAGAACTAGACCTGATGACAATAATCATCACCCTGCATGTGTCCAAAGCCACATGCATATCAATTCATCCATTCATTAAAAGCGAGCACGTTATGCTCACATTTATTTTTATTCTTGGACTCTACTTGAGTAGCTTTGCATGATTCACAGTTCAAAAGGATTCATATATCTAATACTAATACAGTTCTGTTGATACACTGTCTGGAGGAAAAAAAGCTGTTTTAGCTCCTCTTGCTTTGAGGCCCCTTCCTTCTGATAGGTTGCCTCTCACAAACAAAAGCTTTGATCAGCAGGTGGGTGGGGCTTATGTGCTCACTGCCAGGGCTTTTCAGAGCAGAAGAAACTAGAAACTGTGTTTAGAGAAGTCTGAAAGCCAATTTTGCACTCTGTAACAGCGTGACAAAATAAGGAAAAGCACAATAGGTCCCCTTTAGTCCACTCAAAAATACAACGTGATGGGGCTCTAGTTTTCCTTAGAGCTGGCTATAAATATACAAAAAACATAAACAAAGCTGAATGTACAGTAATTAGGTGTTGAGATCTTTCCACCTGGATGAAACTGTTGATCAAAAAAACCCAACAATCCTGCTTCAAGGATAGCGGTGCACGCTCCAAGTAAACCTACCACAGGAAATGAATGGCAGAGCAGCAGCAGCAGCTGGGACAAAACCTTCTTTCTCACCTCACCTTGGAACTGGATCAGCCCACATAAACTGGGAAACACAAACCGGCATAGTCAACATACATTTAGCTTTAGCGATTTGCATCATGTGTGCATTTATCAGTGAGACAGAGACTTACACTGATATACATGCTCGCAGCTTGGAAATGTCTTTGGACTTCTTGAATTCTTTGCAAAGGGCCAAAAGGTCCACACAGAACGGATGACTAAGAAAACACAGGCAGAAAAAGTTTAGCTCTGACAAACATCCACATTTAGTTTAATACAAAGAAAGAAAAACAAATCACAGCACTCACTTCTCTTGCATGGTGAATATTTCGAAGCAGCTGTTAGCAAGAATCTGATTGAGCATCTTAAGAAAGGAAACGGACACTCTAAAAGGAAAAGAAAAGAGAATATATGCAGCTTTTACAAGTGTAATGTACTGAAAACAGGACAGATAAAAAAAAGCCTCACATCATCACGTACCTGTCATTGTGAAGATTGTCTCTGAAGATCCTCAGCAACGTTTCTCCAAATTGTCCCAGAGCAGCACTATCGCTCTGAATCAATTTCAGATGGTCAAACAGAGACTGGGAAGAGAAATGCACCTAAACAGAAACAGAAAAAACTAGTAAATATATATAAAAAAATAAATAAAGTGTTATTGTAAAACAGTATGATGTCACAGTGAAGATGAAGTCTGAGCTTTTTGTATATAAAACTACATCATTTTAACTGATCATACATAATAACACCCAAGTTTTGGCCACTGTAAGGTCCGTGTCTATAGTTTAATGCTTGTTCCAAATGGAAAAAAGTGTCTCACGGTGTTTAAGAGACAATAAATTCAATAAGACAGGACAGATTGACAACCCAAGAGTACGTGTACATGCAGTACAAAAACACTGCCGTGTTACGACTCTTTTCCTGTCATTCAAAGGCAAAGGTAGGAAATGTAAATAGAAAAAAACTGAGAAAAAACAGAAACCTGGACTATAATATTAAAATTACTGTGAAGTTATTGCTGAGCGAGTGCAAACTTGAGGAGCCTGGGAAAGAAAAGCATCAGATATTATCAGACCACCGCGAAGAAAGTGTCAAATCTTGACATTTGCAAGATAGCAACATAATATAGTTGCACAATGCCCTATAAACAGAGTTACTAAGAAACTCTTGGCTGAAAATCTCATCCACATTAATGCACATATATACACATAATAATAACAGTTTTTAATGTTTCAGTGGTTAATTTTCTGTTTTACGCCTCCAACTTTTTTCTGTTGTGTGGCTGCTCTTTTTCAGGGTCATGTGGGCCATCTACGTCCACACAATTCCTGGAAAGTTGGTAGATGCTTCATGTCTCTCTGGCCTGTGTGAATATGTGCCTGTGGTGTGAGAACAGTATTCTTGGCCCATGGATTGATGCAGTCTTGGCTCAGTTTCCTAAATGCAACCCTGTGCAAACATATCACTACTTCTCATCTCTGAGGATGTATCTGCAGTAAAAACCACTGGAAGACCAGGACGAGAGCTTGATTGCCTCTTGGGGAATATATTTAGGCCACCACTGGAAGACAAGTTTGACTTTACTGGCCCCACTGCTGCTATTACAAGCATTAAACTTATTTTCTTTAGTACATCTATAAACACTAAAAGCTAAGAAATAACCTAACTGGCTCCAATTTGTGTGTGCAAGTTCTCCTCCGAGTGATTGGTTTTAACAGGTTAGGTCATAACAGACGAAGGGGGGAAACTTGATCAACCCCAGCTGAGTCTCCCGACTGACGTTGAGTAAAATATTAGGACAGGAAATTAGCTAAACTCCAGATACAACCTATGGGATGTTCCCATTTTGAATCTGTAGGTAAGTCTGACTCACGCTTGGCCATAAAAAAGACAAGACGTAATCAGGTGGAGATGAGTAACATAGCTGGTATCAATGACTCGATGGACTGCCGTAAAGGCAGGTGTTATACGTCAGACACGAGATCAGAGTGCATCAGACTGATAGCTCCCCCTGCTGGTCTAAACTCAACCTGAGTATCAACACAAATCTTATTGTGTGTTGATCTTATTGTGGGATGTTTAATGCTGAAAAGTACATTTCTATAATAAGCCACTGCTTTATTCTACGCACAAATATCATTAAACATCTACTGGACTTCATTAAAAACACAAAAGCCCACAATAAGAGGTGCTAAATTTGTCCCTCTTTTCTGAGACGACTGAGTTCTTTAACATCTACCGGATGATGTCTTTCGAGTCTGTGTTAGCCAGTGCGATCCCGTTTGCTGTGGGAGCAGACTCAGGGTAGTGGACAGCCACAGAAGCAGGAAATCATTCCTACCGGTGATCAAACTTTACAGCTCAATAGGTGAAAATCTCTAAATCCCTCACTGCCAACCTTTTAGACGTTTACAGATTAAAACTATCACCCATCTGCACATAACAATGTAAAGATTTGACAATATTCAACTTCTCCACCTACTGTGGACTCTGTGATTCCTCCCACAGACACGGTGAGCCCCAGCAGAGTGTGGTACTGATACTCAAACAATCCCAGCAGCTGGGCGATATACTTGAAAGCGTGAGATGGAGCATTCCAGTTCAGAGTGGTTGTGGTCTCACTGAAACACAGAGCAAATGGGTCACAGATCAGCAAATAAAGCTGTCATCTACGAAACACTGTTAAACTGCATGTGCATGTGCCAAAACCGACCAAACACAAAAGGCTGGTTAAAATTATAGCAATTATTAAAGCTCCTAAAGCTACTGGTTAACTGTGGTAGTGACTCACATGGGGAAAATGCCCAACAGCTCCTCTCGGTGGGGAATGTGAGGTACTACAGGATCTGTGCTGTGAAGGAGGTGAAGGAAGATGGTGCCAGCGTGGGCTCTGTAGCGATCAATCTTCTCGGCAGATTGCTGGGCCAGGCAGCACATCATACATTTCACCCTACATACATTAGTGTGAAATAAAGACAATGAGCACTATCACTATTCTCTCACAGTTGTGTTTATACAAGTTTTGCTGCCATCAAGACTTAAGAAAAAAGATCTTGAACTACAAGAAGCTCAAAGGCAACATTGGATATAATTTATATGACAACAATAAACAGTAAAAGTAAAGTTGGAGAGCCTAGAACATACAGAAAAAACAGAACATATTTAAATAATTAAAGATTCGTACTCACATGTCTGCTGAAAGGATTTCTGGAGCACTGCTAGCCACCAGCATAGTCACATCTTTCAGACTAGTCATTGCCGCCTCTCTGACCCTGAGCAAGTGACACACACAGTATATTTAAATGGCATGGGCTTGAATAAACCCCACCACTTTCTATTAAATCTATCAATCTATTACTTTTTTTTAAGGTAATCTAAATGGACTGGAACTTATATAGTCGTTTTCTACTCCATCTGGGCACTCAAAGCGCTTTATACTACATGCCTGATTCACCCATTCACTCTTACTCATTCAATCACTTTTTTTTCTATGCTTAAGTGCTTTCTATCTAATGTTACACACATTCACCCTCTGATGGATTCATCAAGGGATCAAACCAGGGGATCAAACCACCAACCTTCCAGTCAGTATTTGAACTGCTCTACCTGCTGAGCTACAGCCGCATAAACAACAGAAGACCGTTGCAGTTTTACAGGATTCTGCAGTTTTACAGTCAAATTAGTTTCATGGCTAAAGGGCACAATTTGTTTATGTGAAATGCTGATCAGGGTGTTTATTCAAAACTTAAACACAAGCAACTTGTGAATTCTTGATTATATATGATGAAAATAAGGGAAGGACTGTCTTCATTCAGTGTTATTACGAAAGAAAAAAAAAAAGATTGCAGGTAAACAAGGAAGAAAAGCGATTCAAGAGAAAGAAGAAAATAACAAGATTACTAGACAGTGTAACGCAAGCAGCCCATCCCATGTTGGAGACAAGTGACAAGCCTGGTGACATTCCAGGCGTGTCGGTAACCGTGGCCTGGAGCTACCTGTGACATGGGCACGTCCCTTTGTGGAGGGACAGAAGACCAGACGTCTCAATGGGGAAGAATTCTTCCTCCCCGAGGCGGTTAAAAGAACATATGTGCCTTTGAGGAGCAATTTCACTCACCAGGCCCCGACATCCCCTCTGCTGTCGGTGGTGTAATCGACCATACTGGAGAGGAGAGTGCCATACACCTCATCTACATTTGCAGAGCACAGGGTAGAGTCCGGAGAGCCTTCAGCACATGCGCCTGCTTTCACACTCACTCTGGTGGAGAAAATGAAAAACAGTTTGCAAATCAAAACATAATTTAAAAGGACAACGAGAAATATACACAAACCACAGCAAAGAAATTAAATTTGAATTTTGAGGAAAGATGCTATCGGAGAAATGGCCAGACATGCCCTTCAGGTCCTGCAGGTATAGTCGGCCAATTGTTTATTTTAGCACCACTGTCTACATATCCACGTGTTTAAACTAGCAGGCAAAGAGCCGAGGACAGACAAACAAACATAACAGTGCACAAATACACACCAAAGAAACAACAGGGTAGAAAAAAATGTAGATAGAAGATGAGAAGGCAATAAGCGTGTGCATATGAATACTCACTGAGCTACTGATGTGATTGCATCTCTCCTCGCCTCAGTAAAAGTCCCTTCCTTCTGGGTTTCAGCGCACAGCTGCCGAAGGCCTTCAATGATCTATCGCAAACACACAAACCAATTTATACCTAAAATGCAGAGACAGCTAGATGGAAAACAGCTTGAAAATGAAAGTGTGGACACACTTCAAACACACCTGCTTCAATTTGCCATGGATCATAAATTTTGGCAGACAGCCGAGGGCCAGGGCAGATCCGCAACGAGTGAGCATCTGTGGGTTGTTAAGCCCTTCAGTGTACTGAGACACCAGAGCATCTAAACATGTAAGGACACGGACATGTTACAGACATTAACCAAATCATACAGATGAAATCCATATTTGGTTATAGAATAATGAGAAAACCATAGCTAAGCTACCTTGCATTTGTGGGTCAGCCTGGCCTGGACTGGCCTGGTAGTACTCCTCACACAAGGCAGACAAGGCTGATACAAGTGCAGCCTGCAGACACAGGAAAGGGAAGGCCAGAGAGTAGAAAACAGAAAATAGTCCACAAATAAACAAATGGTGACAGTATTTGATTCCACAGCTTTGAAAATGACCATACTAGTACACACTCTGGTGGAGCAACCACTTTACCTTATACTACAGATACCTGTGTTTTGCTCTATTGATTGGTTACAATAAACAGATATAACTGACGTATAAAAATGAGCATCATCATTCTCACTGGTTCCTGGAATGACCTCAACATTAGAGAAGAATGAAAAGGCATTAAGCTTACCATAATGCCATCCTTTGCTCCACTAGAAACAAGATGAAGAGTCTTTATGGTGTCGTCTATAATCCACTGCCAGCCAGCTGTAACATAATACATACTGTTAGCTGTGATGTTGGAAAAAAAAAGAAAAGCAAAACCTCAGTGCTGTAAAGAACTGCCTTACTAATGATGGGGTCGTTCTTGAAAGGCATTTTGGACAGGGACAGCTTTTCTATAAGACTACAAACTGTGAAAAAATAAAAAACAAACAATCAGGAATCGTCAGCATGTCATGCAACTATTTTTTAAATTCCAACTTTGAATGTAAACTTACTTGCTGGTCTCATCAGCTCTCCACCAAAGCCCCTATGTAACAAAATAAACATAATTGTAATACGAGTAATATATTACTGATCTGCCATACTGCAAAGCTAAACAGATTATTTCAGCATACCTGTACTGTTTTCGGTCGTGTAGCTGAAAGTGGGCCAACAAATTTAAATGAGCAAGAAGAGCAAAGTTTGTTTAATTTGAAGTTAATCTTGAAACTATTTTTAAGTTCATGCACTTACCATTTGGTGAATGTTCTTTAAAGCATCCACACATTCTGGAGAAATCATGTCCACCACAGTCCTATGGGACAAATACAAGCCCGATTTTAATAGTGCCATCATTTAATGTGCCAAAGGCTTACAGGGCACTGTCAAAGCACGCTGCTAAAACAATTACATGGACACTTTGAAAACACATCAAATCGTTATGGGTTATCTATATTGATAAGGACTCAGTAATGTGTTAGTAACAAAAAGATGCCATATTCAGGGAGTCCATTTTACTGAAATTTGTATGGCCCGATGTGCTTCCATGCATGCCTGACAACATCAGGGCATGCTTCTAATGAGATGAAAGATAGAGTCCTGGGGGAATCTCGTCCCTGATTTCAATCAGGGCATCACTGAGATCTTGTACTACCTGGTGGCATCAGATTGACCAAAATATAATGTACCAAAGGTGCTCTACTGGATTTAGGTCAGGTGATTGTGGGGGCCAGTCAAGGGTATCATCGTCCTCCAGGAACTGCCTGGACACATGAGGTCGGACATTCTTGTCCACCAGGAGAATGCCAGGACCCAAAGCGCCAGTATAGGGTCTGGCAATGAGTCCAAGAATTTCATCCTGATACTTAATGGCAGTCAGTGTGCTGTTGGCTAGCCTGTAGAGGTCTGTGCATCCCTCCATAGATGTGTCTCCCCAAACCATCAATGACACACCACCATATACTGAATGATGTCACAGGAATCAATATTTTCCTTGGCTTCTCCAGATCCATTCACGTCTGTCATGTGTGCTCAGGGTGAACCTGCTCTAATCTGTGAAAAGCACACGGTCCTGCCAAATGTGGTATTTTATAGCAAATGCTAATTGGGCTACGAGCACGGGGTGCTACAGGCTGTAAGGCCCTTAGGCCAGCCTCATGAAGGCTTTTTCTCATTGTTTTGTCAGAGATATTCACACTAGTGGCCTGCTGGAGGTCATTTTATAGGGCTCTGGTAGTGCTCATTTTCTTCCTTCTTACACAAGCAGATAGGCGGAGCAGATATCAGTCCTGTTAAGGGGTTAACGACCTTCTACGACCCTGTCCAGCTCTCTTACAGTAACTGTCTGCCTCCTGGAAACTCCTCCATGCTCCTGAGACTGTGCTGGGTGATATAGTAAATCCTTTGCCAGTGGCACATATTGATGCGCCATCCTGGAGGACTACCAGTGAAACCTCTGCAAGGTCCAGTGAGGTATGGCCTCATGCTAGCAGTAGTGACACTAGCAAAATGTAGAAGTGGTCTGTAAAACCATTCCTGTGTTGGGGGTTGTGTCATTGTTTCCCCTCTAGTGCACCTGTTGTTAATTTAATTAACACCAAAGCATGAGAATCAAACCAACAACCCCCTCTGCTACTTAAACGACCACTTTAATATGCCAGAAGTTTAACTGACTTAATGCTTTACTCTGATTAAAAAGTGTTTTTAACCCGTGTACATTAAGGTTTAAAAAGAAGTTTCAGTTCTAGACCAACCCTAGCTAATGCTACTTTTATTGTGTATATAAAGCCTACCTGTTGGTTTGAAGGCCCACTTTGTACAGAGCATGTGTGATCTGCCCGCAAGCCTGGATGGCTCCATGCCGGCCATGGAGATCAATACCCACGGCCATTTTCAACAGCTGCGGTAAAACTGAAACCGAGCAGGGAGGGGGAGTATAAAATTTCCACTCTTTATTTTTAATTGAAGGTTTCATTCAGTTTCATAAAGCATTTAGCAGTTGAACTAAAAGACAAACATTGACTGAGGAACAGGTAGGGTGACATTGTTTACCTGTTGCTGCCATATAATCAGGCACTTGAGGCGTCAAGTTGTGGAGAGCTTTAGTGGCAAGCTCTCGAATCATACTGCAAAATATATACACAAAGATAAATAGATAAATAAATAAGTGAAAACAAAACAGTGTCCTTTTCACATTTGGCAGCATTATTAATGCAAGTACTTACCCATCCCAGTGGTTGATCTTCATAGCTACTAAATGGTCGATCATGGATTTGGTGTACTCTGGGAAACCTGCTATATAGACACTTTGAGACAAGTAATAAAAAAATAACAACACACATAACAGTTTTATGCATGTTTTGGTAACCAATAGAATGCAAACATCAGTTTAGCCACACTTAAATCACATCTGCTATCACTGTGCTATGTTCCTTCCTCGTTCTGTATTCATTCATGCCCTGAGGCTAGCATCTTTATTCGTTTTCACCGCTTAAATGTTTACTAAGTTGGTGACACATTCCTGCCAAAGGTGCAGATTCTTGTAAAGGCTAAAGTTTTTCTGCACTGGCTTCAATATACACTTTATCAAATGTGTATGTGTATATACTGGGTTATAATATTAAGATTTTTGGTGCCGTTACAACTCAGTTACCTTAACCCAAGGTCATGTGATGATGTGATGATGGACTGTACACTTTATGTAAAAGGTTAATTTGAAGCGAGTGAAGAGTGGAGCCCATTGACATAGCAAAGATGAGGTGTGCTCGTGTTGTGGCAACTTGTCAATCACAAGGTAGCCACTCCCTGAAGCATGCCATGGTTTACTGTCTATTTCACTCTGAATAAGACTGCAGTGCACACAAAGACCAGTTTGCTGTACTGAAAAGGTCTTGAAACTGATTAATCAAGAAATAAGGAAAGTGTTTACTATAGTATAAAATGGAAAAAAGTGTAATTTTCTTATAGACATAATAAAGTGTGACCTTATTTTGTCATCAGTCAAAGAAGAATCCAAGATTATGACATTTCTGGACAGGTTTCTCTTTTTAGAGTGGGAGGCAGGGTCTATCTTCAAGAGCAGCGGTCCCCAACCCCCGGGCCTCGGACCGGTACCAGTCCGTGAGTCGTTTGGTACCGGGCCGCAAGAGTTGAGGCTCGGGTGTGAAATGTATGGTTTTCAGGGTTTTTATCGGTTTTCAGCGGTATTTTGTTATCGTTTTTATCATTAACTCTGTTTTCCTGGGTCTTTTCACGTGTGTTATGAATAAATCTTCTTTTTTTCGGTACCGGTACTAGTTTTATTTTGTTGTAATTATCCGCGACACCTTAAAGGCCGGTCCGTGACAATATTGTCGGGCATAAACCGGTCCGTGGCGCAAAAAAGGTTGGGGACCGCTGTTCCAGAGAGAGAGTACACAACCCACTTTTGGCCCGAATGATTTTTTTCTTGCTTGTCACTTATAGTGAGATAAGATATTTTTAATTAGGGACAACACACATAAACAGTAATGTTAGGAAAAACTGAGATTTAATTCTGTGCTGTGCCAGTGTGAAAAGAAAATGTATTACCTGTTTACAACATTTATTTTTTAGGCTACTGTGATTTGTGCAGTGTTTCTTACCTGATGTTCAGGTAGCAGTTGTTGAGATTACCAACTGCATAGTAGTCTGCTGTTGTTAAGATGTCAATACCATGAGGAAATGTCCCCTATTGAGACACAAGAAACCAAGAAAGTGCTGAGATGTTTCTACTGCATTTCATTAATTAAAGGTTGCTCATATTATTAAACACTGAGCTCATGATTATGAGATAGAAAACACACAGTTAGGTTCCAAATTCAAGAAACGATCTCACAGAGTTATTGCTCGAGGTCTACTTGCAAATCAAGCTTTTGCTGGTGCCCTGCAGCCATACTGGGAGGCTATTTCTTTACTTAAAAGGTTCTCACTAACAAGGCAAGTTTGAGCATGAGCTAGATATTTGGCAACAAATAAGCTTCAAATCACAGCGATTCTGTTAGTCACAATGTTCATGTAGTCAATACTGAGGTCACAAACCTGTCTGCCGACATTCTCCTGGAAGGCAGCCTGGGACAAAAAGAGACAAAATGAACTGCTGTCCTGTAACTGTATGTCTTAGTTAGGAAAGCATGGGATGTCGAAAAGAGAACTTACAGATGCAGCTCTGCGGCAGTTAACATTTCGATCAAACACAGCAGTGATCAGCAAAGCACTGCAGAAAGACACAAAGTATATGTTAAATACATTCAACCGCCACCAAACGTGTTGGAGAAGGTAATAACTTTTTCTTGTCACAGGGCGTTAAGTAAAGATGAATCAGCCTTCTTGTACTTTGTTTTTATAATTTTTCTGCTTGACGGATACTTCAATTTTAGAAAATTCTGTAGTTAACGCTTAAATACAGTTTTTATGCATATGGAATTAAAAATATACTAATATAAATGTTAGACTGCCCCATTCCTGTGAAATTAACCTCAATCTTCACCAACAGTGTACAGATTCTTATGAGCGCACAGATGAGTCAGATGCTAGGTTTCAATTACATCATTATTGCAAACTGTGATTGTGAACCACAGATTCTCAGCACAGACGGTAAACCATAATATGATTAAGCACGACTGCCTTCTGACCTAAATATCCCCACACCACGTTTAAGTGGGGGCCAACCTGTGACAGGCTGAGACTGACTGCTGTTGTCCTTTTTCCCTTCATGTACCCAGCTTCAGCAAGATCCCAGCATGGAGATTTACCAGCTGCCCAATTTGGCTATGCTAACTGCCCTCACCCTGAGGGTTTAGAAAACAAACTTCCTGGCTGAACTCTAGACATAAAGGTTACTCTAAATTACTTTTACCACTGCTACAATTAGTATATAGTTTATTTATTTAAGTTAGTAAGAATACAAGTGCATGAGTGTGCCCCCAAGCCACTGACAAAAGTGAGTTTTCTGTGAATGTCATCAAGCTTTGATGAATAGAGCAGGAACCAGCTTGTCTTAGCATTGCTGCCAAACGGCGACCGAAACCTACAACAGCAGGCGAAACCTGGCAGTCCTGTAGGCTAGAGAAAGGGAGGGTGTTGTCGCGACTGCTGATGATAATTTGCAGGGGTTCAAACTGACACTGCAGAGCTGGTCTGCACAGTCACAGGCCACAGGTCCATACATGCACACCAAGAAAAAGAGCTCAAGGATGAGATAAACCGTTACTATTAACAAAGACTGAACACATGTCAATGGGTGATGTCGTACTTCTCTGCATGGTTGCTCATTAGATGGGAAAATCTCCCGATCTTGGTTTTTATTTTTAGAGCTAGTTCTGATTTTAAAGTGAGGCATATAAAACATTTTACTCAGCAAGTACCGTCTGTTAATGTTCATGTAAAAACAAACAAACAACGATTTCAGTACTTCTTGCCATGCCCGTATAAGCATGCTGCATGCAAATGAAGTCTTAACTAAATGCCTGCAGTTTAACATAGCGGCTGCTGCAGCA
Organism: Diplotaxodon limnothrissa; assembly: GCF_057381915.1. NCBI lineage: Eukaryota > Metazoa > Chordata > Actinopteri > Cichliformes > Cichlidae > Diplotaxodon > Diplotaxodon limnothrissa. The sequence continues at coordinate 23,036,893 of NC_140599.1, forward strand.
ACATGAGGGGAAAACATGCAGAAAGAAATGCACTTCTAATAGAGATAATGCAGTCTAAGGTAACAGAACATAAAAATCATTTTTATAAATTTGATGAGGATTGTAGGAAAAGACCAGATTTTGGTTCCTTGTTTTTCTAAAATAAATTTCCCTTCATGCTGCACCAGGGTTAAAAAATACTGAGATAAACCTTTCTGCACCAAACCTATAAACCTTCTGTTTTTCAGTCAAACACCAAAACAGAGCAAAATGTGCTCTTTAGCAGATATGCTAGATAATACTCCAAATGTCAACGTCCTGCAAACCAGGAATGCAGATCTTTAGATACTGGATCTCATTTCAAAACCGAAACGTAATATAAAAAGTTCTATGTAAAAAAAAAAAAAAAGGACTATAGCCTTTATTTAGCATATAAAGCCCATGTTGTGCATTTGCTTTAAAAACAACAACAACAAAAAAGTACTTTTCCCACCCACTGCCTCAGACAATTGGAGCTTTACTGAATCTATTTGATTTTTACAACATAAAAATCCAAACTTGTAGCCTATTCTAAATTGAACACATGAAAACATTATCAAATGGCGATGTATGTTGCCTGTGTGGGGACATGCAAGACTGATATGACACAGAAAAACTGGTTTGAGGCAGTAAAAACACCTTGCAGTTTCTATGCAAATTGTAATGATAATGTCACTCCTAACAGCTGCAATCAAATGACTTGACTGATTACTTGACATGTCACGTGCACCGATCTCTTGATTTCAGCCGGTTCTTTGCAAAATTTCTATCCTCCATTTTCAACTGTATTATATTAATTAGAAAGGTGTTGTTACACCCCGGCCTAGGCAACCGGGGTGCAACGCAGAAAAATAAAAATAAGGAAAATAAACGAGAAAAACTAATACGGGCCATCCACAAAAAATAATCCCAAAACGAAAGTATCGACCACTATTTTCTTTAAAGCAAAATATATTTATTTACATCAAAACACCAAGGCGCCAAACTATTTACAAGGGGGGGGAAGATCGCGACCATGACATACTGAAACACAAGGCTTAAATACATAGAAGGAGCAATTAGGGAATAGACCACAGGAGGGAAACACAGCTGGGGCAAATTAGAACTGACGAGACAGGGAAAATGTAAACTGAACACACTAAAATAACAACAGACCTTCAAAGTAAAACAGGAAACACATGACAGTCACGCAAAAACAAAACACTGACACACCGAAACGTAACAATTCCCCCTACCCAAAAATCAAACATGTAACCCTAAGTGAAATGTTTTGATCAAAACCGGATGAAGGCTGGTGGAGGCTGGAGCGGTCCCACGGACCCTCCAGCAGACGACGAAGGCTGGAGCGGTCCCCCCGGACCCTCCAGCGAAGGCGGATGAAGGCTGGAGCGGTCCCTCGGACCCTCCAGCGGAGACGGACGGCGGAAGCGAAGGCAGACGAAGCTGATGAAGGCTGGAGCGGTCCCACTGACCCTCCAGCAGACGACGAAGGCTGGAGCGGTCCCTCGGACCCTCCAGCGAAGGCGGATGAAGGCTGGAGCGGTCCCACGGACCCTCCAGCGACGACAAAGGCTGGGGCGGTCCCACGGACCCTCCCCCCGGCGAAGGCGGATGAAGGCAGACGAAGCTGATGGAGGCTGGAGCGGTCCCACGGACCCTCCAGCAGACGACGAAGGCTGGTGCGGTCCCCCGGACCCTCCAGCAGAAGCGGATGAAGGCTGGAGCGGTCCCTCGGACGCTCCAGCGAAGGCGGATGAGCAGCCCACCAGCTGCACACACGGACACGCAGCCCACCAGCTGCACACACGGACACGCAGCCCACCAGCTGCACACACGGACACGCAGCCCACCAGCTGCACACACGGACACGCAGCCCACCAGCTGCAGAAGGCTGGAGCGGTCCCCGGGCCCTCCAGCGAAGACAGAAGGCCGAAGCTGTCCCTCCTTCGGACCCTCCAGCAGACGACAAAGGCTGGGGCAGTCCCCGGACCCCCCAGCGAAGGCAATCCCGGACGAGCCCCCATATGTTACACCCCGGCCTAGGCAACCGGGGTGCAACGCAGAAAAATAAAAATAAGGAAAATAAACGAGAAAAACTAATACGGGCCATCCACAAAAAATAATCCCAAAACGAAAGTATCGACCACTATTTTCTTTAAAGCAAAATATATTTATTTACATCAAAACACCAAGGCGCCAAACTATTTACAAGGGGGGGGAAGATCGCGACCATGACATACTGAAACACAAGGCTTAAATACATAGAAGGAGCAATTAGGGAATAGACCACAGGAGGGAAACACAGCTGGGGCAAATTAGAACTGACGAGACAGGGAAAATGTAAACTGAACACACTAAAATAACAACAGACCTTCAAAGTAAAACAGGAAACACATGACAGTCACGCAAAAACAAAACACTGACACACCGAAACGTAACAGTGTTTCTAATTCTTAAATGCATTAACTTTAAACTGCTCAGGAGGATAAATGCTGACTTTGCTTGAATATTAAACCGCAGCAAGGTACTGAAGGAATCTAATGAAACTGGAGATAATTCTCTAAGTAATTATTTTGCATTTTACTAGTGGAATAACGATAATAGTTTTCCTCTGGGGAAATGAGGTTTGTTATACATTTTCTATAACAAGTGAAATTACTTTGAAAAAGTAATTAATTATAGTTACTAGTTACTTCTTCAAAAAAAGTAACTGAGTTACAATATTCTAAAAGTAATTAATTACTTGAAAAGTAACTATTGCCTTACTTTAAAAAAAAAATGTAACCCTCTGGGGTCCAGGGTATAATTGGCCATTTTTCACTACTTTTGATGTTTCCTTTACATTTCACCGTTAAAAACTATTTACTTTGCCTTGATTGGTATCATTGTTTTTCAGCACAACCTCACGTGTTTGAATTTACAGTTATGTTTTCATTTTGATATACTGTATTAACGCAATTGATCTAAAATCAGACAAAAAAAAACATAAATTCCAAGTAGAAAAGGTCTTTTACTGTAACAACCACAAACATGTTTATTTAATCATATTTCATAACTTTAAATGCAAATATAAATTGCCAATTTTAAAATCATATGCACAAGTTTTGCAAACAACAAGTTATTTGCAGCCATTTACCTTTTACCCTTTTTAAAAAAAAACATTTCAAACTATTTACAGAACAATCAGCTGTTCTGCATTCAATAAGATGCCACACAAATTATTTGTGCCACTCCAAATAAATAATTTCTGTCCACTATAAAGGAGAACATCACAGCTTGATACCTGCAGATAGCAGTCACCTCATTGCTCGGACACACAACACAAAACTATCCACAACACTACACACTAACTACACAAGACAACACATTAACTACACACTCCAAACACGCTAAACGTCACAAATCTCTCACATCTCAAAACTGTCTCTCTCTCTTTTTTTCTGCTCTCTCTCTCTCGCCATCACTCCTAAAACTTCCCCCTATTCGTAAACAACCAAATGTCAGGTTGCCATATCATTTTTTGATTGGTCGACATTTTTCCACCAACTCGAAAGAGGTGTTTTTTGTTTGTTTGTTTTTTGGTCATAAGCAGAGAGTGCTTGCTAGCGCTGTCCTTAGACCGTAAACGTGATGAAACTATTGAGGAAAAATGCGTATATATTGTTTATCATGACTCTGGTTTTACGTGGCCTATCAACACAATTTAAAAACTGGTATATATCACCTTGTTGCTTTGTCATCTTTAAGTGGTCATGTGATTGGGTTACCACAACTACTTTATTCTTCCTCAGTCAAACAGCAGCACTCATGCGATTGTTTTGCCCCCTTAGCTCCAGGTGTTGTGCAAAAAAGTGATCGTCGGCCAGAAAGTGATTGCCGCCCGTGGGAGCGTGCCGCTGCTTAAAGCTGTAGCGCCCAGATTACTTACAGCTACTTCCGTGCAACTGATTATAGGTGCTGGAAGCTAAACACAGCTTCAACCGTCTGTTTGTTGAAAAATAGTAACGCGACCGCGCCGCATTTTCTTGTTAGTAACGGTAACGGCGTTGTAACGATAGGAATTGTAATTAGTTAGATTAGTCGTTACTGAAAAAAGTAACACCGTTACTTGTAACGCCGTTATTCCCATCATTGCCTATGTGTAGCAGTGTTTCATGTGTATAAGGGAAGGTTACCTGGCAATCTGAGTGACAAAAGGTTTGAGCTCCTTGGGTTCATAAGCCCTCGCAAAAGACCAGCAGACGTAGCAGGCAGCATCACGCACATTGGAACCAACACTGCACGCTCCTCTCTTTTCCTCGTAGATTAGGGACTTGATAATGAGTGGCACAACTGCAAGCAGACACCGCAGTGAGATGAAAAGTTGTCAGAAATGTCCAAAATATATATTACACAAACTGCATGAAATGTTTTTGGTAAGCAAAGATCACTACTTTATCTTCACAAAGCTTGACTTTTGCAATTCCAGATTAAAGGAGAGTAATACAACATGAAAATAAGCTAGCACCAGTTCATAAGACTTTTCAAGGTCAGATTATGAACAATATAGTAAGTGCATGTTATTTAGGATGATTATCAAAATAAATCTGTTTCATAATAACAGAACATTTGTTTTAACAGAAAATAAAAAGGACTAATAGGAGAATAAATGGCCTGCCTGCTATTAAACTTTATTTAAAACTTCATATACATTATTTGTTCAGTTGGAACCAGAAAGGGGAAGAAGGATTGCAACCCCCCCCCCACATGTAAATCATTGCTTGAGGCTTGACTAATACCAGGTACATCAGTGTTGCCCGAGGGCCTTGCTGTTTAGATGAAAGCTCCACCCACAGGTGAGACAACTCCTCAGAGATAGAAACTCACCACACAACAAATATCAAACACATTCATGATCACACACACGTTCACCCACTCTGAACTCCGAGCACGTACCGACGGAGGTGTCCTGACCAGAAAGTGCCGTGCGGCGTGAAGCGTGGAGCAGCCCACTGGATAAAGAGGATAAGATACTGACCCTTTGGCTAGAGAAGGTAGGGTTTGTTTTGTTTTTTTCTTTTTTTGTCTTTCTTTTATTAACACTAAACTTATTTTCAGCACTCTATCAAAGCATTTCTTTGCCAATGGATAAGACTGACTGTGATTTGTAATGGTGTTTCTAACCATTTTTATTGGCTGCATAAAGGGTAGGGATAACTGTGCACCTGCTACCTCTTGATCCTAATTAGTCCCTGCTCAGGCTGCAGTAACTGAGCCACAGGTAAATATCTGAGCTCTGCAGACAACCTTTTAACCAGGTCTAAAATACTTATTTAGACAGCAGACAGACAGCCTTCTTTAAAGAATATCATCTTTAAAAAACTAAACTTACCTGATCTCACTCCATCCAGATTTATTTTAAAAAAACAAGTAAGTTTAGATCCTTTATTTTGTTTTTTGTTTTTGTTTTTTTAAAGCTGTATTATAATGAAAATAAAGACTTGTTATAAGAAGACTTTCGAAAGACTTTTACTTCTTAAGAAGGGAGTGGTTTTGCATGCTACCACAGTTGGGACAGAAACTCGAGTGGCAACTTCTTGCAACAGCGCATGACAAGCAGGTTCCTCTGAGTCCGCCCACCAACACTGAACTTACAGCTTTAGGTGATGATTCGTTTCAGAAGCCTGAAGTGCTACAGATGCCATCCTCGTTTGCAGACTTACTAATTGCTGATATTGTTCAGCTAGCGTGAACGCTGTATCACAAGAAAAACTATTAAACAATTACTTCCAATACTCATGCGTCTCCTGAGCTGGTGAGCTCATCAAGTGATAAATTCATCCCGCAGGTGTAGTCATGGGAAGCAGGTGGCTGGTGGTTCCCACGCCGACAGCGCAGAGTTTAGTAGATTGAGAGCGAGAGAGGGAGCGAGCTTGTCTCTACATGCCCTCGAGGTTTGTGCTAGAAAGTGTGTAGTCTAACTGTCTAGTGGATTAGCGACTCTCTAACATTAGAGGCGTGATGAGCAAAGCAATCGCAAAACCGACTGTCGAGTGAAAGTGCGAAACATGTGGAGGTGTTTGCAGGCTGCCGTCAATCAACCAAAACGAAACTAGGACAGAACTGCATCTATGCAAACGTGTGGCAACATTTTTGCATATGGTAGGCTACTTTACATATTTGGGTATATTTCTGTTTGGTGTCCAAAGCACTGTGAAGTTGCAGAAATACATTAGCCCGAGGGCTCTGTGTTTTGTGCAGCTAGAGATTTTCTGGCTGAGCAGCTGAAGAAACACTCACCGAAAAATCAACCACTTTTTACGGTAACCAGTCAAACAACTTGAGCAGGCTCATTACTTGACAGCAAGCTTGGGAATCTGGTACAGAGTAGGGTTGGGCATTTGGATGGATTTACTGGCCATCGGCAACTGGCCTAGTCCATTGACATTTGTGACTTTTTTTGTAAGACGGGTGTGTTTTGTTTTTTTTGCCGATTTATTGGCATGTTTACTTTAGAATAGAGGTACTTCAGTAAAATCTAAACCATTACTAAATCTCCAACTATGACACGCTATACTCTTCTTTCAGAATCAAGATGGAGACTGTTCAAGAACGCAAGCCAAAAAGACCCCACTATATTCCCCGACCACCAGGCAAGCCTTTCAAGTACCAGTGCTTCCAGTGCCCATTCACCTGCAACGAAAAGTCCCATCTTTTCAACCATATGAAATACAACTTGTGTGAAAACTCCATCTCCCTCGTATCACAGAAAGGTGGGCAAACAGCTAGACAGATGAAGGCAATGGCAAAAGCAATCCCTCCTAAAACTAAGGATTTAACAAATGCCCAACCAGCAGTTCAGAACAACACTCCAGAGAAGCAGGGAGCTGAAGAGAAGAAAGCTGAGAGCACAGATGACACAGAAAAGGTCGATGTAGGGTGTGACAGTCCAGTCATCAAGGACAGTCAGAGTGCAGCAAATCCAAATATGGTTTCAGAGACACAGAGCACGGAAAGCAACGAGGAAAAGGATCAGACGCGCCCATCTGCCTTCTCACCTGTCACACCCAACCGTGACGGAGCAGAAGCTTTCAAGACACCTGTGAAGCAGACCGAGGACTTGCAAGCTCCTGTTCCCACTTTCAACCACCCACGCTTCCCATGGAGCACGGTTTCATCATCCATTCCCTTAAAATCATTCGCGCCTCTCTTGGTTCCCGAATATTCTCCTTATCTCCAGCCTGATCGGCCCCTATATCCACCTTACTATCTTCCAGGAAATCACCATGTGAATGAGCCAAACTCTCCTTCCTTTCAGGCAGATTTTCTGGATCCCCAGAGGCCTATGGTACAACAACCAGTGACTCCAGCTAACACTTCCCCATTTCCCTCTTTCCCATACAGGTACTGCCATCCTCTTCACCCAGGGCACCCTCTGCCTTACACTCTGTACAGACCCCACGAGCTTTCTATGCCAATTGCAGGACACAGATATATTCCTTTGGATATGTATGGCCCAACTTTTGGCCATAAAGACTATGACTTGTACATACATTCACGTGCCAGTCTGAACCACCCACACACTTCTACACAAGCAGAGAGCCACCACGGGCAAAGTGGAGACAAGGCAACAAGGCTGAGTCCCAAAGAGGGCAGCTCAGCTCTGGGATCCCCTGACAGACCCAGCCAAGCTCACATCATCCAGCGAGACATCGAGGCGCTGCAGTACACCAACATCAGTGAGTCACAGATCGGCCCACAACTAGGAAACACGTCTACAGCGGTGCAACACATCAAAAATGACTTAAGACCAGAGGAGTGTGCAGAAATGTCAGCTCAGCACGTAGACAGAGGGTAAGCAAAATTCAAAATTTTGGATGTATTAATTTTAAAAACGTTTTTGTTTCTATTATTGTATTGTTATGTTGTGTACATTATGGTTTTGGCCTTTCCGTTTCAGATTAGCTGCGAACAGCAGATTTTCCTTCATGTCTGATTCTGATCCACATCCTGAAACTTCATCAGAGCGTCATGAAGTCGACAGCACAGATGATATGGCTCCCCTCAACCTCTCAACAAGAAACCAAGACAAGGAAAACATTCAGTCTGTCGACAGACTGAGCTGCTCAGACACAGTGAAATCAACAGAGCATGAGTCGCCCCTGAACCTCAGCCTCAGAACTTCTCAGACCAGCCCTGTATGCAGCTCTCCAACAAGCACTTTAGAAGATCTTCAGCAGAGCTCCATTGAAAAGCTGGATGAAGAGCCTTGTGACCAGAGGCAGACTGCAGCTCTAGCACTCTGTCAGCTAGCCATTGCAAGCTCTGCAGCGTCTTCACGTGACTTCAGTACTATAGACGAGCCCTTGACAGATTCCACAGAAGCTAAAAGTCCTGTTTATCAAGAGAAGAGCAAACAAACGACCAGGGCCAAGGCAACAGCAATCAAAAGACCACACAGTGGAAAGGCTGAAAACAAATGCCATAAACCCAAGAGAGTAAAAGCGCCCGGACGGGTTCTGAGGAGGAGATCTCGTTGCTGCTAACAACTAAACTCTGACTATAATAAGGACCATCTCTGATCTAAAGTCTAAAAGCCTCATTGATAATGGACTTCTTATTGTATTGATTTAGCACTGAAAGATTTGACTGTTTTAGCCAATAGCACTGCTACAAGGTTAAAAATGTAAAATGTTACACTGTTCTTTTTTTTTTTAATCTCAGAAATGACTTGAAAAGGTGATGAGCAAATTTTGCAAGTTTTCTAAAAGTTGAACAATTTTGTAAAGCAGACAACTGTAAATGTCATGTCATATGTATAAAGATGCTTAATAAAATAATAAAAGTTGTTTACAGTAGTCTGTGTATCATACATTAAGTATTGAGATATTAAATCACCTACCATCTGTCAATCTGGAAGGCAGCAGCAGTCCTCTTCTACCCAGTTCAGCAAGTGCCAGGCAGCCTCCATGCCAAGCGTTGTCTGTTTCCTGGAAGCTTCAGGATCAAAACACATGCAAAGCATATCAAAACGCAGAACATTGCCCCTCTATGAGGGGTAAGTAACAGAGAGAGCCGAAATGCCCCAAGCATGAATGTACCTGAAGCAGTCCAGCACTGATCCAACCACCTCATCTGCCAGCTCCTTGGGAAGCCTTCCAGTCACCCTCCCAATGCTGAGGGGTTAAACAACATAGATTACTGTAACACAACAACTCTTTCTCATGATCTGCTTTTGACATGTCAAAATACCAAAGACAAGCAGCAACATGGATGCGTTTTTATAAACAGTTCAGGTTTTTCAAGTGTCATATAAAAGGTTTGTTACCCCTTTGCTGCAGACCAGCGCACGATTGTTTCCTTATCTTTCAGTCCCAATAGCAGATGTTCTGTAGAATAACATGCAAATCAGATTTTTTTATTTTATTATTATTTTTAAATGTTTTGTAAGGACAAACATTTTAAATTAATTGGAAGCAGAAACTTACCAATGACAGTCTCCACTTCCTCGGGAATGTCGTAGTCCTCCTCCTGTTCTTTTGTCTCCACTTCAGAGGTCGCACCAGTACTGTCTGCAGCCGATTGGGACATGGAAAGGTTTGCTGCTAAGGATCGGTTGCCTCTCTGATACCTGAAAATTTTGCATATTACAAAAAAGCACACACACAAAATGCATTTCTGTGTTTCTGCTTATTTTAAAAACTAGCTGGTACTAAATCTGACCTCCAAGCGGCCAAACGGGGCTTTAAAAAGGTAAGGCCGAGCCTCTGGGTTAATTTGACACCAAGCTTCCTCAGCATGGCCTCGCTGCTCTCTGACAGATGCTTCTTTTCCAGACACTGTAGAACTGCAGGAGCTGAGGAAATTTATTTATTAAATTTATTACATGAGCGAACACACAGGAATATAAAAAGTTTGTGGAAATTAATACTTAGATTGAAATATTTTCCAGGTAGTGAAGCTATTAAACAATTAGTTAAACAACAATCACATGCCAGTTATACAAGAGACAGCATGTCAGTGATTCTTTTTATTTATTTATTTTTGTCCCCAAAATGAGACTGTAGAGCAGGGGTAGGCAACTCCAGGCCTCGAGTGCCGATGTCCTGCAGGTTTTAGATGTGTCCTTGATCCAACACAGCTGATTCAAATGGCTAAATTACCTCCTCAACATGTCTTGAAGTTCTCCAGAGGCCTGGGAATGAACTAATGATTTGATTCAGGTGTGTTGACACAGGGTGATGTCTAAAACCTGCAGGACACCGGCCCTTGAGGCCTGGAGTTGCCTACCCCTGCTGTAGAGCAAAGTCTTGCTTCTTACTTTGTGCATGAACAAAGAAAAGGAACCTACCATACTGCAAGAGGTCATCTCGTTTTCCATGCTTGAAGAGCTTTGCCTGTAACATAGTTTGTTTTTTTTAATGCAGCTGGTACATAGCTGCACTTTTAAGCATCTCCCATTAACCACAAAAACATGTAAGCTTGAGTTCTGAAGTCTTGAGACTAAATGCACAGAGCCAGTTTTGAATGCCCTAAGCAACACCTTGGCTCCAGGTTCATTTAGCAAACATTAAGTGCAAAGCGACGCTTTTTAAAAACATGCTATACAAGTTTACGTGCCAATTATACAACATTCATGTGCATGCTTGTGGGATCCATTAGATCACCTTAGATTAGACAAAGTGATCTAAACGTAGCTTATCAATGAAGGTGTAACATGGGAAAAAACTTCTGTTGTCTTAAAAAAAAAAAAACAAGAAACGTTTTTCTTAAATCATTAGATGAAATTGAATTAAGTCACTTGAAGCAAGAGATCCCACACATGCAGCAGGTGCATAACACACCTGCTAAAACCACACAGGCTATTGTGTGAAGCATACCAGTCATGTCAGCTCTTGTAAGTCCCCCTCAACAGGTTTTTATACACACAGACTACACTGTCTTCAAACACACATACACACACAGACAAGTATGCACACAACATACAGGCTTGAGTGTGAGCGCATATGTTTACCAGAGACTGCAGAGCACCATCCAACACCACAATGTTTCTTAATGATTGATCATTGGTCTGGGATATAGTGGCTAGATTCCAGTCCAAAAAGTCTCCGAGGCGCTTCTGTTTCACATCAGGGCGAGTCACGAACCTGCAGAGTCATGTAAAATAAGACAACACCATGAAAGACCAAATCGCTGACACTAAATATAACAAGAGCAATCTTGCCCTCTACTGGATAAAGACCTGATTACAGATCAATAGTTTTAAATTGTTTGTTGGAATTTACTTCGAATCTGAGATATATTTGTAACCAGGGGCAAAATGCTTTAGTAATGATCTTGTATGGTTTTCAGTAAAAAACATATTTTCACAAACATAAAGATGCAAAATTAAAAACATCGTAACTGTGTTTTTTAGCTTAGCTTTGAAGCAACACACTGTAAAATAATTAAGATTATGGTCATTTGAAAAATACCCTGGTTTCCACTAGACTGAAAGTGACTATGATGTCAGCAGCACCTGAAACACACACCACTCCGGCTTCCTCCCACCGTCCAAAGACATGCAGCTTGTGGGGATAGGTTAATTGGATAATCCAAATTGCCACTAGGTGTGAATGTGCGAGTGAATGGTTGTCTGTCCCTATGTGTTGGCCCTGCGACAGACTGGCGACCTGTCCAGGGTGTACCCCGCCTTTCGCCCTATGACAGCTGGGATAGGCTCCAGCGACCCTGAAAAGGATAAGCGGAAGCGAATGGATGGATGGATGGATATCCTATTGCTGGAGCCTACACGGTAACGCCCCTCCCCCACCTGGGACAGTCTGATCACCTTTCTTTGTTTCTCCCCCGAATATTCACCACTCATCAATCGTGTGAAACCATTAGCGAAGACAATCAAAGTGTGGCCAATGGGAGTAGGTTGTGTACTCCACGACAGATTTAAAAACATGGACTGGAGCATGTTTACCTCTCAGGTATGTTACTAAAAACACTGTTTAACTTTAAGTGTCTGTGTGGTATTTGTCCACTTACTTTGATACCAATACAGATGCAGCATTTCTTGCACTGTCGCTCACAACTAGATAAGACTGTGGAAGAAAAAAAATAGTGCGATTATTCATACTGTTTAAAAATACACAAACACATACTGTATTATGCAAATTTGAAAAAATTGACAAAAATCTTAAATGACAAGATTAAATCTAGTGCCAATATCACACTGCTGGATTTTCTTGTTAAGGAATCTCTGGTGGATCAGTTTGTACAGGAAGGCATATATATCATCAAAAATCAAGCCGCAACACTACATAGCGACTCCCAAAGTGTGGGCCGGGACCCCTGGCGGGATGCAAAGGCACTGTAGTAATAGAAATTCACCTTAAAATTACTCTCAGATATGTACAGTTAAATATTTCTATAAAATTAGTTTATGTATATAAAAAACTGGTAATATGAGATGGTTTACTCCTTATTCTGACCTAATTTCACTACTCTTGTACTGAAGTTTGTGTCTCAGTGGAAAGTGGGTCACACATTGGCCTTAGCACTTTACATATGACTGAGTAGCATTAGCTATCTATAACCAACAGCCTTTGTTATGTTTTTTAAATAAGTTTTTCAAGGAAACACATCACTTTCTTTCTTATTTTGATTTGAGTTAAAAATTTAAGACTAAGTGGGCCCCATGCGATTTTCTTTTTTAAGTAGGCCACAGCACTCTTGACTTTGGCAATGGCTATGCCAAAACATAAAAACATCATATCACTTTGGTATAACTAACCTTGGCAATAGCTAGAATGCGATCCATGATAGGCTCTCTAGCCTTACCACCATCTGACTCGAGGTGGCCATCCAGACGAGAAAGATCGAAGGGTATGAGGCAGGTCATAGACAGCCATAACAACAACATGTACCGAGTTTCCCAAGTCTGGAACAAGTAAATAAATAAAGATCAAAACAATATACACTATTGCCTATAGGTATATGTAACTGATGCATCAGTGTGAAGCTATTATTTTTCCCTTTAAACTAAAGCCTCACCTCAGAGTCACTGGGATCCTGTCTGGACATCAGGTCCAGAACTGGCTGGACATCGGCCACCTCATGAGGAAAAAGCTGCATGAAAATTTTATAGCCTCTGACCTAACCAGAAATAAACAAACAACGTGCAGGATTAGTGAATCTGCTGCATAAGACATGCGTGAGTGCAATCACATTGCGGCTTTTATTCAGTGCAGTCAGGAGGTTTTTAATGAGAAAACTGACCTTGCAGATTACGTAGAGGAACTTGAAACACAAATGAACCAACGAAGGTGGAGACTTTTCACTCCTTATAAAGTCCAGTATCATATTTAACATCCATTCTAAAATAAAAAAGGAACAAAATAAGGAAGGAAGTGTTTTTATAAACTGCAAGCTCCTTTGACTTTTTATAAACTGAGTGATTTTATTTGTAAATTAGCTGTTGTAGTGTACCTAGATGAGGGTCCAGCAGATGAGGCTGCTCTTGATATCTGTTCATTATTACTGCAGGGAGAAATTAGCAGACCATCACGTCTCCAAACTAATCACTTAAAATTGCTTATCTTGGGGAAGCTGATTTATTTGTGACCGTCTCACCTAGGAACCTCTCTGTAGTAGACTCCCTTGGCCCCAGGTCTCCGTGGACCTCCGGCAGGCTGGAGATGAGGGCTGTGGTCTCGCCTCTCTCACTGAAGCTGCCCAGCACACAAGTCTGCACAATAGCGTCCGCCTCTCCTCCTCCTTCACCACCGGAAAACCCATTCTCCGTCTCCGATAGAGGCATTATCGCAGACCTTTAGCACGAGTATCTGTTGCAAGTTATGACAGGTTTAGCTAGCTAATATTAGCATTTGTGCGAACAAATAAAAGCGGAAAGGTGGAAATTATTCCAGGAAACTGGTGAATTGAATTAAAACATATACTGATAAGATGCGTAGGAGGTTCAGAGAGTATACGCGCGAAATATGGCAGCTCTCAAAATTACATAAACTTCACTGGACACAACTATTGTTGATGTCTATAACGATGCAGCTAGCTGTTGTAGTCGTACCCCGCCCCGGTACGGCAAGCGAGATGGCTCACGTGGTTAACAGGGGCGGAAAGAAAAGTCCCAGGTCACGTGTTCTCTAGACCGTATTAATGCAGGATATGTTTACTAACCTTTTACTAAACAGTTATTTGGGCTGCTGTGAAGTTGACCTAATGATGAAACATTTCTATCCAAATGGGATTGTTTTTCTTTTCCATGCCTCCATTCACAGGGAATTAAGGTGTGTAAATCTAGTGCGTAAAGGTTTTCACACTAGATAAATAACAAATTCAGCAGGTCTGGAAAAACACAATGGATTCGCTTAGGATTTAATAATGGTTATACCATGCACAACAAGGGCTTGCAATGACTCACTGTTATACAGGGATATTTTGTAGGTGTAGTTAGTATGCCAACCTTTATTCCATTCGTAGCCATTCTACTATAATGTAGATAAAATATAAAACATTGCATCCATAGTGAAAGTCAGATTCTGGTTTGTTCTACCTGCTTATAAAGGATTCCTCAATATTAACATAAATAAATAAAAAACAATAATTTTTAAGTTCAGTCATTGGTGTGCAGTACAGACTTCTGATTTGCAAGTTTTGTTTAATTTATGTCTATAAACAAACTACACTTAATTCACTGTAACACCTTGTGCAAAATACAGAATTTATTTGCAGATTCTGTTTTAAATATTAGGAAGCAGGAAAGTGTCAGATGAGCTGGCAGGATGCAACTGTTTTTTCTATGTTAGGTCAGTATTTTCTGCACAGTACAGAAGACATTAAAGTGTTAGATGTGTTGTTTAGTGTCTTCACACACTGTTTTTGGTCAAATAAGCAAAATCGCATAATACTTCAATGTAAGACTGCAATGCTTTCTAAGAGTGCCTGTGAGTGTGTTTATTTCAGCAGGGTCTTCATAACTCTTATGGAAGAACCTTTGTAACCACCACCAAAGTGGTTCCAGTGATTCAGGTAGTGGAAGAGTTGGTAAAGCTGGTTCCTCTTTGCAAATCCTGGTGCTTGGGGAATCTTGCTGTGGTATGCAGAGTAAAAAGCACTGTTGAAGCCACCAAACATCCCGGCAATACCCAACTCAAACTCAGAGTGGCCGTAGAAGGAAGCAGGATCGAAGATGACTGGGCCGTCTGCACATTCTGCCACGTTTCCTCCCCATAAATCTCCATGTAGGAGAGCAGGGACTATCTCCACATCTTTGAAGAACTGAGGGATCTTCAGCTGGAAATAAGAGACACAACATGCACATTACAATGCTGATACAATCATAATGTCTTGTGCAAAATATGTTTAATTTCAAACAGGATCAAAGGGAGGTTGCACCTGTAACTCAGCCCATAGTTCTCTGGTCTCCCTGTCTCCATACGATTTCTCCACCATGTTAAGCTGGTGCTGTAGCCTCTGCTGGGTGTAGAATGGAACCCAATCACTCTGCCATTGATTGTCCTGGAGAGGTAAGAATGAGAAAAAACTGTGATGCTGCTGAAATTCACTTTAACATCTTGAAGATTTGGAGACCAAACATTTGTAACACAACTTAGAGACATCAATACTGTACACCCTCCACTAGAATGCAGACACAGTATATAGACACATATACATTGGCTTTACCTGTGGCAGATATCCACAGCATGTAGTTACATGGAAGCCAAATTTTTCAACAGCAGCCACATCTGACTGCCCCGCTCCTTTTCCTGCATATATAGCCGTAATATTAATAAACAGTAATCACAAACTTTTTACCTTAAATTTGACACAGTTCATTATTATTCATTGGTGTGTGTGTGTGTGTGTGTGTGTGTGTGTATTATCCACATTGTGGCATCCTAAGATGAAGTTAAACTGAATTACCCACTGTCTGTTGCTCTTTATTTAATTTTTCCAGTTGTTTCTTGTTGTGAAGATGCAGATCTGCCATCTTCTCTCCTAGCTGTTTTGAGTACCTGCTCATTGTGTTTAAAAATCAAGTATGTCATTGAAACAATATTTTGCTCAGTGTTTCTAAAACTAAATTCATCTGCCCAAATTCTGCTTTAATCTGCACTAAAGAAAAAAATGTAGTCAAGAGCTCTCTTACTTGCTAAGACTGTTCATGTCCAGATGTTCCATCACAAATACAGAGCCTCCTGTGTCAAGCTCAATCACCTTTATGGGCTTGGGGACTTTCACGGTTTCTGTCTTTACAATAGCCTCCAGACTGGCCATTTCTCCATCAAACATCAGTTTGGCCTGGATAATTTAAAGACAGGACAACACGGTCTGGTAAACACAAGCTTCAGTAAATGTGAATTTTTGCATTGTTCTCCACTCCACAACATCTACACAAAGTCCACGGACAGTAGTGTGGTGCAGCTGCTGGATCATGTCCCATTCATTTAAGTCCCGAGTTGAGCACACGCCGAAAGCCGATCATGAACTGAATGACACAACAGTTAAAGAAAATGAAAAACTAACAATAACAAATACCTCACTCTTGTGATTTATCTTTACAAACACTTTCCCAGTGTCAGTATGATAACTCTGTCCCTCGCTGATGCATCCACCTCCAGCATGACCAGCTGATTTCAGCATGGTTGTCCCCAACTCCCTCTTTAACTTAGCTTCCATGATTATTTATCATCAGTTCCAGGACAGTTACAGCAGGACTAAAACCACCTACGCATCGCAAATGCGGGTATGAAAGTCTTTCTGACAGTTTCCGTTGCGGCAGCCAACCAGGACTTTGTCCCGAAGCAGGATCTTGTTTTTCTTCCGTTATGTAAATAATGATTGAGTAGTAGCCAATCATAAACAAGTCTGGGTTGATTGATTTCTACTTTGTCCAATAGTTGCGACGTTTGTCCGGTCACGTGAACGTCGCGTGACCGACGTTTGTCCGGTCACGTGAACGTCGCCATGGTGCCAAGTGAGGCTACAGCTATACGCTACGAGTTTAACTATGGTTCTGCGGAAAAACCGGCATGACCAGCAAAGAAATGTGTTTACTCCTCGGAGCGACCGGTGTTGGAAAGACGTTGTTGCTCAAACGTCTACAAAATATCCTTTGTGGCCATGTGAATTTCTTTGACGTAAAAGGAAATACTACCAAATAGCTTAATTAGCTAACTAATTTAGCCTATGAGCTTGTGTAGTACTTAAGTTGCTAAGTAATGGACGACCAGGGTTTGTATATCGCCTTTCCCAATTGCCAAATGTCGATACCCAGTGTTATTTTATTTTGCATCGGTATGTGTACAAATTCATTTTCATAATAAGATCTGTAAGAGAGATTATTATTACAATATTTAAGCTTTGGTAGCCCTTATTAGTCCAATAGTTTGGAAATTCACATTACAGCAGAAATTAGTGCTGTACTGTAATGTGAAATTGTCAATGGTCAGAAAGTGGATAATAACAGTAATAATTATAATTATATAAAACAATAGGAAACATGTACAAGATAGACGAAGTATAATTTAAATGTGTGTACATATATGTCGCAGTGATAAAATAAAATAACATCTTTAGATGCCTAGAAGCAAAAAAACAGAGCCCCAGATGATGCTAATAGAAGATGGAGTGTTGAAAACAGTTGCACACTGTGATTTATCAGTCCCCAATGTGTGCATGTGTAAGTATACATGTGTTTTACTGCTGCGGCTCTGCTGGATGAAAAGACCTCCAATATTGCTCCTTTACACACCGTGGGTCCAGCAGCCTGACGCTGAAGAAGCTGCTCAGTGCTGTAAGAGTGTCCTGCATGGGGTGGGATGTGTTTAGCTACCATGCTACCTGTCACTTACTACCTCCACTGGGTCAAGAGGGCATCACGTTGGCACTCTTGGTCTACCTGTTTCAATTCTTTTTGACCCCAGTAGAGATACTGCTGCCCCAACAGACCAGCACCATTACAGATAGCTGTTGGAACCACAGAGTCTTCAGGAGCTTCTCCTGCACTTCAAAAGTCCTTGGCATACTTACCAGATACAGCCTGCTCTGTCCTTTTTGGTAAATAGCATTTTTTTTGATATAGTCCACATTCTCCATTTCGTAAGTGGAGAAGGATATTTGTGCCTGTGGACGTTCACCACCAGCCCTTTGGTTTTTCCAGTATTTATCTGGAGGCAGTTCTCGTTCACATAGCTATTTCAGAGATTGAAAGGGAAGTGATCTGCAACAGCACAAGTTAAACACTATCCTCCAGTTGCCTAGATTACATGCATGGGGCCCATCGCATATAAACTTAGCCCAAATTGGTGGATTATTAATAAACTGTCATCTGAACAGATGACGTGATTTCATTTGTGAGGTGACAAGTCAACAGTAGTCTCTCAGCTGTGACATCACCAACCTTACTCATAACAAATATTCAAGTTCTACTTTCATAGCTCATAAAATATTGCGTAAACATTTCAAAATGTTTTTCTTTAAAGCTGATAGCAATGCTGTCTCCAGTCGATTTTCCTATCAGATTTCATTTACAGTTTATCGTACATGGTTTAGATGAATTGGGGACACCACCTTCAACTCTTCCCACAGTAAGTACTAATGGACAGTTCAAAGTCTCTGACACCTTATCCGTGTAAGTTCTCCATCTCCAGTCTTCATTCTTTGTAGGTAGGAACCAATCTGACAGATCTAACCGTGAAGAAGAAGAAGGTGACTGTGAGAGAGCTGGGAGGCTGCATGGGCCCTATATGGCCCAGTTACTTCAAAGACTGCTCCTCTGTCATTGTATGATCTTTGTATACATGCTGTTTATATTTGTAATATTCAATATGGGTTTACTAAATTGAAGTACTTGAGTAGATTTCTTTTGTTTCTCCATAGTTCATGGTGGATTCGGCCAACATTGCTCAGATATCCTCCTCCTGTATCCAGTTGCTGTCAGTACTGTCAGCTGAGCCTCTGAGCAAGGCCTCTGTGCTTATTCTCTTCAACAAGAGGTGACACTCGTAGAATACACATCAGTCTCTATTAGTGTTTTACCATATTGTACAGGATCTCTAGCAGGTTTAATGCAATTTGTATGTAATAAGGAAAGCTAATAATACCACTAGGAAATTTTTGATTTTCTTTTCCAATTTTATATTTTCCCCCAGGGACATGCCTTGCACTATGAGCCTTATAGAGATAAAGTCACTGTTCAGGATGGATGACATTGTTGCATCTGCGACTCAGCCAATCACAACACTGGAAGTCAGTGCCAGATCTGGAGAGGGACTTAAAGAGGTGATGAGCTGGCTGGAGTCCGTCACAGTCAAGTGACATACGCTTACTGATTACTTCATTAGGTACACAATTACTCTTTCATGCAAATATCTAATCAGCTAATAACATGGCAGTAACTGAATTAGTTTAAGCATTGAAACATGGTAAAGATGATCTGCTGAACCGAGTTCTCTGGGTTCTCTGGCCTTGTTGTTGTAGATGATCAGAGGAAAAGGAGACCAGAGGGGCTAAGAACAGGAAACAGGCTATAGTTTGCACAGGCTAACCAAAGTTAGACATCAAAGAATTGAAAAATGTTGCCTGGTCCAGTGAGTGTAAGTTTCTCCCAGCAATTTGGATGGTATTGTTACAATTTGGCATAAATAAAATGAAAGTATAGATCCACGCTGCCTTATATCAGAGGATCAGGCTGGTAGTGGTGTAATGGTGTGCCGGATATTTTCTTGGTACCCTGCACCCAGCAGGATAACGCAGTATGTCACAAAGCTCCAGTCATGAACTTGACAATCAGTTCACTGTACTCAAATGGCCACAAGAGTCACCAGATCTCAATCCAGTGGAGCACCTTCAAAGTCTGGTGCAAACTCACACCATGGTTGTGCATATGACAGATCTGCAGCAAATACATAAGACTGTCAAGTCAGTATGGACCAAAATCCAAGGAATGTTTCTAGCACCTTGTTAAATATAATTAAAACAGCTCTGAAGGAAAAATGGGTCCAACCCTGAACTAGTGAGGTATACTTAATAAAGTGGCCAGTGACTGTGTGTGTGTGCGTGCGTGCCAGTTTCTGTATTTGTATCTTATAATAGTGATACTGTTTATACAAAAAATGTTCTGCCTTTTGGTCTTTATCAGCTTATATGCTACTCTGTTGAGGTTTTCATGGTGTGTTTCTCGTGTAAGAGTGTTTATCTTTGGTAGCACAAAGACATAACTGTACATTAGGCAGAGTGAAGAGGACGAAGTGATAGTATAACAGGATCAAATGATTGTCTCATTTGCAAAGGTCTTACTTTCATGCATTTGTTATTCGACGCAGAGTGGGAATCTGAGGTATTCCTGATTGATACTGTCACTTATAAGAGTTCCTGTTTTCTGTTATGGCTGTTTTCCATGGCTGTAAGTCACGTGAACTCTGTCTGAAATTAAAAAAAGCTCTTTCACTTCAGATTTAATATAAAAAAAAAAAAATGAGTAACAACTCTTATAGAACTTTATGAAGATTTTACAGAATATTTTCTCATGTAAGGCATTCAGTATTTATCTTTGTATATGTTTTTTTTCTTAATGAAATTTGGATTTTGTGTATGAACTTTGTTTTCAGTGTATGTGGATGTTATGTTTTAATTGAGAGGAGCAGTTTTTTGTGTTTCTTTTTTGGCTTATTGTCACTTTTTTCTGTTTATTCTGGTAGTGATGCAATGTAAGAGGTAATATTGCTGACTTCACCACCAGCAGGGGGCGCAAACTGCTTATGAGACAGTGATACTGAGTGTGTTCCTGAGTCGTCATGATTTCATGTGGCATGTATTGATACCAAGGGAAATGAGTAAATGCAAGTGAATAAACCCATGTGAAGAACTGAGCAGTGTTGTAAATACACTCCTATATTTGGTGAAGTCAGTGGTTTGCAAGCAATGAATAAACTCATATTCATACATTTTTTAAGGTTACTTCATATGAATTATTTGCTCACAGTCCTCCCAAACTATTACTTCATTCGCCACTTGAATTTCATAATAGCAGACTGGTATACACTGATTTTCCCCCACCAGCTCTGTTCCAGCCATATACCAGTATGATGCAGTACTTCAAGCAGCGAACAGGTAGATGTGCACATACCGAGAATGTGTAATCAGCAGTGACCACCTAAACCTGTAATGCATCTTCCCTCTACTTACAGCTTAGTTTGTTGACAGCAAAATATTATCAGACCTTTTGTTTCTACGTTGTAGGGTATGACCTTGAAATTGTACTTGACACTTAGTAGTTAGATTTAAAAAAAAAAGAAAAAAAAAGTGTTATCTCTGTTGTAGTCTGTTCATTAAAAGAGGAGCAGGATATGTTGCTGCAGTGAAGAGCAGATTCAGCTTGCGTCTACCTAAAGGTTATTGTGCATTACAAGAATATAAAAACAACTAAGAATAGGTTTTTCATAAAAGTCCATTGGGCTGTAGTTTGGTGTGCAGTTAGAGCAATATTTCAAGAGGACAATTTAGTGAATTTCCATTTTTCTAAAATATTTTTTCCGGTTTAGTTTGTCCTCATAAGAAGGGGTTTTGACTGCTCTGTGCGGCCTGTGATCCCTGAGCACTTGCTGAAGAGAAAGGCAACAAGGGCTCAGGGAGCCTCACTGGCAAGTCCAGTCCAGGATGGGTGGGGTGAGTATGTGACGACGGGATGCTGGCACCCGGATGACTTGTAGGCAGCGGCAAGGAGGCACTGTATGGAAGAGAAGTGGCGTGGGGAGCCGTCAAGGCGGAGCCGGTGCCCATTTGATTTAGACTTAGTTTCGGCTGATCTGCTTGGAATGGATTGCTGGGTGAAGGAGCATTCAGGCCTATGTGAAAAGAAATAAAGAGAAAAAGTCTACTTTTAACACCTATTCAAAGTTTATTTTTTCTAAAACTGAGCCTTGAACCTGATGAGTCAATGACCTCTTTATGTCTCTCATGACGCTACAGTTTCAAGCACACACTGTTCCCAAAACTCATCTGAGATTTAAAAGGCAGGAACAAAAAAAAAAACTTTAATTCTCATTCACAAACCAACTGGAGATCACAAAAAACAGATACCAGCAAGGATAAATGGAAAAAATGGAAATATCTAGCACTCTGCACGTGGGGGTTTTACTGCAGTCGTTACATGGCAGCGGATTATCACTCGCCTGCATTTACCAGTACATGGCACACACTGGTAAATGATTAACACTGCCAGGTGGTGGTTGTGCTCATCTTATGCACAACCAGCACCTGGCTGATTTGAATACAATGTTTTAACTACTCTGTATGTCCAATAACAAAGTGCAATGACTGCACCTGCAGTCAATAATACAAAACATACCTGATAAAAACGGGTTCTTGTTCTTGGCTGATGGGTTTCCTGGGATCAAGCTGTCCAAGTTCACCAAGGAAGCTGCCGAAGGGTCCAGGAAGGACTCGGGTGTCCGGCATGTTCGAGAGCTGGGGTCATTCAGGCTTTCTCGAAGACGAGAAAGGTCAAAAAGCTCAGGGCTGTCCTCTCGCCCACTAGCCCCGTTCACCTGACCACCATCCATAGCGTCATCAAACAGATCAGCATCTGTCAGCAGAAAAGTAGAAAGACAAGTAAGACTGCAAGTGGAACCAACGTACAAAAAGTAGAACAAGAATAGCAGATAGTGTATTGTTTACCTGAGGGACTTAGAGTTCGGGGAGCAGGTTCTGTAGGTGCTGATCTTCCTAAAGGCGCTGTGAACAGATCAGCTCCTGACGAGGATAAAAACATGACAGAAATGCTATTTAACTTTCTGTGGAACATAGGTAGTTTTTAAGATATCCAGGTGACGTCTTTATTTTAGTTACCCTACTTGTAAGTGAAAACACTCACCTGTATTTGCAGGCAAAGACCATACAGGACTGAGGCTGGAGACGTTGTCCTGTGGTGGATCCCAGGGGTTGGCTGGAGGTTCCCACGGTGGGGGAGGGCTATTTGAAGGTGGAGGTACCATCCATGGAGAATCAGCTCTTGGAACGCGGCTGCCTTCTTAATTAACACACAAATAAAAGAGTGTTAGCCGGTGAGCAGTTCAAATTATTTTGTAGGTACAAAAAGCAGAGAGTTTCATGTAAAAAAAAAAAAGATTCTTCATCTTCATACGATTCCATCTAAAATAATATACCATGACCAAGCCAACTCAAGGCTCACCGAAAGAGTCCCAATGGTCTGTACCTCCAGCCCCAGCAGCTGCCTGGTGTGAGGCATTATTCCACCGATGGTCACTGGGAGGCAGATCTGTGGGTACTGCGAAAACATCTACCAGGTCCATAAAGGCCGTCTGACCAAATTCATCAAAGAAAAAAACAAAACCAGAAAAAGTTTATATTTCAACATATATTTTGACAGTATTATTGAATGTTTTCATAGTCATATACTACTGCTTATGTTTCAAGCTTTCATACCCCGCCTTTTTTCTCCATTTCACGTTTGCTCTCGTCCAGAGCTTTCTGGAGCAGGGACTCATCTCCTTGGCGGCTGAGCTGCTCCTTTCAACAGATAAAAGACACACGTAAGCCTTTACGGGTCACATATTGTCACATCACACTATATTTCTCATTCAGTGACGGTGCACAGGAAAAATAGATGGCTTGCATTTTTCCTATGCAACATATGTACACAGTTGGCAGAAACCAGAAAATTCCCTGGCCAAAGAGAGGACAGAAAGCAGAGCATCCCTGTGATCTCTAACAGAGCAGTTCTATTGTGTTACTATATAGGAGTGTAGACAGAGAGGGTAAAAAAGGGGGAGGAAAGAGACAAAGAGAGTGAGACAGGAAGCGGGGGTCCAAAGGTTGCCGAGATAATACAACAAAGTGAACGTTATACAACTTTTTCAAACAAGGCAAAGAAAAGGAAGCAGAAAGTGTGGCAATAAGGTACTGTAAAGGTTGTATGGGGGAAAATATAATTTAAAAAAAAATACAGAGAGAAAGGATGATTTAGGACAAGTGGCACTGATCATATAATGGCTTATGTTGTAACAGAGGACTGAAATTAAACAGGTAATATTCTCCTGAGCTATTCAGGAAGCAAGTCTGAATTTACATTATAAATAAAGTATTGTGCAAAAGTTTTGACCCACATTTAATTTCCTTATATATATCACTGGGATATAAAGAAATAGGCAAAATAGTAATGTATTCATTTATGATTTATTTATTTAAGATGTGGAATAAGATGGCTTGAAATACAGCATATATAGCAGCTTTCTTTCTTCTTTGGATGTTGGCTGTCTTTACTTCTGTTCTCTGTCAAGATGATCTCACACTGTTACAATAATGGTGAGGTGTGGGCTCTGTGGAGGTTAATTCATGACCAATAGTGTTCCACTGTGTGTTTTTCTTTGCTGGATTTTTCCTGTTTCTTAAGAACATGATAAACCCTGAGACACATTGGCGACCTGCCCAGGGTGCACCCTACCATTCGCCCTATGGCAGTTGGGATACGCTCCAGCCCACCCATGACTCTGAATTGGATAAGCAAAAGAAGATGGATGGATGACTTTCAGATGCTTTCCATTTCCTTTTTTAGTCCTTCCACTTCTTTTGTCCTCCACTTGTCTGATTTCCTTAAATTTATAATGAACACACCGCACACCATGCTGAGATATGGCGAGTTTTAGCTAATAGCTTTGTGGGAATCACCTTGTTGGTGCAAAATGATTCTTTTTGGTTTGTCAAACCGTGTCATCTTTAGTACTTTTCATAGATTCAACTAAAGAAAATGGAAAAAATTTTTTGATTTTTGTGACAGACTGGAAGTGCCAAAATATACCATTTACAGTTGCTTCTTTGCTAAGTTGTCTGTGTTTACACAGCACTGATTCATCACTTGAGCAGGCTGCCTTTTTTTTCTTTTTTTTTTTGCTTAAATGATTGTTTTTTTTAAGCCACGTAACACTACCAAGAAAATAAAAATCCTTTAATAATGAGTGGAAAAAACAGTCAATGTCCAAGGAAAAGCTTTGAAAGACCTCCAAAAAGTCTGGAGAATTATGGCTTAAGACAACTTCAAAAAATAAAACAGTTACAAGAAGTCTGGTTCCGTAGAAGCCAGAAATGAGGGGGTGGCTCAAGTCTTTTGCACAGCACTGTAATTCAAACTGAAGTGACAAGTGTGGTCACCTGCACCTTCATTTTTTATAAATAACTTGTGAAAAATGTCACGACAGTTCTTACTGTCTATTTCAAAAGTGCTTAGGAAATGGTTCAAGTCCTCTCACCCACTCCCCAGGACACTCTACCTGCTGGTGCTCCTCCTTGCTCAAGCTCAGGGCCAACTGGAGCTGAGTTTCCTCGTCCATATCCAGGGCAGCAGCAGGAGCGCGTTGGACTGGCTGTGAAAGTGTAAACCAAGGAGGGATTTACAGTCAGCTTCCATTTTACCAGAAATAAAGTTGGGCATCCTCACAGTACTTCACAAGCAAATTTAACAGGTTTCCCAATCAATGTGAAGGAGCCAGTCCTTTGCCCTTCCCTGGCACCACACCAGAAGGTCAGCAGCACCAGGTCAGAGCCTGAGATGTGTGTCTCATACAAGTGTACTCAGAGGAAACAACTTATGGTTAGTATAAGAAAAAACAAAGGATGAAACCACAATTGGTTAATTTTTAGAGAAAGTTGCATATTTCTTTGCTGTTCAAAAGTGAGTGAGTGAAGGGGGGATAGTTCAGTTGTAGGAAGGAGAGAAAGTGAGTAGGCATGCAGTTGCTTCTGTGAAGGAAAAACACTGGAATGTGATACTGGGTTAAATGTTTAAACCAAGGGACAAAGAAAAAATGCAAAGGTAGCTGCATCCCTCCCAGTATACATGTACCTGGTGGGCCTCCTCTTTGCTGAGGCTCATAGCGATCTGGAGCTGGGTCTGCTCATCGATATCCACTTGAGGAGGTGGCTAGAGTTACACATGAGGGAATTGGAGGAAGGCAAATCAAAAAAAATGGTAAAAAAGCATGCTTGATTTTGCTGTAATGATAGGCTATGCTGGAAAGAAGAGAAACAGATCAAATGCCTTGGATTTCTTATCAAAAATCACAGCCGATTTGTCTGATTGCTGAAGTGGAAACTGATATGCACTCTAATATATTCCTACAGGAGCTGAAGCAGGAAGTCTCCGAGGGCAAAGCTGCCCTTGGCATGGAGACCGGGGCGGGCTGTGGAAGCTTGAGAGTGGATCAATGCACACATTCTGTCTGGCTTCTCACTCTTTCGCTCCCAGCTTCCTCACTCTGCTCGGTCATTGTTGGCTACATCAGAGGTTGAGCTGATGATATCATTTTCTGACAACAGTTCTGGAAAATACACAGTCAGGAGCAACGCTTCACCACTGGGGCAGCTGTTTAATGTTTTACTACAGCATAAAATGTCAACAACAAAGCGAAGAAGCCTCTTTCTGTCTGGCGCATGTGCCTGTAAGCGTGAAAGGTTTGTGCTCACTGAAAGAGCGAGTGTGTTGTGTGTTTTTGTACCTTTTCACTTTCTTCTCGGCTCATAGCCAGGGCCAGCTGCAGCTGTAGCTCCTCTTCGCCACTGGTTGCTGGCCGTGCTTGTTCCAGGTCTGGAGCTAGTTGAGGAGAGAAAGAGCAGAGGGGAGTGGGTTTTAGGGAGGAATGGGGAGCCATAGGATGAGAGAAACATCAACAGATGGAGGGAGGAAGGGGATGCAAAGCCAAGAAAGAAACACTTTAGGGTGATTTTTAAGGTCAGAAACGAGCTGGCACTGTTTTTGCATGTTAATTTTCCATTGCCTGTTGTTAAGGGCCTTTGATCACATTGCTTGCCACAGTCTGCCTGCACTGAGAACAATGGTGTGGCTGTGTGGAGAGTTCGGCTGGTGGTGGGGGAGAGGAATGGATGGATTGGAGTGGGGCCCACCTTATTACCCCGAATCCTCTGGGCCAGTTGGAGGATTCAGGTCCAGATTTGAGAGAGGGAATAGGGAAGGGGGTCGGGGGGAGCTGGCAGCTTACCAGTCTGGGTGCCAGGCTGTGGGTCACAGGGCTAAAAGAGGGAAGCAGGCCACACGCTGGAAAAGTCAGGTCTCGGAAACCAATCTTTTCCACCGCACTGCCCCTCAATATCCCCCGTCTGAGCTGGAATACTTTCTAGCAATTAGCTGCTGACAACCTGGTGACCCCCTCCCACGGTACTAATCATTATCATTATCATGGAATCTTCTGGAAATCACCAAAATATCCCCCCTTTTTATAGTTAAAATCAGCTAGAGAGAAACAACAACAGAGGACTGGTGGGGCTTTCTAAATCATCTGGGGTTTCTTTATCCAATTCCTTGCTATGATTTCTGGAATGGATAGGAAAGCCTCCTTCAAATAAACCATGCTATTTTTATAGTATCTCTGAACCACAGAACCAGAGCTAGGAATTGGACACTGGCCATGTGCTTCCGCTGGCACTCATTCTTGCTCAGAAAAGTATGCTAGTAATTTGTATTAGGTGGAAAATCTGTTGAACAAAAAAAAGAAAGAAAGAAAATACAGTCATATACCGTCTTGCGGGTATACAGTATTTACTTTTCCCTCATGAAGCAAGCCACAGACATAAAAAGATAAACATCTGCCCTTGAGACACCACAAGGGCAAAAGTTACTAACAGCCTTTTTAAACAACATTCCCCACAAAGACCACACATTTGCCAAAGTATAGTACAGACCAGTAGCACCACATTTATAAATGATGCATTTAGCTTTCCAGTTAGAGTTGTCACTTGTAGCTGATGAAGTCAGTGATACCATCTCTCCTCAGTCGCACACTGAAAATTTCAGTCTTATATCATCAACCCATCTAATGACCTAAACACTTAAGTGGCAGATGACAGAGTATCACCTCAAGCAAACATGCTGTAAACCTGTGTTGGAGTGAAACAAGCACACATTGGGCCTCTTCTCTATCATAAATCCAGTTTAGCTGCCAGACAATCAAAGGAATGCAGATGCCCAACAGTGTGAAGAGAGCAAAACTGAAACGAAATCGCAGTCAGTTTATGCATGTCAAGGCTCGGAAAGGTGGAGCGTGAGTATTAAAACTAATAGTGTTTTCGAAACTACCTTGAAAACAGGTTTTGATTTACTTCATCACATAAGAGTTCAGGGAACTTATCAGATGAACTCATGACCATTTTAACTTGTGACTTGCCATGTGAGTGATTCAGAAAAATGACAGCTCCCGTGCAAAAGGAAATATTCAAGTACTCAACACTGTGTGCTTTGAGTAATGTAATATATAGTCTGTAGTTACACAACAGCCCCTGCTACTCACAGTGGAAGGAGGAAGGAGAGCTTCTGCACCTGACGCCCTCATCACTCGGGTATCCTGGGTAAGGAGGTGGTAAGGGACTCGAACCTAAGCTACTTGTGACCCCTGTCATGCGTGTTTTGGTCTTCAGTGCCTGGGTTCGCTCCTTCTTTAGCTTTTCTTCATCCCTCAACAGAGCCACCAACTGTTTAGCCTTTTCCCTCACATTGAGGCCCTGGTCACGTCCATCTCGATCTAAGTACTGGAAGTCTCTCAGTGTCTGAATGCTGTATATGTTGTCCCGGCAATCCCTGGCTACGCGCTCAGACCCTGTTTTGATTAAATAGTCCAGTAGCGTGAGCGCCTTGTAAACATGCCTCCAGTTTTTGCCATGATCATTGAGCCTCTTCCAGACCATACCCATAACCTCTGTGAAAGCCACAACATTGAAGGTCAGATCTGCAATTTCAGCCATGAGCGAGCTGGAGGGTCCCCAGGGATCGTTGGAGGTGGCCTCTCTAACCTTTATCTCGGCCTCGGTGTAGTTGTTGACCATGTTTTTCATTTGGCGGCGGATCGATGATGTCTGCATGATGGCAGCGGTGTTTAACAGGTAGAGGAAGAAAATCTAGCAGCAGCAGGCCAGCCCACTGTGTTGCTTCAAAGGAAAACGGCTTGTTCAGCTTAATGGAAAAATGCGGTTAAAGGGAAGGCCCAAAGGTGACTTCAGCTGTGTCCACAAGTGTGCTCCTTCTGGAAGAATAAAAACATGATTTAAGCATATGCATATGTAAAATAAGAATTTCACATAACTTGTCAGCTTTATAACTCCTTATACATCATCTTCTGTCTGCAATTATCAGCAGCATTAGTGAGCTCGCTTAGCTCTCATGTTTTCCCACCCATTATTAGTGTTTGGAAGGAGAGAAATAACTCCACGCCTCTGAGCAAAGTGAAAAAAAAAAAAAAACAC
Organism: Diplotaxodon limnothrissa; assembly: GCF_057381915.1. NCBI lineage: Eukaryota > Metazoa > Chordata > Actinopteri > Cichliformes > Cichlidae > Diplotaxodon > Diplotaxodon limnothrissa. Next base: position 23,066,164 of record NC_140599.1, read on the forward strand.
CTGATCTCGGTTTTCCCCGAATTTACTTGAAGACATGGGCGATGGCTTAAGGCATGCAGTGCACTGTTCCTAAGCGGGCAGCCACCAGCTTGACAAATATTTGCTATATCTTATTTCATTCGTCACTTTTGCTGCTAATAAAAGCACAGTTTTGTGTCATACCAAACTCACTGTATCTGGGACTACTGTTTAATCTGCAGGTGTTGGGCATTATGAGAAAAGGGAGGGGCTCCACCTCCCCTGCTGGTCTGACCTGGTTACATCATCATGACAGCGGTGGTGGGCCTCCCATAACTAACGAAACACCCAGTGTCCTGTACATGTAAGCATATGTCTATCTGCCTGAATCACCAAAATGTTTTTCTGCAGCAGTTACAGAAAATTATGCCTTACAGTACATGTCACTTTGTCCTGAACTTTGGATTGCTTTGTCTTACATAGTCAGGGGAATCATAAGCTAACTGATAAGCTTCCTCTCCCCCACATAAAGGAGTACAAAGATGAGTGACAGCCCAATCACATCAGTAGGGCTTACAATAAAAAAAAAAAAAAGTAAAACAGCAAAAATTACGCTTGAAAATCTATTGTGTTACACGAAATATGAGCACACTGCTACTTTTGTCTCTCAAAAGATTTAGCTGTACGTTTGACTGTACCAGGATAAGAGGGAGTGAGTGAGTCTATTTCTGGTTCAAAGAACAGCAGGTTCAGTGATCAATGCAGGCCCGGTTCACTGCTTAGGCCCTTCTTGAAACTACATAGCTGTGCCCAGAAAATAAGAGAAAATGCGTTCTTCCTATAACTTTCTGTCAGTGGAAGTCAGTTTAAAGGAAAAGGTGGTTTTATGGGGGCTAGCAGAGGAGAAATGTTTAACAGAAGTCAGTTAAAGTCTCTCTGGACAGATTTCTGCCTCTGTTAATGTGGCAAAATGAAGACGATAAATTCTTTTTAAGTCAAATTTTGGCACCTCGATTTCGTTAATTATCACAAAGTTCAAAGTACAGCCAGGAAGAGAAGCAGGCCCAAAACATTAACACGCACAAAAACACAACTGATTTTCCATTTCTGACCTTGACTTGACCATTTTCAAATTTGGAGGATTTAAACAATTTAAAAAAAAAAAGAAAGAAAAAAAGTCCTGCTTAAATTAAAAGAACGCGATCTATCTGCACTTATAGGACGCAACCCCCCGCCCCAAATAAAACTGCTCCCAGATCGGGCCTACATACCCGCCCAGGTATTCTTCACTGCGGGCTACAGCCGTGAGAAAAATCACTGACCCGCTGGGGGAAAGCGCGGCTCTTTTCCTGGCATGCTCTTTCTGTCCCAAACTAGGAAGACCGGGGCCATTATTGCGTCAAATGCGATGATCGGGTAGGTGAAGTATGTGACCGTGACTCAGCCTTGTTTCCGAGTTTAAAAGTTAAAACCCCGATAAAACGAAAAGAAACCACGAAAAACATAAAGATCGTCTCCACCGTGTCCACTTTCCCTCTTACCTTCATGTCATAGCGCGTCAGTGGGGTCCCAACTTGGGGAAGCTTTGGGTAGAATAAGAAACGCCTCCGCCTCTCGGCATATCCCGTAGCTGTCGCACAGAGAAGAACTAGTGGAGAAAGATATTTAAAGCCCAAAGCAGTCAGCGAGAAGCGCACGGACTGTGTAAGAATCCCAAACTACGGCGCGGAGGCGGAAGCTGCTGTTTAGTTTGTTATCAAACTAAGTTGTGTGTGCTTATCACAAATCCAGGCACTGAGCCTGCAGATGGCACAGCCCCCTATAAACACGCGAACACACACAGTAAAAATGGATGGATGGAGAGAAGGGGAGGGAGGGAGGCCTGCTCGGTGCATGCAGAGTCAGACTTAACTCTTTCACTGCCTGATGGAAAATCATCTGTCGTAACTGAAGCAGGTGATCACAGCACATGCTGAGGAATCTCTCTTTTTCTCTGCCACAAACATTCACAAGCTTAAAACAACTAGAACTGTGTGTAATTTGCGAGTGGTGCAAACACACAGCTAGACCGATGTACAATTTTGTACTGTGAGATAAGAACAAATAATCTAAGCCAGGCACAGATCTTTTCACAGAAAGTCAGCGCTGCAACACTTTTTGAGTGAACATGCTCTCCCATGGGGGAGTGTGCAAAGAACTACACTTCCTTCCCACCAGCTTCTTCCATGCATTTCTGCTCTTTACTTATTTATTACCACTAATGGGTTCTTGTCTGAACTCCCATCCTTGTGCATTAAGACCTCAATCTGCTCTGTATTCACTCTGGCTTGGACTCAGACAAATGCACAGTGTAATCTGAGGGTGTCTGTATGAACATACAGTGAGTGCAAAATGATTATCTAACTAAAGGGAGAAGCTGCTGGCGAGAGAGCAGCGGGTCTTGTGGTTGACTGAGCAGGATATACAGGAAATACCAGCTCAACCTTGTAACAACAAAAACACTCCTGAAGACAACTGAAGGGCAAAGTGCACAGGAATTAAAATGTCATCAAGCGATATGACGTATGATTTGGGGTTTAAAAATAATATATATCTCTGAAATAAGTGTGTACTGCCCAGCCCTGTGTGTAGGAATGTACTATTGCTTGCTGCAGCCGCCCTGTTCACTTTCACTGATCCAGTCAGTCAAGCTCATTTCAGCCCTCCTCCTCTCTGTCTTTATTTCTCCTCAAAACAGATGCCTGAACATTCTTTGTTCCCCAACAAAGGCGTGATGAGGTCAGGACAGGGGGGACATGCAGGCGAGGGCTGGGAAAACAGAGGGGGAGGAGAGAGGACGGCCAGTGATGACGTCATGCAAGAAAGGCAATCAGACTTCAAGTGTGTGTGCACATGTGTTACTTCTGGAGACATTAATCTATTAACACAGTCTTATACCTCCTGGGGACACCTCCATTACAGTGAGTGTGTATAATGTAAATTACTACACTGAAAGGAAGACTTAGATTATGGTGGTTATAGCTATAGTAAGTCTCAGGGATATTAACATGACATCCTATTTCATCAAAAAAAAAGCTGGATTTTTTCAACTGTATAGTGTAATAATGCAAAGAATTTAAATATAATTTAACCATAAAGTTTATTAAAACTAAGAATTTGGCACACAAGCCTAATTCCCAAAAGTTACCAGACTGTAAAATGTAAATAAATACAGAATAAACACATATTTTATTCACAGTGGAACATAGAACACATATCAAATGTAAAATTATAAGAACAATATTAGCTCCACTTTGAATTTCATGGCAGTCTTTTGGGAGAGGAATGTTGTTCCATTCTTGTCCGACAGCCCTTGGTCTTGTTTCCGTATTTTATGTTACAAAGACGGCAGTGTGTCCCAGTGATGTTCACATATGGCTTCTTCTTTGCATGTCAGAGCTTGTTGCAGATTGGTGAACCTCCGCCCATCTTCAGCTCTGAGAAACTGCCTCTCTAAGATATTCTTTTTATATCCAATCATGTTACTGACCTGCTGCCAGTTAATCTCATTAGTTGAAAAATGTTCCTCAAACTGTTTCTTTTTAATGTCACTTACTTTTCCAGCCTTTTTGTTGCACTGATCACAACTTTTTGAGAGATGTTGCTGCTATTAAACTCTAAATGAGCTCAAATTTTCACAAAAATGTCAAATGTCTTTATAGTTTAAACATTTATATGTTTTCTATTATATTGTGAATAAAATGTGGGTTTATGAGATTTGCAAATCATTGTATTCTGTTTTTATTGACAGCATATTTAAAAGTATTTGAAAAAAATATATGCTTAATTTAATTCAGTACCAGCAACATATTTTTTTTAAAAGCTGGGTGCTGTGACATCAGAGCTAAAGAAGAGAGCCTTGTTTTCAGTGCACAGTTCTAAGGTTACATCTGTGATCATGTGCGGTGCTGCAAACAGCATGGATAACTTGCTCATTTGTGAAAGGTCCATTAAACAATAATAATAAACAATTTGAATAGGTTTTGGAGCAACATATGCTGTCTCTCAAGGAACATTGTTTTTTCAGGGAAAGCCTTGCTTATTTGAGCATGACAGCACCAAACTACATTTAGCATGTAGTAAAAGAGTCAGCAATCTAAAGTGGCATCCAGACCAGACCAATCACAAAAGGAACACACCAGGGAGGATAAGACACTCTGACTAAGAACTCTGACAAAGGAGGGCTCAGGCTGTTGTTTAGGTAAACTGCTACATCAAGCAAAGAATGCTAAAAACAACAGCTAAAATAAGAGGCCATGCAAGACAAAGGAGCAGGATTGAAAATGGGTGTAATGTCCTGTAATGTGTATGAATTGGAATAATAATTTACTTTTAGTTAATTGCTGCTGCAACAAAAGCAGCATGATGTGCATAACCATAATCAATTCCTTTCCACTGGTTAATCAACTAACTTCATCTGTTTGTCTCTGGTGCCCTCTAGGGGCAGTGTTTTTGTCTCCTTCTTATGTCCTGAAAACAAAAAAGAAAATCTGCAAATTTTGCACAATGCGAATCTCAAGTATATGCTCTGATCAAAACCAAAGATGCACTAAAATACGTGGATTCGTGTTTCTGCTCACTTTATTAAGCTCACTGTTATTGTTAATGGAAAATTTTACAATATAATTTCGAAAAACGCAAACTAGCTAATATATTCACGAGCTCTCTCAGACTTTTGCACCCCATTAGTATTTCTAAAAGTATATCAGTGTTCCATTATGTACTGCTGATAGCACCTATTTAGAAACCAACCATCTACTAGTACATTATCAGCTACTATGGCTGCTTATATTACATTATTCATCACAACATGGTTTTCAGCTGTAGCACTAAAGTGCACTTATTAGAGTGAGACTGCAATCTCCATGGCGATCAGCTAGTCTTGTATATATAACTGCATGTTTTTCAGGTTCAAGAAAGAAACCATTATGTGGGCTGTTCATTCAAAGTGTCCTTGGATTTTGAGAATAGTTTGATGGAGGGAAAAAAAAGGCTTTGTATCATGTTCTAACTTCTGCACTGAGCTCACAAATGATTTGGTATGCTCCAGTGATTCACCTTCTCCCTAAAACATCAGCATATCTCTCCTCCAGAAATACAAATTTGATTTATATGTTAGTGTACCGTGGAAAAATAACATCAGCTTTCTGACTCCGGAGGTTCTGCAGAGGACTCATCGCCAGGTCATCTATGATTCATAAAGCAAAGAGTTGCTCTGTTTCAAGCTTCAACACTCGAAAAAGTCGTGAGGAATTCAGAAAATAAAGGGACTTCCAGAGTATGCGATCACAGTTCAGGAATAATAAAATCCGTCATGCACAGATTTATGTCGGGCGGTGCAGGGATGTGTTGTTAAGTGGGATTTGTTATGAAAACACTGTGGAACTGTTAAATAACAGATATAAATATATATACGGCAAATGGCTAATGTCTCCGTGACAGCGTTTCAGGAAAAGAGGATAAACAAAATTAATTTGCGCTCGCACGTCACACCTCAATTGTCCATGATATTGGCAATTATCTGTACTCTGTCTACCAAACATTTACCCAGAATTAGACAGGAATGACCTGCAGGTCAAATGCTAAAAATAGAAACGTGCCAGAACAGATCAGAGTGTTTCGTGCCACCCCCCCAACAAAGTAAGATCGTAATTTAAAACAATCCGGATAACTTTCAGAAAGCTGCAATGCACCAACTGAAAAAAGTCTACTGTATATTTCTAGACCAATCTAGCACTTTTGTCTTCCTCCAAAGGAATATTTTTCACAAGCGGGGGCCGTGGGGGGCTCCGTGCTTCTATAAAAGGAATGCATTTTGAATGAGCCTGCTGACGCAGAAACTGTGGGTGTATAAGAGATGACACTCGGCTCTGTTTCGCTGGACACATGGGAAAGCAACTGGGTTGGTGAGGTTGTGATTGCCTCTCGGTGACTGGAGACTCTTGAAAGAGCACAAGAGATGAACACAACTGAGAAGTTTTATCTTCCCGTTGATGGCATTCTCGAAATGTTGAACTCTCTCACCGGGCATCTACAATCAAGCATTACGCACCCAGATCTTCAGAGCACCTCACTCGGTCCAGTGCTCCAGCACCCCAAAGTCTCAAACGTAGCGACAGGCATGGGGCTCGTCAAAAAGGTTAAGGGGTGCTGGAGACAGCAGGATACGAGGATAGTTGTGAGTAGATCCTCAAGTTCTGGCAATCGGCAAGTGTCGGCTGATCGACTCCCGAAGAGGTCCGTGGACCTGCTGGAGTTGCGTTTGACCAAGCCCAGAAATTGTCATAGAATAGTTGTGCTTGGTGCGCCCAGAGTGGGTAAAACAAACATTCTCCGGCGGTTCATGGGGAAAGACTTTGAGGAGAGCTATGAGCCCACAATCGAAGACTTCCACAGAAAGCTGTTCCACATAGGAGGAGAGGCATACCAGGTCGATCTTCTGGATGCGGCAAGTGAGAGGGACTTCCCTGCCAAACGCAGACTATCCATCCTGACAGGTTAGGAATCAGTGCTGTATTAAATCTGTTTTTAAGGGATGTTGTTTTTTTATATTTTGAAAATGAATGCTAACTACCTTAATTTACATCTGATGTTCTTTGTCTCTCCAGGTGACATTTTTCTGCTCGTCTTCAGTTTGGATGACAGAGAATCTCTGAGTGAAGCCTGTGAGCTGCTCAGCGAAATCAAAGCTGCTAAGGCAAAGTTGCTGAAATTAAAACAGCCAGTGGGAGTGCCAGTCATTGTATGCGGTAATAAAGGGGACTTAGACTCAGAGAGAGTCGTGAGACGGCCAGACGTGGGGAAAATCCTCGGCGAGGATATCCCATTCTTCGAAACCTCTGCTAAAACCGGCACCGGGCTGGACGCGATGTTCAGAGCCCTTGCCTCTCTGGGTGGACTACCTCACGAGACTAGTCCATCGCGACATCAGGTCATACCCATCCTCACCTACCGGTCGCTGTACGTCGGCCAGCGAGGCAGGAGGGGTAGCCGTACGCGGGTACTCTCTGCGCCCTGTGCCGCAGTGGACCCTCTGGCGCGCCGCCCGAGCTTCAACAGCGACCTGCAACTCGTGCTTGGATCAAGCACCAAACACAACAAACCCGAGAAGTGTCAGATTCAATGAATTGTGAGACTTCTCGACAAACAAATTGTAGTAGTACGCTGCAATATGGTATACGTAAAGAGTTATACTCTGTAGCACCTGGCTGGACCAGTGCATTCTTATCGTGTTTTTTTTGTATATCCCTGTTCTATAACCCTGTAATAAAAGCTGAATATTTCCAACTATCTTGCGTGTTTTGTGTCCTTGCTTTCCATCCTTCCGTTTGTTACAAAAAATTTAAGAATCTCTTCACAAAGAGACGGGCACGGCCAGATTACGCACACTGACGTAAGCAGTCAATTCTCTTCGAGTGATGATGTAAAAACCTCGAGTGTGGGAGGGAGTTCAGAGCCATGGGTGGATGATTCAAACGCAGACCTTCAACATCTTCCAGTATCTGTTGTCAGTCTCGAGAGTTTTTGCACGGTTTGTTTAGAACGCCCACGGCTTAGTGAATGGCTTAAAGTACAGAGGTGCTACAATGCATATTAATCAGCCGAGGTGGTGTACGCGCTTGTGTGTCACCATGGCAGTTGGAGGAAACAATGAGTGATAGCGCATGATTTATTAAAGAGGGGAAGGTGGGCGAAAGGAGAGAGACGGAATGAGATCAGCACCATGGAGAGAGCACAACGATTATTCAACTCGGCATTTAATATTACTGACACTGACAAGAAGTTCAGTATATTTGCTTAAAATAAACCTCTCCAAACAGTAAAACTGAAGTGGATCAATAAAACCCACTTTGGAAAGATAAACTAAAAGTTTATTGACAAATTTGTCTGGTACATTCACAAATGAGCATCAGAATGGGAACGAAAGGGGATTTAAGTACCTCTGATCACAGTGAACCCATCTTCTAATGGCTGCTAAGGCTTAAATCATCTCAAACTGGTGCTCAACATGCCTCCAGTCACCAGATTTCAATCTACAAACAAGGTTTAAAAGGTGCCGATGTACCCGCATGTACTTTTTAAGTGACAGGGCACTAGCTGGGTTTTCAATACACAGTTGAATCATAAAGATCTGTATTTCCAGACCTAGTTCATGGAAAAATAATAATGTCTGAATATGTCTCATGACAGTAAAGTTCCTTGAGATAAGACTCAATCCTTTTAAATGGACTAAATATTTATTATTTATTCTCTCATGAGGGGGAGTTTTATTGTATGCACAACACAAATGTCTCACTTCTCTCCAGGAGTACCACATTTCAAAGCTCTTTTTAGGCAAACTCGACAGTGATTACGAAATGTAGAGACTTACAAGTGAGCTGGGATCAGTTTAAAGCTATATATATATATATATATATATATATATATATATATATATATATATATATATATATATATATATATATATATATATATATATATATATAGATATCCCTTTACTCACCAGGAAATTAATGTTCATCCATCTGGTATGATTTCCAGGGATTTGAGAAGACATGCAGCACCTGCAGTGATATCAATCAAGTCCGAGAACAAAATGATTGCTTACTCGGAGGCTTTACTTGGTATAATATAATTTGTTCACCCTCTAAAACTTCCCACTCACCGTGTACATTTGCTCAAAAGACTATGACATCAATCCAAAATAATTTCCTGTTTATTGTCAGAGGTATAATTATGATTAAACGACAGCAACAGCAGCAATTAAAGCTTTAGTGCAAAGTGTATCCGTTGTAGTAATGACTGCATGAAAGCATCTGGAGACTTAAATCCAAGACTCGTTCTAACCGGTGGGAGAGGCAACACGGACATAACACAATATGCTCGATCGCTGCTGGGCTGCAGTCATTAAAGATAAAGTCACGTTTGCAATGGTATGGAAAATGATGAAGAGCCTTCACTAACACGTTTAAAAGGTGTACCAAACAAAACTGTTGGTTTTTATATGTTTTGACAGCCACGAGCGTATCTGCTTTATAAACATTTGTGTCATTGAAGGTTGGAGGTGTTCTTGGTTTGTCTGCCAGCAGACTCAGAGTGGTCCCTGTGAGGCTTTGGGGGAAATTTGTCTTTCCAGCTCCACCAGGAGAGCTGGAAGGATGCTGTCCAGTAAGGCCAGTCCTTCCCAGGAGCACCTCAGACCCCTGACAAGGAAAAAAGAAAAAAAAAGACACAAATGATTTAACCTTCAAGCTGTAGAGACGTTTTAAATACCGTGTGCTGGGGAAATCAGAACAGACTATTCCCCTTATTTTCTGTCACCTCATGCACCAAACAGTTATATAATAAGGGAAATATTATCAAATAATAAAAACAATTGTTAGGTTGGCTTCCGCACAGGTAAGGAAACTTAAAGAGAAAATTAAACATCATAAGTCACCTGTCATCGAGAATCAGCTGTCCGCTCTGGAGCAACTCTTGGACGACAATGGATTCACCAAAAACTTCATCGAGGCCAGTTTGTGGGCTGAACATCTCCCAGTGCTGTTAACATAATTTAAAAAAAAAAAAAGTCTCTGCGAACTGAACATTATCTGCCCTGACAGAAAATACAATGAAAGATTTATTTTGTGTGCTTTACCTTATGATTAATGCCCTCAGTCATTCTCATTCCCATCACCAACACCTCCTCCAATCTGCCAAGCAAACATCTTTCATAACTTAAACTGAATACAGAACAGCAAGGACAGAACAGAAAGAGTAAAAGGCCTGAATACAAGTCTCATAATAGCATCTCACAAGGACAGAATGTTTGAGAGAACAAGCACATGTGCCACGGACTCAACGCTCAGTGTGATAAATTACACTGTGGACTGTCTCAGACTTCACTGCTACATTTCACATGCTCAGAGCATTTCTGGGCATCTGTCTCTGCCTGGAAGTGCAACGGCGTACAATTCAAGATGGCCAAGCTGAAGCCGCCTCCGCGTCCCGTGTCCCCAATGCCGCACTTCACGGATCCACACGTCAGGCTCCAGAGTCTGGGTCCGGGCCTCTCGAACAACACCTCCCTCCCCCAGAGGAACAAACCGCCCATGTGCTCCTGTGTCAGAGACAACAATATAAAAAGCACAGTTTCCAACAGGAGCATAACCGGAGTGATTTAGTGCTTTACATCTAAGTATTACCTGGGCCGACACCGATGTATTGGTTGCCTTTCCAGTAGCTGATATTGTGATGACTCACTGAGTTCTACATTACACAGAGAAAAACATTTACTGAGTGTTTATGAGGGAGAATAGTAAAACTGTCATATTACGGAGATTTAATGAAGACAGAAAACCAAACACAAAGTTAAAAAGAAGCTTAAAAATACAACTTAGTAGACTCTGCTGGGGAAAAACAATATAAATCTTTGGTTTTCGATAGAACTGGACATTTAAATCTCGCTCAATAACCTCGAAAACATCCGATGACTCTAAATTATACAAGAAAAATATGGATGCCTATAAAACAGAGGACTGAACATGTAGTTTGTTGTACGGATTTTGTTTTTTTACAATTAAGAGTGAAGGAAGACTTTTTTTTTGCATGAACTGTAAACAGTGAAGCCACTATCAGTCAGATTGAGATGACTTGAGCTTTGTGATATGGCACGTTATTCTGAAAGCAGTCATCAGAAGATGACGACACTGGTCGTAAAGCGATGGACACAATGAGTGACAACACTCACATAGACTGTGGCGTTCACCATTATAAACCACCAACAACCTGAACTGTTGCTACAAGGCAGGATGGATCCATGCTTTCATGTTTATGTCAATTTCTGACCCTACCATCCGAAAGCTGCAGCAGAAATTGAGAATCATCAGATCTGGCAACATTTTTCAATCTTCTATTATCCAATTGTGGTGAGACCGTGGGAATTGTAGCTTCAGTTTCCAGTTGTTAGCTGACAGGATGGTATCTGGCATGCTTCTTGAAGATTTGGTGTGGTGTGCAGTCAGAGATGCTCTTCTGCAAACCTTGGCTGTAACGAGTGGTTATCTGAGTTACTGTTGCCTTCAAGTCAACCTGGTCATTCTCTTCTGACCTCTTAACATTAACAAGGCATTTTCTACCAAGGAAGTGTTGCTGAGTGGTACTTTCACTTTTTCAGGCCATTCTCAGTAAACCCTAGAGATGGTTGTGTGGGAAACTCGCAGCAGATCTGCAGTTTCTGAAATACTCAGACCAGCCTGTCTGGCACAAATAACAATGCCACATTGTGAGTCACTGAAATCAGCGCTCTTCTATTAATTCTGATGCTCAGTTTGAATTTCAGCAGGTCGTCTTGACCGTGTCTACATGCCTAAATGCAATGAGTTGCTGCCACTTGATTGGCTGGCTAGGTATTTGTGTTAATAAGCATTTAAACAAGTGTACCAAGGAAGTGTTTTTCTTTTATTTATTTTCTCTTTTCATTCTCCGAACCTTCCTTCGATTTAACATATCATTTTTGTGTATAAAACGGATGCATGATAAGGTGAAGCGTTAAAGTACGGTTTTGTTACAGCAAAGACTTACATGTCTTGCAAAATTCGACACCTCGTACTGTTGAAAGCCGTGCTGGTGCAGAGTCTTCCTGGCGCGCTGGTACATTTCTGCTGTCACATCCTCGGAGGGCATCGTCACTGCACCGCACTCAACCTGTTTAAAAAGCTGAGTGCCTCGCTCCAGGGTCAGCTGGTACAGAGACACGTGATCATCACACACCCTCAGCAGCTCAGACAACTCTATTTCCCAGGATTCAACGGTTTGTTTGGGACGTCCGAACATGACATCCACCGACACCCGACCAGGGCACAGCCTCCTGGCCTCTTCGATAGTCTGCAAAGCCTCGTGGGAGTCGTGGTCTCTTCCCAGACTTTTCAAGTCCTCATCCTGCAAAGACTGAAGATAGAAAGTTTGATCAGAGTTGTTCCATAAAATGAAAAAAGTTCTCACCTTACCCTTTCAGAATCAAATTATTAATGCAATTTTCAGAGTTACATCACCTCATAATACATATAAGTGGGTCAACATTTTTGAATTGTGTTATTTTTCCAATATTATCGAGTCAGGAGATAGACAGATGGAAAGATTAAGCTCTGAAAACACATTTAAGCTCTGTTCCAACTGAAATCTACAATATAAAATCCAAATTGCAATTTTCATTGCATGCAATTTCATGTCTATGATGCAGAGCAAAAGAAACAAGCACTGGTACCCTAGATGTGTGATTTGGACCTGACAGGACTAAACTTCAAAAAGTGCGTTTTAAATAAATGTCATCACACAGAAGAGGGAATTTTAAAAAAAACATGAACACAATGATAGGCCTTGAGTGTAACGTTGCAACCAACCACTAAATGCTTTGAGTAAAACAGCTGGAAGGCCCTGCTTTTCCATGGGCTTTCATGAGCACCCGAGGATTACGCTCACCTGGACCCCGATGGAAAATCGGTTCACCCCGGCACGGCAATAGTCCTCTAACCTGGACTTTCCCGCAGGAGTGGGGTTGACTTCGAGGGTGACCTCGGCCTCATCCGAGAGATTCACCTGCCTGGAAACAGTCTCGAGGATCGCAGCAAAGATGGAGGGGTGGGCCAGGCTTGGAGTCCCACCTCCAAAGAACACTGAGGTGATGCTACAAATGAAAACCAGAGTGTGATCTCAGCTGCAGTTTACAGTTACTGATTGTCAGGTTTAATAAATGCACATACCAGGATACTTGACTGAGTCGCAGCAGTGTCTCAGTCTCCATCTGAAGGCACTTAGTCATGATATGGTCATTGTTCTCTTTGGATATGTACTTATTGAAATTGCAGTAGGAGCACCTCCTGAGACAGTAAGGCCACTGGGGGAGGAAGAACCTTATAGTCATGACACAGCCCACTTATGCTTAAATCAGGTGAGTCAACATGCAGTTACGGATACATGTGCGCGTGATGTTCTCAGAAAAAGAAGCTATAGCTCACGTGCACATAAAGAGACGCGCGCTCTGTGATTTGTGGAGAAGCCGCACATTCAGACACATCTTCGGTTACTTCTCCGACCGAGAAGTGCTGCAGTCGGGGAGGGAGGACACGACTGACCGCATTTAATGTGCGTCTCATCATTTTGGAGACAGCGTTTGTTTCGCCACGGGAGATTACATTCTCCGACCCGAACCAGAGGTTACTTCAATACCCGGCTTCATCACTCAAACGGTATGCGTTTCTGTGACAACAAAGTAGCTACAAAATAGCGTAAATTCACTTTGTATTTACGCTATTTGAAGGTGCCGTCAAGTCGCTCCAACCGGAAATACATGGAGCGATTTCCTCTTCATGTTCCCGGTTTGGCCACAGCGGGGCGCTGTTTTACCACAGTAAGAAATACCCGAAGCACAAGAGGGTCAGCCAGGTTTTTAGGTTTGCAACATTTGCTTTTGGTGAAAAATATGTATTTTCACACAACATCTTTTCCAGTTTTACCCAAAACGTGAAAACGTTGCAGCGGTAAGGATTTAAATATATTCTAACGCTAAAGTAGAAATGGAAAGAAACTCCTTGAACTCTTGGGATTTATTATATAACCATGTATGACCTTTACAACCATTAAACACTACGATCAATGTTATGTCATAACAAATCTCTGTAAGTACCATCTGCAGTTATCATTATTATCGCAACATTAATGAACTCCTTGCTTGTGTGGGACTTGCACATGTGTTATGTAACTATGAGACTATCAAAATGAATTATTTCTTTGTTTTTCTTTTCTTTTCTTTTTTTTTGACATTTCAGGTCTAACTGTAATACACTCATATTTATATAGCATTTTCCACTCTAACCATTCAAAGTGCCTTTAAACTTCATACTGAATGGCCCTAGCCAGGATTTAACCAGGAACCCTCTCTCTGTGAAGTGAAATTGGTAATCATTGGCATCAAGGCACTCTTTGACCTCTGCTTGTCATGTAGGGTTATATATTATAACTCCTATTCTTTCTTTGCACTAACCTGGTCAAATGTGGCCCTTGAACTCTGTCACCACCACCCCATAACAGACAAGGCACACACAGTTTTGAAGTTTCAAGAGTCCCTAAAATTCATAGTTTTCCTTGATTTTACTAATGGTAGTGAATCTGAAATACATTTGGATAGATACAGGTCAAATCTGACCCCAAATAGACTCACTATATATAAAATTTGCAAAAGAATCAAACAGTATTAAATATTTATAACACGTAGGGTATTTTTGCTGTTGTCAAAGTTTAAAATGGTTCAAATTTGACAACATGCTGGAAGGTGAATAGTATTGTTAGTACGTATTCTATGATTTAGAGGCTGATTTTAGGCTATTTCTGATTAAAATATGATTTATATGGGCCTTATATTGAAAATGATGCAGTTTATTTAGGAGCCTATGAATCATAAGTAATCTTTGTTGGGCACACCTGTTCAACTGCTTGTTATTACTTCTAGGCTGAACTACATTCAGCATTATCAAGATGTCCTAAAACTCTCTGAAAAGGTTTCAGCTGATCCAAAATGCTGCAGCAAGAGTTCTGACAGGGTCCAGAAAGAGACAGCTTGTCTTCATTGGCTCTCTATTAAATCCAGAATCGAATTTACAATTCTGATCCTATCATAAAAGGTCTTGAATACTCAGCCCCCACTTTATCTTAAAAACCTCACAGTACTCTATCACCTCTACAGAGCACTCTGCTCTGAGACATTGGGAGACAGGCACACTCTCTACTTTTAAGATTAGGCTTAAAACTTTTTTTTAAGGCTTAAAGTTTATAGTTAGGGCTGGATCAGATAACCCTCAGTCCTAATGTAAACCTTCCCTTTGTGGGAAGGCTGCTTGGGGATTCCCACAATGCTCAGTGTTTCTTCTTAATTTACCTTTTTAAGTGTTTATACATCACTCAGCATTTAATCATGAGTCATTATTAATATCTGGTTCTCTTCCACAGCGTGTCTTTATGCTGTCTTCCTACCCTCACTCCCAACTGGTTGCGACAGATAGCTGTACCTCCCTGAGCCTGGTTCTGCTGGAGGTTTATTCTTCCTAAAATGAAGTTTTTCCTCTCCTGTCACCAAAGCCATAGCTCATGGGTTCATATGATTGCTGGGGTTTTCCTCTGTTTTCTCTGTATTATTGTATGGTCTTTACCTTACAATATAAAGCGCTTTAAAGCTAGAGTTGTTGTGATTTGGCAATGTATATAATTGAATTGAATAATACAAATATCTGGCACCAACTCAGTGGACCGACACATGTAACCATAGTCAAGACAACCTAGAGACTTTCAAGGGTATGGTTGGGCTGATCCACTGGTAGATTATGTGGGAATTCTTATGAGCATAGCTGATACATTAAATAAAGACACAAGTCTATATTTGGAAAATAAATGTGTGTCCCACTAACACACGATGAAACTAACTAATGAGATATTGATTTTTCCGAAGCCTAGCACACAGACAGTAACACAGCCTAGAACAGCTGCTTTAAAAACGGATTATTTTTTAACTAAAGATTAAAAATATAAATCAGGATTATAGGCAATAAATGTCTTCATCATTCTGATATGACTGCAATCATGGATCCATGTCGGTGCTACTCATCATCAGATGAGTGTGATCCTCACTTGATAATTCAAATCAAAACAAATAACGCATGCATGTATACCTGCTCTCATTTTGTTGCCATGATGCCAGGTCTCTCTTGGAAATGAGATTTTTAATCTCAATGAGATTTTTACCTGGATAAATAAAGGATTAATAATAATAAAATTTACTGCAATATAATTTCCAAAATAAGACAGTGTTCATACATTCAATCAGTAATAAATCTAAAGCTTTAATTACACATAGATTAATATTAATGTCAATAAATGTGAATATGTTCACTGCCAGCTTCCAGCCCTGAGGTCATTTTCCACTTAATGTAAAATCTAGTGACCAGTTATCTAATCAGCAGATACAGTGAGGCAGACAGAGGGAGAGACGAGAAACACACAGGAATATATTTTCACCGAACTCAAATGTGTGAAGTCGGTTCAAGGAAAGGTTTTAATAATTTCCAAATTAAAAAAAAAAAAACAAACTACTGAATCTGTGATGTGAAGCTGCCAAATGGATACAAGGAAGAAAGGTAGGCTTTCCATTAACCATGAAAACATGACAAAGAAAGGATTTGATGTGGTTTCTCTTTGCTCTAGGCACAAAGGCACAAAGGGGAATATTCTCAAGTTGCATGTCAGGCAGGGACTGTGGGAAAATACCTAAAGGTGGAGAAGGAGGAGTTGAACCTTGGGTTTAACTTTAACAATAAAAATCAAACTACCCTACTTACTGTTAGATTTTACTGCACACATGTACCATAAGTTATGTTCAGAAAGTAGGATGAACCAGACACATGCACACACAGCCCTTTTCAAACATGCTTTGCATTGCATTGATATCAGAAAAAGTATAAAATAAGACAAACACAAACAATATGGTGTTAATGATGTTAATTGCTGATATTGTAGCTTCTTTTGACATTTTTTTTTATTGTTTTCTGAGTTTATTACACACTTAAAAAATATATCTTTATCAATCTGATCCCAATTGAATTTCTGTTTGTTTTTTTTTTTCATTTTTAAAGGTGGTGCCATAGAATTAAGGCTCATGGTGGTTGGTAGCAGTGGACCTTCTCAGTTCCTACTAACCAATTCCATACTTGGGAGACAGGTGTTTTCTAAGGATGTCACCAGCCTTTCTGGCAGCATAAAGAACAACGGTGAGCTGGCTGGTAGACGAGTGGCAGTGATCAATGGACCAAACATCTATGATAAGGATATATCTAAACCTAAGAGGAAGATGGAGCTAAGGAGGTCCAAGTGCTTATGTATACCTGGTCCCCATGCATTTCTTGTTGCCTTTGACATGGAGAAAATCTCCCCCAATGATGTGAGAACCTCCAGACTGATGAGGGAACGCTTTGGAAGACACTGTCTGGAACACGCCATGGTCCTCCTGGCCTATGAAGGAAATCAGAATAGAGCTGCCTTGGAAGATAGGGTGAAGAAGACAGATTGGCATCTGCGAGAACTCATCGAGAAGTACGGTGGACGCTTTCACCTTTTCAACAAGAACTGGAGAGATCGAAGTCAGGACAGAGAGCTGTTGAAGAAGATAGAGCTGATGGTTGCCTCGTTAGGAGGAGGCTACTTCTCCAGCAGAACTTTCCAGAAGGCAGAGGACTGTGTAAAGAAGGAGGAGAATAAGCTTAGGAAGCAGCGAGCAGCAGAGATAGAGAAGGCATGGGCTGAGATGGAAAAGCAATACATGGAAGAGGAGCTGTACTTCCAGAAGGATGCCTATACGGCTAATATTGGCGCAGAGATTAGAGCTCAAGCGGAGATCGACAACAGCTGGCTCAGGACGTCCCTAGTCAGAGGCCTGGGGACGGGTTTTGTTGTGGGGGCTGTGATGGGTGCGCTGGCCGGGTCTATAGAGGGCCCAGGAGGGATGGTTCTCTATGGGATCATAGGTGGTGCAGTGGGTGGATCAGCAGGGGGAACAGCACAGGTGGCAATAAAGCATATGGACAACAGAATGGCCCCGACTGCCAGACTGAACTTCAACTCAATCTTTATTAACCGCTTCTTTGCAGCTCCTCGTACATGACAAAGGGAACTGACTGATGACCTGATGAAAATAAAAAACTTACTCTTTGTATCCAACTTCTGGTTAGGTAGCTTTCTGACTTACTTGATAACAAACTAGATAGCCGTCTTAAGCCCTCTTTCATCTCAAGAACATACGTGTAGTACGAGACTATTTCGACAGAAAACTTGAAAGGTTTCCAGTGGCATCAATTCAAACTGTGACAACCAGTTTAAACTATAAATAGGCCTATTATAAATAAATGAAGCTGTGATTTTAGCACATTTATAGCAGATTTGTGTGAACACTTTATATTTTATTCAACCTCCACCTCTTCCTGGTGCCTTGCTGTGGATTAGTTGAAGTGCAACTCAAATAACATGTAGGGCGGAGTCTTAGCTGAACACGCCATTGTCTAAAGCGCTGCCACTTTCCTAGACAATCCACATACCTCAGTACACCTGTTCAGTGTGAACCAGTGAAGTTTCTGTGTATTATTAACTAAATTAACAAGTACAAGCCATACAGACACCGCTCCTACCCAGAAAAGATCGACTAAGTAAAGGTAAGATCACATTTCCTTTAATACTTTTTAACAAACGTGTCTGTTTTCACAAAGTTACCTGTGTGCTGATTTCATGTTAGTCCTCTCAATCTTTTATGGCCATGTTGCATAATCGTAAACTGTTTCCTATGTTACAAGGGAGTACAAGGGAGTCTGAACTGAGGATTGCACATTACATTAAAACGATCTTGAGAATTTAGTGAGTTCATTTTTGTTTTGAGTAGTAGCTTCCTCATGACACAAGAAAACTATTTGGCAAATACCAGTTTGACTGCATATTTTGCTGCCTCTGTTTGTTATCTATCTGCTGGTGCTCACACTGGCTGTGACAGTGGCAATCAAAACACGCAGAGATAGAAAGAGATAACGGAGTAAAGTTCAACAGCAGGGCATTAAAGTATAATCATGTCCAGTTGTTTCTGCCTCTTTAGTCTGTGTAGAATGAGAGTAATCCATTCTGTATGAGAACACAATGTTAAAACATGACGCCCTGAATTCCAGTGAAAATATTTCTGCCATGAGTAAATCCGCCTTCTCTCACGCGAAATGTGAGCTGAATCCTGAATTTTTACTGTTGTTTAATAAGCATGGATTTTAAAGTCAAACCTTAAGTATCTGTGTCTAAAATCTTGGGTTGTGGTGGTACTAAGGTGTCTGAAGTGTGATTAGAAAATATCCCACAGGTCATTGCACCAACACCACCAACCTGAACTGTTGATGCAAGGGAGTGCGGATCCATGCTTTTGTTTACTCCAAATTCTGATTCTAACATCTGAACATGGCAGCAAAGTGAAACTGAGAGTCATTTGTCCAGTCTTTTATTGTCTAATGTTGGTGATCCTGTGCAAACTGTAGCCTCCGTTTCCTGTTCATGGTTTACAGAAGTGGCACCTGGTGTGGTCTTCTGCTACTGAAGCCCATCTGCTTCAAGGAGATGCTCTTTTGCATACTTTGGCTGTAAAAAGTAGTTATTTGAGTTATTGTTGCCTTCCTTGAAGCAGTCTGGTCATTCTCCTCTGACCTCTCACTGGATACAATCTCTTTTTCAGACCATTCTCTGTAAAGCCTAGAGATGGTTGTGCAGGAAAACCCCAGTAGCCCAGGGTGATTCTCTGCCAAGTACTATGCTACATCGAATGTCATTTAAATTACGTTCTTCCCCATTCTTATGCTCAGTTTCAACTTCACATCATTCTGACTATTTCTACATGCCTAAATGTATGAGTTGCTGCTATGTGATTGGCAGATTAGATATTTATGTTAACGAGCAATTAAACGGACTCACCTAACAAAGTGGCCAATCAATGTATGACTAATACACTTGAAAATTCATAAAACATACGATAAGCATCTTGTAATATGAGTAACAGTGACTAGTACTTTTGATACTTGTGTACCGTCATAGTGCGCAAGTAAAATCCTGGATGCAGGATTGAGCATTTACACAATTATGTGTTAAAAACACAAATCTACTTTATAGTACTTTATAGTACTTTTAAGTTTGGACTGTTAACAAGATGGTTTCATTGCATTTGTTTATCAAACGACT
Organism: Diplotaxodon limnothrissa; assembly: GCF_057381915.1. Classification (NCBI taxonomy): domain Eukaryota; kingdom Metazoa; phylum Chordata; class Actinopteri; order Cichliformes; family Cichlidae; genus Diplotaxodon; species Diplotaxodon limnothrissa. The sequence goes on from NC_140599.1 coordinate 23,085,940, forward strand.
TCTGTTGGCACTTCTCACTTACTCTTAGGTATCACTTTTGGTTTAGTCTTTGCTTTACTATTCAAACACAACACTCCCTTAAAAGACTTCGATATGCACAGCAGGAAAAAGCTCTGTTTCTTACTTTTTCTGACATAATTTCTTTTTCAGATCATGGCCTCTACCATCTGCTTGCTCCCTGAAAAGCACTTCTTGTGCTTTCTGTGTAGGGACATCTTCACCAGCCCCGTAACCATACCATGTGGACACAGCTTTTGCTTGTCCTGCCTGTCCAAATACTGGACACGACATCAGTTGAAATACTGCCCTCACTGCAGGAGACTGTTCACAGACAAGCCTGATCTCAGTGTCAACCACATACTGGCAGACATATCTGAAAACTACAGGAAGTCTCGACCACAGAAACCACCAGATGAGGAAACGGTACTCTTTTGTCTGTTATCTAATAACAGGTAATCTAATCTAATAAATCTAGTGTATTTTTGTGTGCTGATGCAAATCGTTTGCACATTCACAGGTTATAGATGTTAACCAAATGATTCAGGAAAGGGTGCAGAAGATAGAAAGACTGAAATACTCTCTCGGGCTACAAAAGGTGAGTGGAAATATCTATAAAATTTAAACATGTATAACATAATTTATATTTTTTCTTTATTTTCCTTTGATCTGTACATCATTAAATGATGTTGCTGTCCAATCAGAACTCTTACCTCAGAGAGGTGCGAGAGAGTCAGAAGATCTTCTCTGCACTTGTAAATGCTATGGAGAAGAGCCATAAAGCTGTTGTTGCTGCAATTGAGGAGAGGCAGAGAGAAGAGGAGAGCAAGGTAGAAACACTGGTCAAAGAGATCGAACAGGAGATTGAGGAGCTGAGGAAGGAGACCAAAGAACCGGACCCTCAGATCTCTGGTGATCAGAGTGACGACTTGAAGCGACCTGCCAAGGTAAGTTATCTCCATCTACTGCCAAATGCATGATGATGATGATGTGATTTGAAGCATAATTGTAAAATCTTTCCAACACTGCGAATGCTATTTAGCCCTGTGAGATGAAGGACTGGTCCAAGGTTACCATAGAAACTGATCCTTGTATTGGAGTCACCAGAAGAGCACTGTCAGACGTGTTGGAACAAATAAAGTTAGAAGTCAACAGACTCTCCAAAGCTGGTGGGTGGTGCTGTTTTAATCTTGCGTGCATCATATCAATCTTAAAAGATAAATTCATTGACATTCTTTTTTTTCCCCTGTTGTTCATTTTTAGAACTTAAGAGAATCGAGAAATACTCAGGTAAGGTTCTCGCTGTGCAGAAATACATTTTATCAACTTTACAAAAATGATTAGGGATTGAAGATTATTTTTGTGGATAATATCAAAAATATAACCATAATTCAGCTTCATTTTGAGTTCAAAATTTAACTGCATGAATTTTCAGCTGTTGTGAATAGCTGAAAATGAACGAGCACTGTTTGACTAATTCTTGACTTTTTGCTCTTTTTCTCCTTTCTTTGCTCTTTTTTCTTTTTAGTGGATGTTAACCTAAGTGCTAAAACAGCAAACCCTTTCCTTTGGGTCTCAGATGACAGAAAGCAGGTGAGGCACACGGATAAGCTTCAGGAAGTACCGGAGAACCCCAAGAGGTTTGACAGAGTGGGAAATGTTCTGGCCAAAGAAAGCTTCGCTGGCGGGAGGTGCTACTGGGAAGTGGAGGTTGGGGAGAAGATAGAATGGACCCTAGGTGTTGCCAGACAGTCCGTAAACAGGAAAGGCAAGTTCACAGTGTGCCCTGCAAATGGTTTCTGGACCTTAAGCCTGAAAGCTGGAGGCCAGTACATTGCAAACACCTCTCCTGTCACCCAGTTGGCTCTAGACCAACGACCCAAGAAGTTTGGAGTGTTTCTGGATTACAACGAAGGTCGTGTGTCCTTCTACTGCGCAGACTCTGGAGTCCACATTCAGACCTTCACGGATAAGTTCACAGATCGGCTCCATCCATTCTTCAGTCCTGGTCGCATGCATGGAGGCAGAAATGCAGCTCCTCTAGTCATCTGCTCAAGTTTTTGCAACATCTAAACCTCATTCCAGTTTAAAAAGAGTTACTTGTTGGTTCTTGTTATCTCCTTAATATTTATCTAGCGTGATTAATGTGTTTATTTATTTACAAAGCTATTGAACAATGAGCCACATTTTCCCTGTCAGAGCAGGCTACTGAACAAGATGGTGCAAAAGGACTACGTCAGTACACTTGAAAACCTCAATGAAACGCATAAACAGACTGAAAAAAGAAAAAAGTGTGGCAGTAAATAATAGATGGCTGTCATAAATGAACAAGTGAGTGAAAGTAGAAAAAAGAGGATTGCTGAGTTGGATGGATGCGCGGGGCTGCAGGGTTGGGACAGAGGTTGACGAGAAGCAGGGAAAGCGGGGGGGAGGGCACAGTAAAACAGCAGGGCATTGTGCCCGTACACCAGGCACTGGGAGACACACTCAAACACATTCACGCATTCACACACCAACACAGTCGTGCACAGAAGTGCGTGCTTCAGCCCACCGCCACACAGACACACTGGCATCTCGCAGGGCAGCCCCATCTCCAGTCCTGTCCTGGGTGTTGGAGCTGAGAGACAGAGAGCCTCCCCTGCTCTCTGGCCTTCCTGTTGACTGAACTGAATTCTCAGGGCTGTCATTCACAACTTCAGGCATTCACAGCTCAACTACAAAACCTACGGAGCTTCAGGCAAACCGTAAACTGTGAATCATCTCCGGGAGGAGCAGTGAAAGTTCAGCGACCTCTATTTCAGGTAAATATTCCTCATAATAACCATTTCATTAATATTGTTTGGACATTTCCAAATGTCAGAAATGTCTTCACTATGGCTTAAGAGCAAATTTATGCGATGTGCTTTGTTAGTTTGTTAGTTTCCAACACATGTATGTACTGGAAGTGGCTTTTCTTCCATTGTGTTATCTGCAAAACTTCCTAGGAATGAAATGGACATTTTAGTAATGAGATCTGGGAATATTCCAGGGCCCTCTGTTATTTTAATATGGTTTATCCACTGTCATCTGCACCAAACATCACAATAATCTTTCAGAATTAGTTTTACTGGAGTCAAAACTCAAACTAAATAACTGAACTAAATAGTAAAATGCATCCCATTGGTCCTCAATGTCCTGCTGCATATGTATCGATCTTGTTATGAATGGATCGTATAAACAGTATTAGTAAAATTGTAGCTGTAACAAACAGAAGACACAGGTTCTCCTGGCCCACTCTACAGGCTTTCATGAAAGCTGCTTGTGTTCCGAGTCTCCTCATGTTTTTCTGAGATAATCCACCACCCGGCAAGGCGTAGCTCGACACCCACAGTCATGTCAAAGAAAGCTATTCTCTGCAGTTCTTACTGGAATCCAACAGGCCTCCCAGCCTGATTCCAAATATTTATGATAACTATATGCTCCAATAGTATTTTCATACTTTACTAATGTTATGCTAGTGGTTGTTGTGGTAAATAACAACAGCATGTGATGTAATATCCAGTGTGTCTCTGAGCGTTTTCTTGCACTGCTTGTTTGATTACTAAGAGAATAACCCGGCTGGTGCGACTATTTTATGTTTTGTTAATTTTAGGATATCAATCCACATCAAACTGACCTCATCGACGCCATCATCCACAGACGGCGGAGTGGACCACGGCATTTCGAGCAATATAGACTGTCACATTTCTTTGTGGGACTATAAGTTTGGCCTGTGCAGAGACTAATATATCAGAGACAAGTCCATCTGTCTTTCGCCATGGCTACCACGGGCATGCAGTTGCTGGGTCTGATCCTTTCCATCGTGGGCTGGGTGGGTGGGTTAATAGTTTGTGCCATCCCCCTGTGGCGGGTCACCGCCTTCATCGGTAACAACATAGTGACAGCTCAGATCATTTGGGAAGGCCTTTGGATGAATTGCATAGTGCAGAGCACAGGTGAGATCCAGTGTAAGGTGTACGATAGCTTGCTGGCTCTGCCCAGCGACATGCAGGCCGCCCGCGGCCTCACTGTGTTGTCCATCCTGCTCTGTGGCCTGGCTCTGGCTCTGGGGGTCCTAGGAGTCAAGTGCACTAAATGCATCGGCGTAAACAGCCTTAAAGCCCGCATTGCTCGCATTTCTGGCTCCCTTTTTGCCATCGCAGGGTTTCTTTACCTTGTGCCCGTCTGCTGGACTGCCCACTCCATCATCAGGGATTTCTATGATCCACATGTGGCAGCTCCACACAAGCGTGAGCTCGGCCCTGCCCTTTACATCGGCTGGGGGGCATCAGCCTTGCTTCTAATTGGGGGGTCACTGCTCTATGCGGGGTCAAGTCCTCCCGGAATCCCAGGCTCTCCCACTTTCAGCAGTGGAGAGAGCAGTCCACGCAGGGCACCTGCCACACAAGTCAAAGGTTATGTCTAAAATGTCTGAAGGCCTTCCACAAATCCACCCCGAATGATGTCAAACCTGTCTTTTCTCCTCTTGACATTGATTCATGTAATTATTTTTTATTAAGTGTCACTTTTCTTTTGTTGTCTTGAGAAACGTCACAGGAGGCTGAAAACTGAACTTGTTTTATTATGTCATACCTGATACCCTTCAATAACACTCTTTCTCTGTCTGCCAGTTAAATACAATAAACGTTGTATGCTCTGTGGAGGAAAAATGGTGTGTGTTTACATTTGTACCATTACATATATTAAAGCTCCTCAAAATACTTGTTTTACAAGGAAAAACCTTTGAGTCATTTATGTAAACACTACGAGGGGTTCTGCTGAATGGAGAAGAACAATAGAACAATGGAGATGTGTGTGCATTAGCATGTGGTGCCATATTTTTCAGTGTGTGTGTGTGTGTTGTCCTGTCTTCCATCTCATTTTCCTTATCTGAGTTACTCTATACGGCGGGAACAAAGAAAAATACATGATCCTTTTTTCACTTCATAAAGATCCTGCTATTTCTTCTAATAAAATCACACATTGCTCCAGCAGATAACTGTATGATAACAAGCAAAAACCAGATTGAGCCTGAATCACTATCTGTCTTTGCATGTGTTCATGTAGTACAATTCCAAGCACCATCTTTATTCATGAGATATTATCCTTGTTCTTAAACCTGATTGATTGCACTGTAGGTGACTGTAAATATAATCGTAGTTGTGCGGGCATGCATTAATCTATCAGTTCCTTTGCTTTCTGTCTGTGACAGCAGAAGACAGAGCAACACAATGCCACTCTATAGAGCATTACAGCACCACAATAACAATAGCCACTAGTGTTCCAAGTGCCAGGTAGTGACTCACACATGACCTAAGTAGGCCTTTACCAGTGCTGGTAGAGTAATGATGTGAATACTGTAAGTCTGTGGCATTTTACTGTATGCTTACAAAGAAGACAACAGAGGGAGACGAGTGCACTAGTTACATTGTAAATAATGAATGGAGTGCTTCAAAGTGGCTTCGAGGTATGGTGTCAATGCAGTTCTTAACAATGACAGTAACAAAGAGTTAACACAGAAGTTGATTACATGAAAGTGAATTAATGAGTGTATCATTTACAAGGAGGCGATAACTGCACACGTCACTGATGCATTTGAGACTTTGGGCAACACTGATGTGTGTCCAGTTCATCTCAGATCTGCTTTCTAGAGCTCTAGAGTTCCCTGAGTAAATACAAACACTGATAATTGTCTGTGAAGTCTTTTGGTGTGAGTGCTGTAGTATGTGTGAAGTGGGGTATAGTTCTTTTCTCTTTCCTTAGGCTGTAAAAATCAAGGGTACATGTGCAGAAAATGTGAAATAAAGACAAACAAACAAAAATGATATTGGGATTTGGTTGTTTCCAAAGTCAACATAACCTTAAAATAAATGTAGCCTAATGAATTGAAGAAAAAAGAAACGTTTTTCCTAAAGATATTTTCATAATCGCATATGTATGTTCAAGTTTTAACATAATTTAAAACCACTTTCTTAAAGTCAGATTCTATTCATCGTTCCTCCATTTATTCGATTCAAGTTCTGGCTGGCTGGAGCCCATCTGTCTTAGGTGCACTCTGGACAGGTCACCAGTTCCACATAGGAAGGCCCCAGTTGGCCTGTGGATTTGAACCCAAGATGTTGCTGCTGTGATCATCACATCATCATCATCACCCTGCTGCCAAAGTCAGATTCCTACATGCAAACTCTTACTCAGATAGAAGGTATCAAGAAATAACTCACTGTTTGTCTGTGTTAGACCGTTACATAAAACTGGAGGATTTTGATCATGCTTTTAAGTGATTTACTGCATGTCAAAATGTCCTGGAGTGCAGAAAGATGATCATGAAAATCAAAACTGCCATGGGTGTTTAATTACATTTTTGGATGTTATTGTGCCTTGAGCACCAACTAATACACATCACTTTACACTTATGAAAGTTCAATTTGCTTTATCAAAGAGCATAATTAGTGTGAATGCTTGAAAAGCATTCACAGTATTGTTCTTCTAATCTTTAAACTATTTTATTATCTATTCCGTACGTTTTTTGTACTCTATCTCCTTCAAAACCGTTCAACTTAGAAAAACCATTCAAACACCGTTAGATTCCTCTTCTTTTGGACATGACTGCTTCTATTTTTCTCATTTTTAACATTTATATTTTTAAAATTATTCAACTTTTTTCAACAAAAATTTCCCATGTATTTCAATGGAGAGACGCTTCAAATTCTCATTCAACTTACTCTTCTTTAAACTGTATCTACTTCCACATACATTGACATAGAGCCACCATTCAAACTTTAAAACGAAGACAAGACGTTCAACTATCCAACTTGTATTTATCTTTTCAATATATATTATACTTTTTCTTCAGTTCCAGTTTAAGTTTCATGATGTCTTTTCACCCGTTTCAGAGTTTATAATGGGTGTGTATGGGACGGAATGTTGGGGCTAGAGTGAGACAGCTCAACTGCTAGAGTGAGAGGAGCAAAAAAATTAATCTTAAAATCTTTTTTAAAACTGCTGCTGTGTCCACAGCGTTTACTGTACAGGTATGATTTTACCCTCAAAACGTAGCCATCGCTGTCCTCTTTCATCCAATGTGTTTACTATTGTACTAGGTGTTATGGTTCTTTCATAAATGTCACCAATGCACAGCCTCCTCCCTCCAACTCTTCCATAGACTCTAATGTTAAAATGGCTCAGAAGGTTCGTTTGAAAATCAGAAGTACAGGGTGTCTTTACACTGTCACCACGTCCATATAATATACTCCACAGGCATGAAAACTGAGAATTCAGTAGACTAGACATTGCTGTCGCTCACGGTGAAAGAATTTCGTCAATACGACTTGTACTTTTCATTTGGGAGCGATTTGTTTGGGGCTGACTTTTCTGTTCATTTTAAGCAGCAAAAGTGAGGTGCATGTCTGTGTCCGTGTATGGAGCCATTGGGTGCAGTCACTATAGCAACCAGGCTCACACCTGCCTGCTTAACGAGCTCTCTCTCACTCTGCCAAGATTCATCTTAAACACTTCTCTTTCAACTGCTGCTGTGTCCACAGTGTTTGCTCTACAGCCATCATTTTACCCTCAAAACGTATCCATCGTTCTTCTCTTTCCAACACCGTGTCTTTCAAAAGCTCAGAGATGTAAACCTTTAAAACTGTGTGGATCCAAGTGGAGGGCTCACATTTTAGTCATTCAGTGATTCAAAGAATATGAACTTTTAATATTCATTCAGGTGTTTTCTGACTCTAAAGTTTCTTTTCTCATTTCTTAGATTTTTCTAATTTACAATTAAAACATTTTCAGCTTTTTTCCAACTTCTTCTTCTGTGTAACCTTCAGCTTTTAGCAGTTCAGCACTTTTGTTTTCACGTTAAATTCGGGTTTTTTTTTTTTATCATTCAACATTTTTAACTCAAAATTCAGCAATTAATTCATTTCAGTGCATACATTCAGATTCAAGCATTCACACTGCAGTTTCTTCAGAAAATGCACTTTCTAGTTCTTCTTGTTCTTTTGGCTGCTTTCTTTAGCGAAGAATCTTCTCTTTTCCCTCTGCCTAGCATCTCCATATTCAGTATCCTTTGTCTTATATAGCCACTATCGGTCCTCTGCACGTGTCTAAATCATGTCAGCCTTGTCTATAAACTGCTCAACATGAGCTGCCCTGTCAGTATTGCCTCAGAACCAGTCTCTACTGTAATTCCACCCTCACCTTAAACCAATCTGTCACTCCTACCACACATCTCATCAATGACTTGCTGATAATGCATATTTTTATTTAGATTTCTAAAGCGGCAATCATCATGTCAAGGTTTCGCTTAACAATAAATCAATCAATCAATCAATAAATAAATTCAATAAATTAAAAATAATAATAAAATGCACCCGTAATTGCGCATACTCGCCGCGAGAGGGAGACATTTCATGCGTGTCGCTGTTTCTGCGACGGAAGTGGGAAGTCAGAGGAGGCTGTACCTGCTGTACAGCTGTGCTACGTGGCTAACAGCTAACCTCCGTTGTGAAAGTATCGGGATCCGCTAATTAAATAAGTCATCTCGACAGCCACTCTGAGACTCTGACTTTAACATGGGAAAAGGTGGAGGCACATTTGAAAGGCTTCTCGGTAAGTTAACAGCACATGCGTAAGTTGAGAGTAAAATAAGCAACTATAAGGCAGAGTGCGATGTTTTCCAGCGTATTGTTTTGACAGTCGATCGGGCTGTGGCTCCCAGGCCAGCTAGCTTTTTTTTCCTAGCCTGCTAACAAATTCGCTGCTATTGTTCGAAGGCCAAGAAATGCTAAGAAGTTAGCTGAAGCGAACAGTTTTAACTCAAAGTCTGGTCCAGTGTTATCGCCTTGCTTTTAGTTAAGCTAACCAAAGCTGTTGTTGTGTTCCTGTGCGTTTCATACACGGTAATATACGATTAGCTGTTACTTCACACATTAACTACCCCATATCCAAGGAAACCAGGCAGACAAACACAACGCTGGTATTCGTGAGGCGCTCTGTTGTCCTGAGTTTTTTTTTTTAAAGACCACAACAGGTTGATTAGTTCGCTGACACATGTCTATAATTAGCGACTGGGATACTTTGTGATCCACGTATAGACCTACGCTAACGTCAGATGGCTAATAGTTGCTTTTACTCCATGACTAATCATAGAAAACAAGGCGTCTCTGTCATAGCATGTTTCAACAGTTACCTTGGTTTAAAACGAGTCCCAAGTGAATTTCCAGTTATGCAACAACAAGTTTCTTGGGCTACAAAGATGAGCAGGTTAACTAGCGAACCTGGATGAAAAATGTATACACCCAGTAAATGTCAAATTATTTTGTGAAGTGTCAAATGAATACGCAGCTGTGCATATTGATTACTATTAAACAATTTTCAGACATTTTAGGTCTCTTTAGTTCAGCTGGAGAGTTTTGCCTACTCTGCCAATGTAACCAGTAATAATTTGATATTTGAGGCCTAAATATCAAAGTGTTTGTATTAAAACCATCAAATAGGTTATAAATCGTGTGTTTGATTCTTCTTACCAGTGATGGAAATGGTTTCAGAATTTGAATCCATTAAATATAATTCCTGCCGAACTTATCGTTGCAGTCCCAACTTGTTTTTCTCAAGGATTCAAGGGTTTTTATTCCATTTCAAACGTGTGTATTCACATGAGTTGAAACTAAATTTAGCACTCAGGTCCCTGTTTAACGCCAGCAACAATGAGAACACACAAGAGAACAATATACAGAAACAAGGAAGAGAAAACATATTTACAGTGTCATAGAGAATGAATAATCATTTTTTAAGGGTATGGAGGATATTGCAAATGCACAATTGGTGTCTTTGTTACGATTGGCTAGGAGAAGTAGACACAGAAGCAGTCTAAAAGCATGGTGGTTCTGCTCTTGATACTCTGTGGCCTCCTGCCTGAGGGGAGGGGAACAAACACTGCATGTGCTTGGTGAGTGGGGTCTTTCAAGATAGAGGAGGCCCTTTTCCTGTATCTGCTGGCGTAAATGTCTGTAGTGATGGGGAGGCCCTCAGCAGAGGCGTTTTCTCTGCCGTCCTCAGGACACTCTTTCCCCACAAATCTGCAAAATAGGTTTAAGACTGAGCTAACAAGTTCCTCGTACTGCAACCTCCTGAAAAAGTGGAAGCGTTGGTGTTGGTGTCTTAACCAGGACGGAAATGTTGTGACACCAGATAGGGTTTTCAGTGAGATGTACACTAAAGCTGGTGACCACTTCCACAGTTGTTCTACTGATTTGCAGGGGCGGAAGCTAGTCTTTGTCCCTTCTAAAAAGCACACTCATCTCCTTTTTTTTTCTTGAACTTGATGCAGAGATACTACACCTGCACCACCTCTGCAGTTGTTTACCCCCTGCCTGTAGTCAGAATCATTGTTGTTGTTGAAGCATAAATTTTACCTGACGTTCAAAGTATAGAAGCAGATAAAAAAATAAAAAAAAGTCTGAACTGAGTAATGCACACCTCTAAACCTATGATCAGATTCGCAGTTTTATAGCAGATGTCATGTGTATTTAAAACATTTAATCTTTTTAAATATATTTAACTCAATTAAACCACCATTATGTGTGGGTGATTGCTGAATTCACAGCACACATCCTTCAGTTTGACATGTAATAAGATGATATTTGGTTCCTAAAAATTGGGCAGTTTTTTTTATTTTATGATTTGCAAACAGGTCGTTTGTTGTGCTGAAAGTTGGATTAGGTTCCACTTGTATTTAGAAATGCAAATCAAGACCAGGTTTCATCTACTAAATGCATCGCAATCATATGCCAAACAGGATTATCACTTCGTGCTATCAGTGCTTTCCTGTTTTCCCCACAGTTCCGCAGGGCATAACAAATGTCAGACCCAGGACTGCAGCGCTTTGGCACACCTGAATCATATGCAAGGCTATTTTCTTTCTGACAGCTGAACTCACGGAAGCATCTGTAGCAATAAAATATTTTTAGTTATCCCTGCTGATGATGATATAATAAATAAGTAGATCTCTATTATATCATTAAGGTTTGACACCTCAAACCTTTTGTGTGGTAATAGTTTGATATCATACAAAGATCGATCTGGAGTCCTACGTTAATAGCAGGAGTACAGATGTTTCTATAAAGATTAAAGCATGTGGAAGAAGCGTTTGTTCATGTGTAACTGCCGGTGCAGTTTTGTGGAGCTGCTGTTGTAGATGCCATTTGACAGACATGCATGTTAAAGCTTTCTGTACTCATGCAGATAAAGCCACCAGTCAACTGCTTCTGGAGACTGACTGGGAATCCATCCTGCAGATCTGTGATCTCATTCGACAGGGAGACACACAGTGAGTGATTCTGTCTTCTTCCCCTCTACAGTCACATCCTCCAGCAGCTGAAGATTTAATACAGCTTCGACTATTGTCTTCAATGTTTTTGAAATAAACATACTTGAGAGTTTGCTTATTGAATTTATGCCAATGATTCTGCATTAAGCGATATCTGTGTTTTTTGTCCTTGCAGAGCTAAATATGCCATTGGGGCCATTAAAAAGAAGCTGAATGACAAAAATCCACACGTGGCGATTTATGCACTTGAGGTAAGACGTGTGGAAAGTATACAATCAAAAATACAAAATCTCTGTTGCCTGTAAACATAGTTTGATTTTTGCTTTGGTTGGTGTGTTCTCTTGCTTTGTCACCTAACTGTGGGCAATAGTAGACTTGGCATCTTTTGCGTTGGGTTGTTGAGAATAATGCAGCCTCACCCTTCAGGTCTTGGAGTCAGTGGTGAAGAACTGTGGCCAGACGGTGCACGATGAGGTGGCGAGTAAGCAAACCATGGAGGAACTGAAGGAGCTACTTAAGGTGACATTCATTTTATCTACTCCCTGTCTGCTCAGTTCCCACCACACTCTTTTCAATGCCATTCAGAGATGGCCTGTGTTGTCTTCTTACTGTGAAGCTTAATTTGTTGGCAGAGGTCAGGCGGAGTGGTTGCTTTGGCTTAATCAATGAAGAGTTTTAGTCTTTATTCAAACCTTTATTCAAACACAGGCTCCAGATTCCCAAAGGTGTACATGTTAGAGTGATGTTAAAGTGAGCAGCCACACAGTGGTCTGATATTAAAGTAGTTGATACTAAATGAACTTTTTAAAAAACAGGTTTAGCGTCTTTACAGTGCTTCAATTATATATTTTGGCTGGAGGCTTCATAAGCTTTCCCCCTCTCCTATGACTGCTCACTCTTTCAGCTGACTGGATTACAGCATGAGCTAGCAATATTTGATTGGATCCTAACTGTATCATGTGACACAGGCTGTATACCTCATGCTGGTTTCAACTTCCTGGTGATGTCATTGCCTTGTGACAGGAGTCTTTTTTTTTTTTTTCAGATGAAAACAAGGGACTTCCCACCTCACAGTGTTGATGAATTCAGTGTGTTATTTGACAGTAGAATTCAGAAACAGGGAAAGTAGACCTTTTTGCTTTAATTGTGTGTAAATTCCTTGACTTCCAGAAACAGACGGAACCAAATGTCAGAAACAAGATCCTTTACCTGATCCAGGCCTGGGCTCACGCCTTCCGCAATGAACCCAAATATAAAGTGGTTCAAGACACCTATCAGATCATGAAAGTGGAAGGTAAGCTTGAACGAGCCGAGTGCTCACATCTGAAATGAAACCAAAGGATCTCTGAAAGCTTACTGACCCAGAAAATGTTTTCTAACAGGCCACTTAAAACTGGGTGATACCAGTTCAGATGATTTGTAATGATAAAAAACTGATTTTATTGATTCAAATTTCATTGTCAAAAGGTACATCAGCAGCTAGAAGTTATTGCCTCTTTGTGATTTTTTTTTTTTTTTTTTTGTAGCTGTTGTAAAAAGATTTTCTGCTTTTGTTTGTCTGCAGGTCACGTTTTCCCCGAGTTCAAGGAGAGTGACGCCATGTTTGCTGCTGAGAGAGTAAGATATTTTGTGTTTCTTGTTTTACTGATGTGTGAAGAGAGTTATGTTTTTGTGGCATGTGCCCCTTACATTGAGAAGTAGTTGAGTAATGTGATGTCTGCTTTGTTTATCTAGGCCCCTGACTGGGTTGACGCTGAGGAGTGCCACCGGTGCAGAGTCCAGTTTGGCGTTATGACAAGAAAGGTAGGCCGGGCCTGCTTGTAACTAGGCCACTTGGAGGTTTTATGGTTTCCTTCATTCATTTGATGCTGTGAGTGTGTGTCTGCGTGTATGCGGTACCTTCTCACGGCGCATGTGTGGAAATCAACCTCATTTTGTGTCCTGTGCTTTCCCAGCACCACTGTCGAGCCTGTGGTCAGATTTTCTGCGGCAAGTGTTCGTCTAAGTACTCCACTATTCCAAAGTTTGGGATCGAGAAGGAAGTGCGTGTGTGCGAGCCCTGCTTCGAGCTGCTTAACAAGTGAGTCCACAGATGTGGTGATTAAAATGTTAGAATTAGTGTGAAAAACAGGCTGTGTGTAACATGGTGGCCCTGGATAGTACAAGTGTTTATGTCTCACAATTATCTAGGGTGCAACAGATTAAACACAATGAACACGTGATTGATTTTATTCAAGGTAAAAATGATATGTAGCTGTGATATGACTTGTAAAAAATGATAGGTTAAATATGTGCAGCTGTGGTGCTGAGGTAAAATGCAGAGAATGTGTTATGGAGAGAGGAAAGAGGGCAAATAGATGTGTGGTGGAATGAGGAAGTGCAGGAAAATATTCAAAGGAGGAGGGAAGCAAAAGAAAAGTGGGATAGTAGGGGAGATGAGTAAAGTAGACAAGAGTACTAGGATGTTAGGGGTACAGCAGAGGTGGAAAAGGCTTAGAGTGAGCTGTATGTGAGGCTGGGCGCTAAGGAACGAGAAAATAATTTTTATCGACTACCTAGACAAAAAGATAAAGCTGGAAAGGATGTGCAGCACGTTAAGTTGATTAAGGGTAGTGATGAAAATGTACTAATGAGTGAGAGTGTGTTTTGAGAAGTTGGAACAAATACCATTAAAGAAAAACACGGAAAGACTTCTAATGAAAAAATGGTATGTAGATATATGAAGATAATGCCGGTTTTAAAAATAAACTATGTAAACGTATGCAAATGATGTCTGCGACTGTGTAACGTGTTCTGAGGCATGTTTGCACATGTTTGGCAGCTGATACTGAAAGACTGCTGGTAACACTGGGTGAAACATGCTGTGTAGTCAACTGCTCCAAGCAGTCGTTAAATTGTCTCACTCGCAGCTGGTAATTCACAGGACAATGCAGAAAGATTTTAGCTGGACGTGTCAAGCTAAAATCAGGAAGTACTTAGTATGCTGCAACATGAGTAGTTAAGTTTTTTTTCTAAAAAGAAAAGAAATACATGGATTGTGAAAACATGCAGACTATGTTTGTGAGCCTGTCTAGTAAGTAAGTAAAGTTTATAAGGCTTTTCACAAGACATGTTGTCACAAAGTGCTGTGCAAACAGAATAATTATAATGAAATATGATAGAAAATTAAAATACAGTTAATAGCAATACAAAACCAGGCTCAAAATAAAATGGAGATGATTAATAAACAGTGTCAACAAGAGCTTGTTTAATACGTTTTTAACTGATGTCTATCAGAATGAACAGCTCAGAAAGCAGTTCAGTTTCCTTCTTTTGGCATCAGAAGAAAGTAAGAAAAGCGCTGGCTTTTAAAATGGACTGAAGCAAAGTGGAAAAGTGTTCTGTTGTCAGATGAATTGAAATTTGAAATTCTTTTTGGAAAACATGAATATTATATCCTCTGGACTGAAGAGGAGGTGGTTTGCTATCAGTGGTCAGTTGCATTCTTGATGGTACTGGGGACCTGGCAGCCTGCACATCTGGAAAGGCATTATCGGCACTGAACGTTTTTTAGAACAACATACGCTCCTAGCCAAATGACGTCTTTTTCAGGGAAGGCTTTGCAAGACAGTAGTTGAAGAATATGCCTGCACTCCATACCTTTCACTGATTGAAAGCAGCAAAGAACACCTAGAATCCCACATCACACAGGAATTGGACAGCATTCCTTAAGAAAAATGTTTAAGTGCAAAAGAAAATAATAAATAATACTGTATTATAAAATAAGTTATGCAAACAACATAAAACGCCTTGTTTTATGTTGTAAATAACATTTTAATTTATGCCTTATAAATTAAAATGTTATTTCCTTATTATAAAACTTTCTTAAATTAGTAGCAATAAAACAAGTTCTGACAGTATTATATTTCTTGATTGAGGTAGCGCTAATGTGTATGTGTGTACACACACGTGAGCTAGTGAATGAGTGAGTATGTGTGTGGGATCCTTTAAAAGAGCATGTGGCGGCTGCAACAAAGCAAAGTGAGCATATCAACAGTTGTGGTTTGAGGCCGTTTTTCCTGCAGCAGAAAACAGACATTCTGATGATGATGATGATAATATTATTATAATGATGATAGTATATGTATGTGTGTGTATATATATCTGTATTTTCACTATCTCTTCCACAATTTGGGGGGGGGGGGGGGCAATCTGGACAAAATTTGTATGAACATCATCGCACATACAACAATAAATAATGTTGAAGTAATTAGAGATGGCACGATGCCACTTTTTTTATGTCCGATACTGATATCATAAATTTGGATATCTGCCGATACCGGTATGAATCCGATATAGTGTATTTTTCAATCAATAAAACAGGTTGTTGTTTTTTTTTATATCTTGCTGCATTTTGTATAAGTTCATACTCACGTTTTAAAAAAACAAAACACTAAAGCTATTCTGTTATACCTGTATGCAAAAAATACACTGCACCCAAAATATTTCATAGTTCAGCAATACTGATCAATCTAATAAACCTGAACCTACACGATCCTCCCTATTCTGGTATTTTAAAGAGTACTTAGCAGAAATATTAAACAACCTAACTAATAGGGTTGTCAGCTCCCAGTAAAAAAAAAAATAGGGAACCACCCACCCTCCGCCTCGTGATGCTTAATCGACGTAATCAACTAGAAGTAATAAATCAGACATTAGGACATTTCAGCATCGACTTCAAGAAATCGTGATATGCGTCTTCACTGTTTCCTGTTATTTATACACAGAACAAAGAGCTGATGAGCCAGATGTATTGATGATAAGGGTTGTTGTTTACTGTTTCTCTAATGTAGCAGCTTTCTGTATGTTAACTGGGGAAAAATACTTAAACACAAAAATAACAGAACTTTAGTGAATAAGAACGACAAACTAAAAACAAAGGTGTGTACCATACTTGGAAGCATTGTTTGTCAGTGTGTGTGTTTGGATGGAGATCCGAAATCCAAATGGGAGTAACTTGAAAGTGTTTCCCATGATGTTTTGTTGTATTGTTCTCTCTTTGGAGTGCTACTGTTGTTTCAAGCAGCATGCTTGAAACTCTGATTTACAAGGTTATTTGTCCTCCCTGATCCCTCTTCCTTAGCAGCCACCCCTCCCTCTCTCCTCCACTTAGGAAAGCTGAAGGAAAAGCCCCTTCCTCAGGCTCTGCTGAACTGCCACCTGAGTACCTGACCAGCCCACTGTCCCAGCAGTCACAGGTAATAATTTGAAACTCTTTATATCAATCACTGTCTTTCTAGATTTTTTGTTTTTGTTTTGTTACCTGTTAAATATAGGACTTAAATGATTTTCGAGTTATTATATTGTTGTTGTTTTTTTACATTTTAGACAGCTTTCTAGCCTTTTTGGAAAAAGTTGCTAAAATTGTCACACTGGAAATAGTCATGTACACCCCATCATTCATTAGCTTAAAGAACCACCTTTACCAGCAATCACTTGAAATCAGTGTTTTCTAGCTGACTTTAATTCCCATATTGCTGTGGAGGAAATTTGTCCCAATCTTTCCTACAGTGTTGCTTTGGTTCACTGAGATTTGCAGGCAGAGCTCTCTTAATGTAATTCTACAGCATTTCAATCAAGCTGAATGTCTGGGCTTTATTTGTGGTCATTATGAAACCTTTAGTGTTTTCTTTTTCAGCTATTCTATTGTAGATTTGTTGTAATTTAGATGATCCAGTTGCAGCCAAGCTTTCGCTGTTGGACTCTCCTGCTATATATTTCTCCTGCTCTTCTTTCTCACCAGATGCCCCCCAAGAGAGATGAGGCTGCCCTGCAGGAGGAGGAGGAGCTGCAGCTGGCCATAGCTCTTTCTCAAAGTGAGGCTGAGGAGAAGGAGCGAATGGTGGGTTGCTAAGCTGAAATGCTCATTTTTGGGTATGGATGTGTTTGTTTTCAGCTAGTATATAGAATAAAAGCTGACACACAGCTGAATGCTCAATTGCAGAGACATAAGAACTCGTACTCGATGTATCCCAAAACCGATCCCACCCCAGTGACTTCCTCAGCTCCCCCAGTCAGTACCCTCTACACTTCCCCTGTGGTAAGGCTGTTTCCAGCAAAATCACTTATACTCTACAAAAAATGTTTTCATGATTTTAAAAGCATGTTTGAAAGATTTTTATTATTGTTAAGCAAATTTTAAAATGCATTCTTTTTTGACTATTATGAAACACATTGCAGAACTCCTCTGCTCCATCAGCTGAAGATGTAGATCCTGAGGTACATGTGGTATATTGCTCTTCTCAAATGTTAGCAGTATTGCTGATTAATGGAAATGCTACACCGTGCTTTTAAAGCTAATAAGGAAATATGACATCATTCCAGCTGGCCCGTTACCTGAACAGAACATATTGGGAGAAAAAACAGGAAGAGGCTCGCAAGAGTCCCACCCCCTCAGCCCCTGCCCCTGTGACATTGGCTGAGCCACTTCCGGCAATCAGTCAGCCCGTGGAAAGTCACGTCCCTGTCCAGCCTGTCAACATAGTGGAGGTATGCTGAAGTTGTGAGCTCTAAAAAACCAAAATCAAGCTAAACACAAATGAGCCCCTGCTCATGGTTTGCCCTGTTCATCCCCTCTTTCAGCAGCAGTACCAGAATGGCGAATCAGAGGAGAACCATGAGCAGTTTCTGAAGGCTCTGCAGAATGCTGTCACCACCTTCCTGAACCGCATGAAGAGCAACCACATGCGTGGGCGAAGCATCACTAACGACAGCGCCGTGCTCTCACTCTTCCAGTCCATCAACAACATGCACCCACAGCTTTTGGACATCCTCAACCAGCTAGATGAGAAGCGATGTAAGCGTTGGCCTTGTGTAATTGTGTCCATGTTTATAGATTTCTCTCTCCACGTGTCCAGGCTCTGAACTGTGATGATCTGTGTCTTGTCAGTGTATTATGAAGGGCTGCAGGACAAGCTAGCTCAGGTTCGTGATGCTCGGGCCGCTCTCAACGCACTCCGGGACGAACACAGAGAGAAACTGCGTCGCGCTGCAGAGGAAGCGGAAAGACAGAGGCAGATCCAGCTGGCACAAAAACTGGAGATCATGAGGCAGAAGAAACAGGTACTGAACTGAATCTGTTCAATGAGAGTTCAGATATAATAGGCCATTACCATGCTCACAGGTATTTCTTTGGACCGCAGGAGTACCTGGAGATGCAAAGACAGTTGGCCATTCAGCGCCTCCAGGAACAGGAGAAAGAGAGGCAGATGCGTTTGGAGCAGCAGAAGCACACCATCCAGATGAGGGCCCAGATGCCTGCTTTCTCTCTTCCCTATGCCCAGGTACACATTTTATACTCCATCTGGCCTCAGACTGAACTCAACCCAAGGATAATCTAGTCAGTAAATTCACTTGATATTGCAGAAACCAAATGTCTCAATAATAGCAGAAATATATGAACCTAAAGAATAAATTTTAGCTAATGAAACATTTTTTTAGATTTCAGCAGGAGACTTTTTATGTTTTTGAACTTTTTTAAGTTCATTGTAATCTTTTGGTGAAATTTTAATGCTGTCTTTATTTGCTGTTATGTAGATGCAGTCTTTGCCCCCCAATGTCGCGGGAGGGGTGGTATACCAACCCGGTGCTCCGCCCAGCTACCCAGGCACTTTCAGCCCCGCTGGTTCTGTGGAGGGTTCACCTATGCACAACATCTATATGAATCAGCCAGGGCAGACTGCACCAGCACAGTACCAGGCTATGCCTGGTCCTACCACAGGTGAGGAGGTTCACAAGAAAAAGGATCAGCTGAAAAGACAAGAAATCTACCAACTTTGGTCATCTGGTGTTACAATTAGCGATATGATCTAAAATCTTAATCGTTCACTACAATGTTTTGTGTTTCCTCCCCCCCTTTCTTTCAGATCCCAATATGGTTAATGCATACATGTACCCACCTCCAGGAACTAATGGGCAGCCCGCTCCTCCGCCTGGTCAGGCTCCACCCACAACTAGTCCACCCTACTCCACCTATCAGCCCACACCTACGCAGGGTTACCAGGTCTGACAAAGCTCCACTTAAATTTTCTGATTAATACATGAAATGCCACAAAAACGTTTAAAGATGAATGCATCTCACTGTTCTCTGTGTTTTGTGCAGAATGTGGCCTCTCAGGCGCAGAGTATGCCCCCCATGTCCCAGGCACCCCCCACTAACGGTATGGGTTATATGGGTTACCAGCCATACAATATGCAGAACATGATTTCAGCATTGCCGGGACAGGACCCCAATATGCCCCCCCAACAGCAGTACATGCCAGGCCAGCAGCCCATGTATCAGCAGGTCAGTTGTATATTTATGTATTTGAAGCTTCTGACAGACTAAAAGTTAATTGGTTCAACTGTCATTCACAGTTAACGCATGAAAGCTTTCTTTATTTTTATCTTTGGTATTTTTATTTAGGTTATTTAAATGTCAGTCCTGGCTAATCTTCCTATTTTTACTTGTGCATTCATGCTGCTAGGTTGCTCCCCCTGGTGGCCCCCCGCAGCAGCAGCAACAGCCGCAGCAGCCGCAGCAGCAGGCACCTCAAGCCGTGCCGGGCAGTGCAGAGGCACAGCTCATCTCCTTCGACTGAAGGGCCTCACGCTGCTGGGTCTAACACACTACAGCTCCTCTCCCTGTTTGGTCTCTTTCTTCCCTCTCTGGACTCTGAGGATACCCTCTGGAAACACACACATAATTCCCACTTTCCACCTCGCTGTGATTTTTGTGGCAACGTGAAATATTGTGATGATGTTGCAGAACTGTTGCTCTCCTTGCCTCTCCCCCGCTGAAGTATAAAAATCAGGAGGGGTGAAGCTGCAATGGGAAGCGCCATAACCAAGAACCTTCACCCTCTTCCTCCTCCTTTCCAGCTGATATGTATGTAGTATCTCCTTATTAAATGAATAACTGAAGAGCAGAAATAGTCAGTGGTATTAAAGTTACAGAAAATATGACCATTTAGGAGATTAAAAAAAAAAAAAAAAAAAAAAGAGAGAGAGAGAAGAAGATGCAACCATCCTTTGTCTCACATTTTTCTAAATCCAAATTTGCATGTTGAAATTTCAGTTCTTTTCTGGAATGGAAGCAAATTATTTCAACGTGTTTTAACAGTTTAAGAAGTGACTGAGAAACATCTGTATTCACTGTTTAAGATGCTGTTGGTATGTCTGAAGAGTGACAGCACAGTCAGACACCTGGAAAAAATCTCACTAATGCATAGGCAGTAGTTTTCATATCATCCCTTCTCATAATTACAAATTAGAGTCTTCTTTTTTTAATGGGGGGGGGGCATTTATTTGTTGTGTGCTGCTTCAACTGTGTGTTAATATAGTTTCAGAGACGATGCAGGGGTTAGCACGTTACGGGAAACTGTTTAGAAAATTAGCTGGGTGGTTGTTTTGTCTTCATCAATTATACTTAATTAACTAAATCATTAAAAATCCACAATTAGTAACAAAAAAATATTCATACTAAAAGCAGTCCAGCAGTTCTAATAGCATCTTGCATCCCTTCTGTTAAAGCGACTGGTGTTGCCGAACATCAAGTGCCATCACAAAATTGAAGCATATGAATTTAACCTGTAATAAAGTGCAAGTTTCCTCCAGGAGTCCCAGCCTACATTCTATTAGTTGTAATTTTCACATATACAGATGCCTGCATCGGGAGTACATGTGGGCACTCTTTCAAAAGTCTGCTTGAGTATCCAGAAGTGAAGAAAAGCTTGCAGAGCAAACATGATGTGCTGCATGTATGTATCACACACCCAATCAGTGGTTTCTGTAACTCTTCAGTTGGCATCTGTGAACTTCTTTATTCCAACATACTGATCTGACTTTGAAGTAATTTTAAAATTATATTTAATAAATATCTGGTTCTTACTGTCCACGTGCCTCGACTTGTATTTTGTAACCACACACAGAGGAGGGTTTTTTTTTTTTTTAAAGCTTTTATTCAACTATATCCATTATCAGATTGCAGAATTGTCTTACAAATATAAAGACTATAGACTTACACTCATAACTGATGTGAACTAATAATTTAAAGTCCTTTTGGTATTTTGGCTTCTTTAGAGTTTTCTGAAGATGAGGCATTTGTAGTATTCTTCCATCTCAATCTAAAAGAAGGAAACATTACAAGTGTAAAAGACATGCTGCTGGGAGGTGGAATCGCCTCTAAGCCGAGATACATGACTTACTATCCGCTCCATACGCATCCCGTTCCCATAGGCCAGCTGTCTGAGCACGTCGATATCTGGAAGACCCCAGTCTGGATTCCTGTATGCAGCAGAACCAAACATGGTCCATATCTTATCCTAACAGCCAACCACATACACATATTACCAAATAGCTGCTACTCACATTTTTCGTAGCTCCTCATCCAGCTTTTCATTACAACTTGGTGTGATGATGCCATTAACAGCATACACCTGAGAAATGTTTTAATTTGACATCAGTTAGTAGGTTCAGGTTTATTTGTAGTGTAATTAACTATCATTACATACCCCATATGTTATCAAAAGGCCGTTTTGTTTGAGGATCTGTCCTGCTCCACTGAACACTCCCTGAGAAAATGATAAGTAAATAAAATACTGTGGGGATATATCTCAAGCTCTTCAGTTGATTTATAAGCAACCAGGCCTACCTGGGCTGTTTTGAAGGAGCTGTATTGCAGTAAATTAATGGAAATAATAACGTCACAGGAGTTGTGACTCAGTCCTGCCCATTTCTCCCACGGATCACTGGCATCCAGGTGAACAGGTGGTAGCACCGTCTTTGCTTGGGTTGCAGCAATATATGCCTTGATACTGCCAACAAGGTGTGTACGAGCTTCATTTTAGATTTAATGTCAAATCCATAGACTTCAACAAATCACTTGTTTAAATAGATCATTGATTTAACTGGAATATGTTCGTAAATCTTTCTGTCACACATAACTATACTGACACGTCAACATGGCAAGCACTTTCTGAAAGGCACAAACCTCTCTAGAGAATCCTCTTTGATGTCTGATGGCTGCCAAATGACAAAGGGCATCTTCTGAGCAAACCGTATGATCTGCTGGCCAGTTCCAGAACCAAGCTCTAAAGCAAATAACTGCCTGTGTGACTGGCTCTCCAACACATCTTCGAGCACTGAACAAACACTCTCCCAGTTCCTTTCAGCCTGAGGAGACAGCAGCATGGCCTGAAGGAAAAAGAAAAGAAAAGATGTGTGCCTCTTTTATCTAGCATTGCACTCCCATGCATTGCATTGTTCTCTTAGCGGATGCTTCTTACCTTTTATTTGCACTGGCGATAAAGGCCAGTGGAGGGAATGGCATGTTGGTGGAAGACAGTAGCAGCAGATGGGTGGAGAGATTACCTGGTTAAGAGGATTTCCTTCATGCTCCTTCCCAGTGTCCAAGTGCCCAGCATTGGTACACTACAGGTAGGACATATGCACATGCACAGCAAATAATAGGACAGCTATAGTCTTGAGTCACCTCTTATTTCTTTCTACTTTGCTTGCAAGGAGCCAGTCCACTTTACATTTTTAAAGTGGTCTTGACCAATAATTCTCCAATTCTGACTTTTCACTCATTTACTATTTTTTTCTTTTCTTTTGTTAAGCCTTGTTAAGAAAGTCCAAACACAGGACCTCGGATCTGGATCTGACATGGTTTCGGGCTGAATCTGAGCCAGTGGTGTTGTGGATAATGTCAAAGCTGATGAATTCTGAACACAGCAAAATCCCTCCCTTCAGATGTTGATCCACTATGCAATTCCACCTGGAAAGCATGTGACTGTAACAGCTTAATTTTTGAGCATTAGAATGATCCCAACCACACTGCCAATGCAGTAAAGACACCTGGATGGAAAAACAGATAATGGAGCACTATGAGTCATTGCATGTCATTGAAGTGATAATGCTAGAGATGGAAAGATGAGACTGGACATATTATTATTATTATTATTATTATTATTATTATTATTATTTCAAACTTACTTTCTTTCTGTCGCTCTCTCACGCACATTCATTGTCCCTTGTGGGCTCCCGTAGCAGTTGAATTGAGGTTTTTTAACAGTTCACGCAATGCATTGTGGGTAGGTCAGGAGTAGAGGGGACGCCATGTGCTTTTGAGGCAGAGGATCCGCTGGAAGGAGACGTGTGTGTGATAAATTTGTCTGTTTCTCAGAGAGAGGACCACCGGCTCCATTTACCGTCGGCATGTTCTGCACCAGCCGCTGCCTCCGCACCGCGCTGCGAGCCGCAGCCAGCACGCATCGGTACGTAACAGGCGGAGTACACCTGTATCCGAGTGTCTGCGGCTTCAAGGGCAGAGAGCCGGCCACTGCTGCCGCTTAATTTGGATGGAGAACACGATGTTGTCTTTTTAATTCGTCTAAAGACAGACGATGCGCGTTGTGTGAGCACAGAAATGAGTTTAGTGGTTTGCGGCTGTGTGCTAAGTAGGTTAGCCGACGTTAAGGGTTCCATCGCAGGCTTCAACGTGAACAACGTGACCAATTGAGCCCTGCTGTCCGACTAATGACACAAAACGCAGTATACCTTCATGGCTTCGTTTTAAAAAAAATCTAAGAGAAGCAAGGCTTTGACCTTTTTTTTTCTTACCTACACTGGTCAAATGGGACTTTTCTGGTATTTGACAGTAGTAAAAATACTCTGGGTGATTTTTTTAAAACATTTTTTATAGCTTGATAGGCTACATTACCCTGTTAAAACTGACTAGAGTTTTAACTGGGGTTTTTCGGGAGTCTTGAGACTTTCAATGCCATGTGTGTAAAAGAGGCAGTTGTATCTTAAAACAGACATGTCCAGACTGTCAGCTGGAGATTTTATGATGTAAGCCACCATGGCTTGTCCTGGAGCGCTTCTCTCTCTTCATCCTTATCAGGACCTCTCAGCCAAAGCTGTAGTTTCCTCCAGTGTCGCCCTGGTTACATGGAGGCTGACTGCCCTTTGCACAACTATTTTTTTTATTTTTGTATTTATTAATTTTTTTTTTTTGCCTGCAAGTACCCAGGGGTTTGTTTGGGGGTAAAGGGACTTAAATTTTGTAATCACAAGTAGAATGGGAAGCTTTGGGGGTGGGTTGTCCACATGCCTGACAATTTGTTGTAACCATCAGACACTATAAGTGCATCGTCTGCACATCCCTCATCCAACTGGTCTCCATGCAATCAATGAAGAGCAACTGCTCAGCTGAGCTGTCCACGTCTGTTATTGTGAAATTCCAAGTCTGAGATGTTTGAGAAGGCATGAAGAACCACCGTGCTGTCAGTTTTACTAACAGGACTGAGCTTCCTGCCCCCCTTCCACAGTGCATTTCTAGGTCTGCATACTTTCTTTGATTACAGTCCTGCATTCATAGAATAGCGAGGTTGCTAAACGATGATGGGTAACAAAGAAGATTGAGCTGATATATAACCTTTGTTATATAATGCAATTGTAACCTCAACAGGGAAGGTGTAACACAGAACGGGTAAATAAATTGCATCTGTGAGGGTTATAATTCAGTTGATATTATTATTGTACATTCTGCTTACATGAAACTTGATCGTGTTCCAAAGGTTTTCAAGTTGGATATTCGTGTTGCAGAGTGTACTTTTGTAATAAACCTACAATATTCCTGAAATCTGTCCTTACTGCCAGAATATAATGGTTGATTTCTTAGCTCACAGGTACTTGCCGTAATGTCAACCAGTCCTGCCCGCCCTGAGCAACCGCTTGTGGGTGGCTGTAGCTCAAGTGGCAGAGCAGGTCAGCCACTAATCAGAAGGTCGGTGGTTCGATCCCAGGCTGCCACCTGGCTGCATGCCAAATATCCTTGGGCAAGATACTAACCCCATGTTTGCCTACTGGTAGTGGTCAGAGAGTGCGGTGGCGCCAGTGTCCGGCAGCCTCGCCTCTGTCAGTGCGCCCCAGGGCAGCTGCGGCTACAATGTAGCTTGCCGTTGCCTGTGTGTGAATGACTGAATGTAGTGTAAAGCGCTTTGGGGTCCTTAGGGACTGAGTAAAGCGCTATACAAATGCAGGCCATTTACCATTTGTGCCATCTCGCATATAACATACAACAAATCTCTTCTTACTATTCTTACCAGGGATGCGTGACTCTCCAACCAAAGCTAGCCAGTACCTGCAGAATCCTGCCAAATCCTTTGTGGTGTGGTGTTTTTGTATAGCATTATTTGCTGATGCAAAACTGGAATTTCAGGGTTTTTGCTTGCCAAATTACCATAATTTGTTTGAGCTGTTAAACTGCAAAGCAATAAGCATAAAAGTGTCCTCCAGGTGAAATAAAGCAAACCCATCTCATAGTAATAGCTACTGTCTTTACACAGTGAGAAGCTTGAGGGGTTATTTGGTGGTTTGCAAATTGAGACCATTAATTATGCATAAGTTAGGCAGTCTGCACTCTAAATGTAAGAAGGATTGTTTTGTAAAGCAGTAGACAAAGTCAAAATATGGCAGTGGATGATGCCAGGTGTGATCCACACCATACTGAATATGTGGATACAGTCTGCCGTTTAGCTAACCGCTTTTCACTTTCCCAGGCAACAGCTTCAACGGCAGACACCAGCCTTATGTGCTCTCAGACTTCTGAAAACCAGTCCAGCCTCGTCTTCAGATGCCATCGCCACCCCTCCTCTAGATGGAGCCCCCAAACAGTATTCCCCCAAAATCCAGCAGCTTGTCAGTGACATAGCCAGCCTCACCTTGTTAGAGGTGTCCGATCTCAACGAACTCCTCAAGGTTTGTGGGAAACCTAAAACCACAGTGCACTTTGTCTGAGCTTCTTGCTGTCCGTTTGTGTTAAATGTTGAGTGATAACTTGTTTGTCTTTACCACAGAAAACTCTGAACATTGAGAGTGTCGGAATGATGCCGATGGGGGCGATGGCGACATTAGCTGCTCCTGCAGCTCAGGTATTGATAATTGTTTTTAAAGGGAAGTTCTGAAGACTGCCTTATAAATCATTAATGGCTTAAGTAGCAACATACATCATTATTGTTCTTTTTCAGATGTCTAGCTTAAGAATTTAAAGCCACTCATAGTTGATGTGGCCAACGAGGCTCCGTGCGCACAGTTAAATGACCTCGATTGTGTTCCTTTTGCAACTAGGCTGCAGAGGAGGAGGTGGCACCAGCAAAGAAGGAGAAGACTCACTTTACAGTAAAATTGACAGAATTGAAAGCTGCTGAAAAAGTAAAGCTTATAAAGGAAGTGAAAAACTGCATCCAGGGCTTGAATCTGGTGCAGGTAAGTCTCACTGTTGGAGCTATTTAAGCGGGCTTATTGTAGCTTTTGGCAAAAAGCAGTGGGCCGGTGTTAGAATGTGAGATATAAAATGTTTATGAGATGACGCTTTGGAGGTAATAATATGCATATATTATTACATAATAGTCTGCAAAATCAGTCCAATTTATTTTGTGAATCAGTTTCAGCTGCTTTGGTGCAAATGAAAATCTCACTGCTGGTAGCATAAAACAGTACATGCAGTCCAGCTCATCCAGGATGACACATCCATTCGTGCTGTTATGAGTAGGTTTGCTATGTCTCCCAGCATGTTCTCAAGAGTGGTGAGGTGATGCAGGTGGGCTGTTACACAAGGAAGGCTGAACAGGGCTGTAGAAGGATATCAAGGGCATCAGTGTCTGCTCCTCTGTCTGTGGTGTTGGCTTTGCAGTGAACCTGTTGTCCCTTTATTTGCACCAAAGTGGGTGAAATGCATTCCCAACAGTTTCTAACTTGACAGATTGATATGAATTTGTTGTATTGTGGTGATCAAGTGTTCCTAATTTCTTTCTTTTTATTGTGAGCAGTAACTACAAGCAAACATTGTGTATAGTGTAATTTGCTTTGTCTGCAGTGTTAAAGCTTCTCAAAGCACAAATTTGTTAATTTCACTAATTGTTTTTTTTTTTCTCCGCCCTCTTTATTTGAAACAGGCTAAGAAACTAGTGGAGTCTCTTCCACAGGAAATCCGGGCCAACGTATCCAAAGAAGAGGCAGAGAAATTAAAAGCAGCCCTGGAGGCAGCAGGTGGCACCGTGGAGTTGGAGTAGATCTCGTCTGCCCTTATGCCCACTGTTCGCCATCATTTTACTACTCATGCACTTCATCCTTGAGTTTATTTCTTTTTATTTGTTTTCTTTCCTCCCTTTTTTTTTTTTTTTGTACGACAAAGACGTGGATCGTAAGAGAAATGGAAACAAATGCCTTCTGACATTAACGCCGTCCCCTTACAACGTCAGGTCGTGACGGCACAGCTGAGACTGAACTCTCCAGCACGCAGCCTTCGCAGATGTGCCGCCGCACTGTTTGGTGGTTCGCTTGTCTGATACACGTGTCACAAACAAGCTAAGGAGATTGGTTGGATGCAGAGTAACGCCTTTTTCAGACATGTAATGAATAACATTGCAGTAATGGCATTGTGTCAATCGGCGGTCATTGATCACATTAATGTTCCTCTGGTTTCTATCTGACCTTCCTGCGACAGACTGAGAGAACTTCTCTCTCTGTCATTGTTACAAAGAGCTGCATGTGCTGCGTGGTGTTGCAGAGAGAGCTGTACCCTACCCCCCCACATGCATGCTCTAAAAAGCTTTCTTCTGAATTAGGAAGAATGCTTGAATCATATTCCAAATTAGAAACGATGTAAACGTTTCTGCTTTTAATTGCATTCTCCTGTGAGCTGAGTAACTCGCCAAAGATGCATGCATAGTTGCTACGGTTGAAATTTATTGCGTCCAGAGGCGTGATCAGGGTGCTGATGGACACGAAACCATCACCACACCAAGATGCTGTCAGATCAATGGGAAGGAGCGCATGTCTGAAAGAGGCTGAAATTACTTTGTAATTCTTTGTGTTTAATCTTCTCACAAGGTTAAATCTTGTGGTTTCCAGGTTGATACAGATGACTGATGTTGAGGAGCACCAGATACTGTGTGTAGTTCAGAGAATGGCAGGGTTGAGTCCAGATAAATCTCATTGAAATGTTAATAATGTGATTAAAGTTGAAATAATTATTTTGCTCTTATGTGTTATTGGTCGTGTGGCTGAATTTATGGAAAACTTGATGAGTGTAATCAAGATTTCATGTGTGCTGTGTTGACTGAACATTTATAGTGGAACAGTGAATTTCACTAGATAATGCTTTACTGCGGTTGTCCACCAGAGGTCTTAATAACGCTGGATAACAGCACTTGCATGTCATTTTGTTTCTGAGTAAACCTTAGTGTTGAAATGAACAGAAATGAGTAGGTTTTCCTAAAAGAGGGAAAAAAGCTTCAGTATCTGTGATGATGTATGATTTGGAGAGAAAGTAATTTACGCCATTTACACTAACTGGACACTTAATTAGGTATACCTTCCTCTGAACCCCTTTTGCCTTCGGAACAAAAAACGGTTTTCATGAATCTGTGCAAACTCTACTTTTAGTTCCCTGCTCTTAGCTGGCATAAGTGGCAACCAGTGTGGTCTTGTGCTGCTGTAACCCATGTGCATCAAGGTCTGATTTGTTCACAGATGCTCTTCTGCATACCTTGGTTGTAACAAGTGGTTGTTTAAATTATTGTTGCTGTCCTATCAGATGAAAGGAGACACTCATTCTCTTCTGACATCTCACACTGAGATGTCAGAAGAGACCTTAGAGATGGGCGTGTGAGAAAACCCCAGCAGATCAGCAGTTAAGTACTCGGTCCAGCCCAGCTGTCATTACGAGCTATGTCACTTTCAAAGTCCTTTAAATCTGCTTTTCATTCTGCCCATTTAATGTCTACATGCATTTAGTTGCTGTAGGTAGACAATCTTATTTTGTCTGCAAAAGTCAGCATGTAAAGAAGAAAAATTATACACAGTTATTTTAAAACTAGTGTTGGACTGCTTTTCCTCTTGGAGAATCTGTCTCTTCAATGGGGTTCACATAAGGAACATAAACTGCTAACCCTGCACAAAATCACCTGCAGACTGCTGACTGTAAAAAGAAAAACCTGAAGAATATAAAAATAAACAATTTCTGATTAATTATAGTTATAGGAGAAGGTGAGGAGTCAGGTGCTTTGTACTTATGGACACTAGAGGTTGCAAGGACATACATGTCAAGAAGTATGTAGAGAACATTGAAGGGGCTCAATTTCATACCTGCTATCATGGCAGTATAATGTTAATATAACAGTTTTTTATAGTGCTTTTTCCCAGTAGATATGTTGGCTAGTTGTTTTAATCAAGTAGTCTCAGCAATTTTTTGTAACTGAAGCATCAGGAAGGATTCAGGACCTGGGAACTGATGTGTTTTTAGCACAAAGAGTGCTGAGGATAAACAGTGGAGTATTTCACTCCTGTTGGATTGGTGAATATTCTGGGCTTATTGATCCTTTTGGGCTCCTGTATCGGTCCAGGTGTTGAAGATTGCTCTTATATCGTTTCACTGGTGGAATATTCCACTTTGATCCTGGGTGGAAGAAGCTTATCATTGGGGGAATATAATTAATGGGAAATCCCTAATGGTGAAACACCACAAGTAGAAGGATCGAGTGATTTCATTAACTCTGTTTCATTCCCCGATGAAGGTATGTGTGCCAAATCATGACGGAGTTTTGCTTTTAGTTTTTTTTAAGGTTAAACCTAAATGTAAATTTTAGTGCTTTGATAATTTAACATGTTTAGTTTTTATGTCAACACTCGGACTTAATCTATCGTGACACATCTAAATCTTAGAGAGAATACAGTCTGTTTTTACATCTGTCACAAGAACAAATGCAAAGCACAGATGGAGAGCAGGAAGAATGAAGACAGATGTGTACAGATGAAACATGAGAAAGAGCAACGCAACATAAGTGATTAAAAACTCTGTGAAGAACATGTGAAAGAAATGGCTTGTCATCCAGTTTTCCTACAGTGAGGAGGGAAAACCCTTTAGTCCTGATGAGAGTCGTAGAAAATTGTCCTGGAGAATGAAAATGATACTTTGCTGTGTTAGTGATGATGGCTTCTGGCTGGGTCATAGCATTGCAAGCCTGGCCTGGACTGCTGAAGGAAGTCACCACATCAAATCAGTCGCAGGTTTCATTTTAACTCACTTTATGATAAAAACAAAATCCAGCTGTATGCAATTTAATGCAGCAATTTAGCATAAAGCAGAGGGCAGCAGCATATCACTCTCCTACACTTCAAGTGACTGAGGTCAGCCTACGGTCCACCAACTGCAGACATCCAGCATCAATGCAATATAACATCCATATAGACCTAACTCCTAGTTGGTTCTTGTTATTTAATCTCAGTGTACCCTTAAAGATTTGGATTCATGTGCAGTAGATTAATGTCTGCAGTCTGACTTGATTGCAATCTCAACCGGTGTAGCTACAGCCAGCAGAAAATAATGGAGCAGGCCTGCAATAAATCCTATCAACCATGAAGGTTAAGCCTGTTGTTCATTCAACTTCATTTTTATTCTGGACCTTGCAGTTATCGTTTTGCCCATCTCATTTATTTCACAGACGGTAGGCCAAATTGCAACCACCCCCAATCTGATCAAACAGCTCCCTAAAAGAGGCCCAACAACAACAACTCATGTTAAAGCATTAGACAGAAACCTAAATCTCAGTTCTGACTATTGCTAGCTGTCATTACCCATTCCTGCCTGTGTCTGCTCACATCTTACCTTTGCTCCAACTTGGAGTGGGTATCCAGTTGCTGTTTGTATCATCTGTCATGAGTGCCCCCCCTCTGAGTCAGCCCAAGTGCTGCTGTGCCAGGCTGGTCATTCATAGCACTCATTTAAAATCATGTCATGTTCAACAACCCAGACGGTTGCATTAGCTGTAGAAACTTTCAGAAAAGTATAAAAATAATAAATAATGTTGCTGTGCATCACTGACCCATTGTTCAAAATGTTGTAACCTTGTAACCTTTTGTGCTTATGACCTGAAGTCTGAATGCTATAATTAGACAAATCTATCCTTGACAAATATTTGTTTAAACTTCGAGACCTTTGCTCCATGTCAGTGTGTCGGCCACAATTTCAAAACTACAGCAGCGGTCAAGCCCGCTTACTATTTTTATATTGGTCACGTACACTTTCTCCCATGAACCAGCTGCACCCCTCTTCTTCTTGGCACACAAACATGGAGTAAGTACAGAGGGACACTCATTATATTTGTCTGTCCACTGCTTCAAAAGAAACAAAAATACAGATTTACATTGAGATGACTCCCGTCGACTTTTAAGATGAATTGTGGCCACGCATCACCAGAAGTGCTGAGGGGAAAAACGATGAAAGGAGCACCCTCGGGCAAAGTTGTCCTTTGAGCCTCTGAGAAGTCGACCCTTTGGTTTTTTCCCCCTCTAGAGTTTGCCTCACTGACAGCATGCAGGAGAACCGTGTCTCTCGTTGGTATTTTGGTGGGGTCTCGTCCAGTGCAGCAGCCTGTGTAACCCATCCACTGGATTTGATAAAGGTAAATTATAGAGCTTATCGAATTTGAATTAACACCAGAGCACAATCCTTCCATTCGGCAGAGACAAAATAGATCCAGATAGGCCTCACTGATGTGTCTATTTTGGCTATTTTGGTTTTCTATTTACTTGCTGATGATAAAATTTGGAATAATGTGTTGTAGCAATATTCATTTTAGCAGTTTCTTAGAATTTCACTTGGCTATTATGCAGCCAAATTGCCTTTATATTGGCAATCATTAGGCTTGCTTTGATTCCTTAAGGTGCTTTAAATGATAGTAACATTTGTAGTGTATGTTTAGTGGCACAGTTTTTTATTTCTTGCAGCTATTATCCACTTATTGCATTGGTTTTCTTTAATTTAGGATGCGGACTGAATGGTGCTGGTAATATTAGAGCGTGAGATATATTTTCAGACTAGATATTAACGGTTTTAAAGACAGGAACCTTACATATATCTAAGGCCAATTCTCACTAAAAGTGCCACTGACTCTTAGTGCTGCTTCCTTATGGTTGCTTCCAGGTCCACTTGCAAACACAGCAGGAAGTGAGGATGAGGATGATTGGGATGACTCTTAACGTAGTGAGAAGAGAGGGTTTTCTGGCTCTCTACAGCGGGCTCACTGCTTCCCTCTGCCGGCAGGTCAAAAACAACACTCATTTCCATAAAACCTTTATCAGCCGCACACTCTTCCTCTCTTTGACATAGCTGTTTTTATTTATTCATTTGTCCAGATGACATATTCTTTGTCACGATTTGCCATTTACGAGACCGTCAGGGATAAGATGAAGAGAAAAAATAAAGGTCCTATGCCTTTCCACCAGAAAGTCCTCCTGGGTGCCTTTGGAGGTAAATGGTGGAAAATAGCTTACATTTTATTTAAAGATGTTGTTTCATTTTATACTTAAAATTGCATTTAAAGATGTTGTTTTTCCTTCATCAGGTTTTACAGGTGGTTTCATTGGGACCCCAACTGACCTGGTGAATGTAAGGTGAGATACAGTGTTTATGTCTTTGTATCTGTTTGCACTTCACATGTAGAATCGAATGTATTTTTGTGGTTCACCACATAAAAGTCATAGTTTATATTTTATAGTTCAGTGCATCCACTACATTGCTGTTTAAGGTCTAAATTTGCTGTCATTCCAGCCGTGAGATAAAAGTGATTCATTTTGTTGTCAAAATGCTTTAATAGTTATAATAATTCTATGAATATTTAATATACATTTAAATGGAGATTAAATTGAAACTGAATCATGAAACATATTACTAATAAAAGCCTACATTTATTTTTAGTTTGTTCTGGTCCATTTAAGTGGCCGTTTTATTATCTTGAGCATTTTAAAAATGTTGTTTATAACTTTTGGGGTTTTGCGGTTTCTGTCCACCGTACTTTTGTGCGAGTGCTTGATGACCAAAAAACAAACAATAATAGAAAAAGAAAAATACCAAAAAGTAACAAAGGATACACGAACACGGATCACTTCATTAGGTACACCTGTCCAACTGCTCATCACAAATATCTCATCAGCCAATTACATGAGAGGAACTCAGTGCATTTAGACATGTAGACGTGATCAAGATGACCTGCTGAAGTTCAAAGAGAACATCAAAATGAGGAAGAATGGTGACAGAAGCGACTTTGAAGGTGGTATGGTTGTTGCTGCCAGATAGGCTAGTCGGAGTATTTCAGGGACTGTTGATCTTCAAGTAATTCATTGTATTGGATAGTCGCTACATAGGCCTTTACCAGAGTTGCCTCAGTTGTGCCGACTGGGAGCTTGGGCTGTTTTACCCTGTGCTTCTTAGGTTATTCTTTGCCTTTGGAGGAGCCACACTAAACCAGAGTTCATAGAATGGTTAAAGACACTGCTTCCTGTGAATCACTGATGGTAAGGAATAATAACTGTCAAGGAAAGTTTCAGCAAGAGTGGATTGAGGTTGCAGAGAAAACAAAGGACAGAATCTAACAGACAGTTGCCCTTTCTCTTTTGTGCGTCTGCTAAGTTTTACACAACCCCTTATTTATTTTGTTCTTAGTACTTGGATACTTTTCTGTCTTTGTATTTCTCCTTACTGATTGCACAGATGTAACCATGTCCAGTGTATGCTATTTTGTGTTTTGATTGTTATGAAAATTGAAAATAAATAAAAGAAAAAAAATGGGCAACAGAAGGTTGGAAAAATGTCTGGTCTGATGACTTTTTCCGCTTTGACATTTGGATAGTAGGGTCAGAATTTGTCATAAACAACAGGAAAACATTGATTCATCCTGGTATCATCATGCTGCTGCTTGTGGTGCAAACGTTGGGATCCCTATTACCAGCTGAGCATCATTTAAATGCCACAGGCAGCCTGAATATTGTTGCTGAACATGTCCAGCACGCACTGTATCAAAAAGGCCTCCAGGGCTCATTTGGGATGTGGTGGAACAGGAGATGCAGATCATAGATGTGCAACTGACAAATCTGCAGCAACTGACATGGTGCTATCTTGTCAATGCCATGAAGGCAGTTCTGAATGCAAAAGGGGTCAAACGTGGTACTATCTAACAAAGTGTCTGTGAGTGTATATATATTTCTAAACACAAGTTAAGGGGTTAAGGGGTTTCTAACATAACATCCAAAGTAGGTACCTGTAGAAATGTTTTGAAGTGAAAGGAAGATAGCTGGGGAAAGTACAAACTACACAAGAAAAAAAAAGTTGTGGTGGCATAAAAGCCTTCCAATTTTAGATGGTCAATTTTCCCAGAGTGCAGAAGCAAGACAATCAGTGTTAAGGCTGCACGTGCTGACAGACAACCGGCTTTGAAATCTCTCATCTTTACAGAATGCAGAATGACGTCAAGATGGCAGCAGAGTTCAGAAGAAAGTAAGTGCACGAAAAATGGGAATACATCCTGAATCATAATTACAGACAATTATAGTTCTTTCCAAATAACCATATTGTAAGATAGTTTTTTCCCTTTTTACAGTTATGCTCATGTGTTTGATGGGCTCTTACGTGTCTGTAAGGAAGGTAAAGTCCATAAAAGCTTCTACCATTAAACGTACCATTAAAGCTTTATTTTTATTTCCTTTGTATGTTCTGTCACAAGTTTAAAATCCACAATCCTTAAACTCAAGAGAACAAATACTGACTAAAGATTTCTTTACAATGTTCATCCTTCTGAAATGTGCTTTTTAGAGGGGCTGAGGAAACTGTTTTCTGGTGCTTCAATGGCTTCTTCGAGAGGTGCACTGGTGTCTGTTGGACAGGTAAAGTCATAAACTGCCCTACAAGACAACAGTGACTGCAAATATAGTGAAACTGTGAATTTTTGAGCAGTAACAGCAAACTGTAAGACAGAACCATAATGGCCTTAATGTTATAATTTTTATGCCCAACAATTATTGCCATAAATAAATCTGTAATGGCTAAATATGCAGATAGTCAGCTGATTAAACTGTGTTTATTCAGTTTTTCTTAGCTTGTTATGTAGGGAAATATATTTTAGAGGCTACGCATAAAGTTCAATTAAAAAAATCTATACATTTAAATGTTGGTATTTTTTAAATTTTAAAATCAGTCAGTATAATCCTAAAAGTTATACTGCATGTAATTATCATGCAAAATGCCAAAATTCTGAATACTGCTCAGACCAGTAAGTGCTGTCAAAGAAATTCCTTTTTCTCTGGCAAAGAGAAACTACCAGTTGGAGACAATCATGATCACTAACGAGATGTTAACAGGCCTTGGTGTTGTTAAGTTAGTAAAAACATTGTAGGGCCTTCAGCGTCACTTATTAAGATTTAAGTGAGCGTATGTAAATGTTTGAGCCTGTGTGTATACTTTTGACCCTGCATGGATTGGAGGAAATCCTAATAAATTAAAACTTGTGCATCCAATTCTTGTTTTTTAATGTCTTTAAAGATCTATGCACAATCATTCCACCCTGGAGAAAGAAAATTTTCATGAAATCATTAAAGGCCCTAAATCACCATGACATTTATGCCCATGTTGAGTACCCACGAACTTCTGACCACAACTGTATATCCACTGTGTAGTTTGCTCTTGTTCTGTGGCAGGAAGGACACAGATTAGCCTGCAGCATTTAAACCAAAACTACATTTTGGGTTTTAGGTCTATTTCACTGATATTTTTTTTAAGTATTTTCTTGGAAATTATACACTTCTTTAAAAAATAAAGAAACAAAACAGAAAGCCATAAATGCGAGCCAACTTACGCAGCACATGTGTGTTTTGCTCCTGCAGCTCGCCTGCTACGACCAGTCCAAAGAGTTGGTTCTGGCTACTGGTTACTTGACTGACAACATCTTCACTCACTTCCTGGCGAGTGTGTTTGCAGTAAGTGACTCACGTCTGTCATAGCATAGCAAGACAAACATCACATGATTTTCTGAAATAAGCCCTCTGTTCTTGCGCAGGGTGGCTCTGCTACAATCCTCTGTCAACCACTGGATGTTGTTAAAACAAGATTAATGAATTCAGAAGTTCAGTATGGGGTGAGTGTCTTTAAAATGACTTTTCCTGTTATCTGGTTTTGCAGGAGAGTTTGGCTTATTTAGGTCTCTGAGTTCTCCCGCCCTCATCACTCTGATGTTATGTATGTTTTATTCATTGGTTATGGGGAAAATGACACAGCTTGGCATGTCTCTTGTGTGTTTTGTCTCCTTGTTGCAGAGTGTGTCTCACTGCTTAACAGAAACAGCAAAGCTGGGGCCGAATGCGTTCTACAAGGTGGATGTCACATTCACGCAGACATGATGTTTTATACAGCTCTTTCTAATTATGTGCTGTAGTAACCTACAGAGTATTAAGACACTGAAATAGTGCTTTGATTTGTGTCCAGGGTCTTGTTCCTGCAGCTATCCGCCTCATCCCTCACACAGTCTTAACCTTCATATTCCTCGAGCAGCTGAAGCAGCATTTTGGTGAGATAGTCATTACCTGAGGGTGCCATAAGATAGTTTTCCTACGACCACGGCTATTCCTTCAGGATTTTAGTGGCCCTCCATGCTGCACAGGTTGATCTCGACAAACTGAGCTGGGGTTGAGTGGAACCCTCAAAAGTCCGAGACGGAAAGAGAATCTTCATGCTACGTTTTTACATCCATAACACATAATCAAAACAACTTGTGTAATAACACCCAAAGCTCCAGACAAAAACGTGGTGACGAAACGTGGTGTTTCTTAAAAACGGAGACGGTTTAAATTATTTACATTCACCACTGTGCTACTTCACTTGTCATGAACTGTGCAACTATAAATATCACCTAAGGTTATATAAGGCTAATAAAGTAATAAATGGATTTCCATTAAATTCAAAACTGTCTCTTGAATGAATATCCTGAACCTGACAAATGAATCTTCATGCTACAAAACCTCCAGTGCCCTCTGGGGGACAGTGTTACACTGAAAAACAGCCTGCCAATATATTTATATAAAGTGTATTTGTAATTATGCAGATTGCCCAAGGATTTGGTTCAAGACAAGACTGTTTATTTTCATATTATGGAAGGAATGTGAGGGCGGGACAGTAGTGCAGTGGTTAGCACTTTCTCCACTGCCTGTGCAGAGTTTGCATGTTTTTCCCTATTCTGCCACTGATTTCCTGCCACAGTGCAAAAACAGGCATGCTAGGTTAATTGGTGATTCTACATTGTGAGCGCCTGTGATGGACTGGACCCTGCCTCTTGTGCTATGTCAGCTAATGGAAGAGGCCCCTTGGATCCATAGTTTTGTTGGAGAAAATGATTAGAAAGGAAATCTGTGGCAGAAGCGTTACTTTTTCTCATTTTCATTAGTCAGGATTGAGAATATAGTGAGAAAATAAATGATGGGCTTTATGGAAAAGAAAACAAGGCTGATTCAATTGTGAAAACAAGCTTGTGAGACACTCCCTTGTCAGTAATTTGTCTCTTTATTTACTTCTCTCACTGCATGAGTGCAGTTATTGCTGGACACATCAGACATCCTGTCAGGCCTCTTTTAAAAAGGAACACTTAACCTCTTAGACAATTAGATTCACTTGAATTCATTATGACCGTGCTTTCATTAGACACTCAGCAGCTTTTTAAAACAGGAGGCCGGCAGATTCGTGTGAAGACAAAGACAAAATTTTTGCTTAAAAAAAAGACAGAGAGAAAAAAAAAGTTGTGTGCCATGGTTCAGCAGCTGTATGTGGGTTTGTGGGTTCATGTTATTTAATATCGTTCCAGGTATTATTTTCCTGAGCATTATATTGTACAGCGATGCACAATCCATCATGCTCAGCTTTACAAGACGAACTGATATCTTTTCCATGTCCTATGGTTTACTCACTGCCTGTATCAGTGTCAGAATTTGAGTGATGATTCTTGTCTTCGGGATCCAACAGCTCCACGCTTGATGCCTTTTCCATGATGTATAGTCAAACAAAAATCAGATAAACTTTCCTTAAGAAGTCCAGCCCGCTAAGTCACTGATATCACCAAGAGATTAATGCGTAAGTGAAATCAGCTCTTTTTGATGAAACTTTTATTTATTTATTTTTTGCGGTTAAAGGTTAAGTTTCAACTTGCTTATTCCTAACTGCTGCACAGGTTACACGACCCCGTGAAACCTGTGCAAAAAGTCATCTAATGGTGAGCCGGTTATTATGTGCGGTTGTCATGGTGCTTGACGAAAGAGCAGCTTGATGACATAGGTCAGTAATGATAGATAATGCACTGCATAAGAAGAGTACATCTGCTTCCTTTTTTAGTGTATATCCAGATTTACTTTGCTGTGTATGAAAGAGTCAGACAGTTAAAATAAAAAATTATTAAAAAGAAGTGTAGGTGTTAATTTATAAAATAGAACACTTTTTTCTTTTATAATATTAATGTATGAATGTATTTCAGTATTAATTTATTTGCTTGCAAACAGTACTGAGCAGTTGTATAAGTTTTAGATAGATAGCTTAGCCAGCTGCCTCAGGTCTCTAGAAGCAAGCATTTCTCTTGGATGTTGAGCCTCCGGATTGATTTGCATTAAGAAAAATGCTAAATATAAAATTCAAAGAGATTAATAAAGCCAATCAATCGATTATCCATTCATCCACCTGTCTTCTTCCTCTTCTCTCAGCTGTTATGGGGCAAAAAAAGTGGAAAATTAAATATAAATAAATAAATAGGGAAGCATATTAATAAAAAAATGATCTATTTCTGTCACATTTTTAATTTAATTGAATGCTCTGATTTATTACACTTGTATTATTTTTATAAACTGATTCATTTAGAAATTATTTATTTTTTGTGCCATTTTCTGCCCTTCATCACTCTGAAGCCTCAGACGGCGGTTTGTGCTTGATGTTTTCTCTTTATCAGGCACTCTATCGCTGGTAGAGACTGACCGCTGCGCCCGAAGACATCCACCGGGGATGCAGCTAATGATGGCGATGATGATGCACACGCACACACGGACAGAAACACATATCGCTTTCTCATCTTTCTCCGTTTACCTTTGTTTCTGGATGCGGACGAGGAAGAGATGTCAAAGTCTGGTTTGAAGCTGAGAACTGACAGACTGAATGTTTTGGAACGGTCCTGACAACAGAAACAGAATTTGAGATTTTACAGTGAGGTGAATTGTTATACCAGATGTTGCGGGTTCATATCTCAACACGAGGAGAAGCCATTTTCATCTTTGATTTTTACCCAACAGGATGCTCACTGTATATATGAACAAACAGGCTTTTTAAAAATATACATTTTTATATTTTATTATTTCTCATTGGCCAGTTTGTTGAAATAATAATCTTTTCTTCACACTGAGAAACTGGGCTTGTGCAGATATAAGTAAAGTAAGGGCACAGACAAGGGTTTAAGTCTTTTCCAAAACAGCATTAAGAAGGTTTCAGTTAATGTTCAGTTAGCATCCACGCAAAAAACCCCAAATCAAACTATACAACCTTGATAGTTATATTTCATGTTTAATTTCACTTTTTTTTTTTTCCAGATGTCAGTCTCAGAAGTTGTCACGTGTGAGTCAAAGTTTCAGGCTGTTATGTCTTTAAGATGCTGACAAATTGCAAAACTCTTCTGCAGCCTTTAAAGGAAAACACTGACCTGACCTCATTCTCTGTAATTGTTCATTATTATTATTATCATACTAAAAGTAAGTTGAGATTATTCGTGTTTAAAACATTTCTGGATCACAACATTTGTTGAAAAAAAATAAAATCAACAAGCATGTTAAAACCGGGCATGATTTCATGTCTCTCATGTCAGCTCTGGTTCAATATATCCATACCCCACAGTGCTGGCATGCAGCTGTTAACAATTTAATGCAATAAAGATTAATTTAATTGCATTACATTTTTGTGTGTGATAAGATCCAGAGGGATAGCAAACATCCAAGTAATTCATATGTGGCCTTGATTAAATTTGAAGTGGACATTTGCATGGAATAATGTGCAAAGCGCCTTGAGGCAACTGTTGTCGTGAATTGGCGCTATATAAATAAAACTGAATTGAATTAAAGTGTCTGGCTGCACTCTTTAAACAGCATGAAATTTAAATTAAATGCACTGGGTATGGCCAAGTAGGCCGGTTAGTCCGAAGCGTATGAGCTTTGCAGTTTGTTATACCTCCGCTGTTAAGCCTGGACCAGCTGCACTGTCACAGTTCAACAGTCTTTTAACATCTAAGAAATAAAAAAAAAAGCGCTTTTACATTTCATCTCACTGCCAGCTGTGGAAATCCCTTCTTTTCTAGTTTCTTCCCTCCTTTCATCTTACTGATCCATCAGAGTTTTCCTCAGCTTTCCTGGACTCTCACAAGGTAGTTGACAGTCCTCTGTTCTTCTTCTCTGCACTCTGCTGCCAGCTGCTTCAAATGTCAGATTCTTCCTCTCATGGGCGATCTCTGTTTTTCCACAGGCTGGTCAGCTCAGTCAGTGCAAGCAACAGTGTTAGACTTCAGTGAGGGTGAAGGTGGGAAGACCTGCCAATTACCAAAGTGATCATCCAAACAGCTTAGCAGCTGAAAAACACCAAGCCTGTGAAACTTTAGATTTCGCAGCATGTTTTTTAAGCAGTGTGACTGCAGACATAAGAGAAAAGCAAACCTATACGTACAAAAATGTTACACTCTGTTAATTTTCTTCTCCAAAATACAAATGCAAGATGACAGGGTTAAATCCAATATTTTCATCTGGACCCCTGGTTCTTTGTAGTATACAGCAGCAGCTTCTGGACTGGATTGGAAAAAAGGATGAGATTTTAAATCACGGTGCAGACTAATATTAGCAAGATTAGGATTTCAGTCCAGCACAAAAGGAGCTGTTCATTCAGTGAACGTTAATTACTAAGCTTGTTAATAAAAGCACACATCTTGCTTGTTCCATTAAAATTAAGAGGTAAAGAGGAATGAGTCAGATTGACTATAATTTTTGTCCTTATCATTCTTTAGACATTATTATCTAAATTCATCTTTTTTTTCAACACACAGCCATCAAATGGACCTATTTAATGTTTGTTTAAGCAATGACAATTTAAAATCGGCAGTAAAAATGATGGTTAGCATATTTCCAACTTTTAGAGTTACAATTGATTCTTTATTAGAAGTTTTAAAGCTGATGAAAAGTTGTCATTTCGCCTGGCAAAACTGATCGTCACCAGCCAGAAATTGTAACACTGCTTTTGTCTACCTCTGTCTGAAATCATGGATTTAGTTTTTGGAAA
Source organism: Diplotaxodon limnothrissa (assembly GCF_057381915.1). Taxonomy (NCBI): domain Eukaryota; kingdom Metazoa; phylum Chordata; class Actinopteri; order Cichliformes; family Cichlidae; genus Diplotaxodon; species Diplotaxodon limnothrissa. The sequence goes on from NC_140599.1 coordinate 23,127,474, forward strand.
ATTTTAAGGTCACTTTCAAGTGGCTAATCTGTTACTATTATCACTATAATTTAAAAATGATACCAGAACTTAGATCCCCTCTCACTGCCCCTCCCAGAGTCAAAGTTTGGTGCATTTCCTTAATGAATCCTTCTCTTATCAACCCTGCGTTGTTGGCTGGAGATGATTTTTCCTACACTGTCTACATCTGAGGGATTTCTGCCAGCTTGCGTTGGACTGGGTCACGGCACCACCTGTGCCATGCCTGGCTGGCCACAGCAGGTAGTGCTGAAAGCTGAAGGTGCTTCAAAACCACTCTCAACTGGGCTTCATGACACTCAATGTGGGCAACAGAGGGGCCATAAATCTGCAAAATTATATTTTGCAAAATTATATATATTTAAATAGAAAAATAACCAAAATTACACTTCCCTGGTTTTCATTCGACAATAGTGATCTGCCTTTCTTCCTTTCTTAAAGCTCATTTGCTGCCAGTATCATACTGGGTGGTAACAGCGCTGATCTCCTCGGTTTGGAATGACGACAGAGTTGAGAGAATGAGCGATGGTTTCACATTATGGAAAAGTTTGTGGGATGGAGTGTGGGAGCCAGGCTTTTCTCTTGAGGTCTGACTGTGGCTCTAAGCCTGCATGCCTCCCCTCTCTGCTCCGGCCGGCAGCCCTTTGCAGCCAGAAGAGAGATATTCACATAAACAGGAGCGAAAGCCAGGGCGGAGAAAATCACCAAAAACCTTATATAAGGAGCAAAGTGACTGGCAGGCCAGAGAATCAGTGAATTGTAAAAGAAGGTGGCAAGCAAGCAAAACATTACACAGACTTGTTTACTTGGCAATTATATACAGTGGGGCAAAAAAGTATTTAGTCAGCCACCGATTGTGCAAGTTCCCCCACTTAAAATGATGACAGAGGTCAGTAATTTGCACCAGAGGTACACTTCAACTGTGAGAGACAGAATGTGAAAAAAAAATCCATGAATTCACATGGTAGGATTTGTAAAGAATTTATTCGTAAATCAGGGTGGAAAATAAGTATTTGGTCACCTCAAACAAGGAAAATCTCTGGCTCTCACAGACCTGTAACGTCTTCTGTAAGAAGCTTTTCTGTCCCCCACTCGTTACCTGTATGAATGGCACCTGTTTGAACTCATCATCTGTATAAAAGACACCTGTCCACAGCCTCAAACAGTCAGACTCCAAACTCCGCCATGGCCAAGACCAAAGAGCTTTCGAAGGACACCAGGAAAAGTATTGTAGACCTGCACCAGACTGGGAAGAGTGAATCTACAATAGGCAAGCAGCTTGGTGTGAAAAAATCAACTGTGGGAGCAATCATCAGAAAATGGAAGACATACAAGACCACCGATAATCTCCCTCGATCTGGGGCTCCACGCAAGATCTCATCCCGTGGGGTCAAAATGATCATGAGAACGGTGAGCAAAGATCCCAGAACCACACGGGGGGACCTGGTGAATGACCTGCAGAGAGCTGGGACCAAAGTAACAAAGGTCACCATCAGTAACACACTACAACGGCAGGGAATCAAATCCCGCAGTGCCAGACGTGTTCCGCTGCTGAAGCCAGTGCATGTCCAGGCCCGTCTGAAGTTTGCCAGAGAGCACATGGATGATACAGCAGAGGATTGGGAGAATGTCATGTGGTCAGATGAAACCAAAGTAGAACTTTTTGGTATAAACTCAACTCGTCGTGTTTGGAGGAAGAAGAATACTGAGTTGCATCCCAAGAACACCATACCTACTGTGAAGCATGGGGGTGGAAACATCATGCTATGGGGCTGTTTTTCTGCCAAGGGGACAGGACGACTGATCCGTGTTAAGGACAGAATGAATGTGGCCATGTATCGTGAGATTTTGAGCCAAAACCTCCTTCCATCAGTGAGAACTTTGAAGATGAAACGAGGCTGGGTCTTCCAACATGACAATGATCCAAAACACACCGCCCGGGCAACAAAGGAGTGGCTCCGTAAGAAGCATTTGAAAGTCCTGGAGTGGCCTAGCCAGTCTCCAGACCTCAACCCCATAGACAATCTGTGGCGGGAGTTGAAAGTCAGTGTTGCTCGGCGACAGCCCCAAAACATCACTGCTCTCGAGAAGATCTGCATGGAGGAATGGGCCAAAATACCAGCTACTGTGTGTGCAAACCTGGTAAAGACCTATAGTAAACGTTTGACCTCTGTTATTGCCAACAAAGGTTATGTTACAAAGTATTGAGTTGTATTTTTGTTATTGACCAAATACTTATTTTCCACCCTGATTTACGAATAAATTCTTTACAAATCCTACCATGTGGATTCATGGTTTTTTTTTTCACATTCTGTCTCTCACAGTTGAAGTGTACCTCTGGTGCAAATTACTGACCTTTGTCATCATTTTAGGTGGGGGAACTTGCACAATCGGTGGCTGACTAAATATTTTTTTGCCCCACTGTATGTAAAGCCAGATTTCATCCCACGTAAAAGCAAAAGTTTTTGTAAGCTATGTACCCCAGCTTAATTTGTGTATGTCTACTTGTGAAGATGATTTTTTTTTTTTACAGTTAATGGCAGAAAAAAAGACGCCAAAAAAGAGGCAGTGACATGTAATAAAGATAATGATGAAAAGCAGCAGGTTGTGTTCTCACTGAAACAGCTCAAATCAGAGCAGAAAAAACAGCCCATTAGTCTGAGGCAGCAGAGATAAACAGCTATGCAGAATTTCTTGTTTTTGTTTTCAGAAAACTTTTATGTTAATAAGGCGCGTCAGCCTTTTTACTTGAGGGGGTCCCATTTTTAAATAGACTCCCCACATCCAAAGTGGAATAACAGACATGTTCTTCAGCATTAAATGGTGATATTCTCAGTCAGACCAATATAGTGTTTGCTTGATTTTTTGAGAAATCCATTTTCATATGTACAGTATGAAGTTATTCAGTCCAAATGACTGACTGCAGCTTTTCATTTATCACAGTGCTTAATGACATCAGTGGACGTGCACAAACTATTACTGGAGCACGGTAATCTTATTGCTTATTAGCCCAATATAACTGAGCAGTACGTGAAAATGAACCCTGTTACCTTTAGCTTTCACATAGATAGCTACAGCGAGCACTGTTCAAGCATTTAGATCTGCAGTTTCTCCACAGGAGGTCTATCTCACACTTTTTTTTTTGTTTTTCCTTTAGCGTAAGAATCTTCATTTCTACATATATTGAAATTGAAATATGCCCGATATTTACCCGAAACCCCAATCAATACAATCAATCAAGTTCCCACTTGTTTTACTTTTGGGAGGAAATGAAAGCAGCTCCTGCTCCTTAACACAATTAAGCTTTTAAACTTAATCAAAGTCAACTGAATAATGATGCAGACAACGTTGAAGTCATGTTTTTAAACTAGTTGCAGATGTCATATACTGGTATCCATCTGTGATCGGTTCAGTGCAGCTGATGTAAGAGCAAATATAAACCAGTGACGTTTAATTTTATCACATAATCACTACTTATTGAAGCAATGTTAAGAAACAAATTGGCGTTCACGTGGAAGCTTTTTTTGATGGTAAACGAAGCATGATCTTAAATCTCATGTGTTGATTCTGAAAGGTGGCATCAATGGCTACTTACTTCATAGCGAGCTGATTACTGTATGCTCTTAGAGCCCTCTTTTCCTGCGGTGGCAGCAGGAACAAAGCATTTCCCTCCTAAGCAAGCTTATTTTCACCACCTGTCCATTATCCAGTTAGCTCAACTTAAGGTCATAGCCTTCCAACCTCTGGTTGCTAGGGAAACATATATTCCTTGACCAGTTGGCAAGTGGCTGCTGGTTGATAGTAGAGATGGCACGATACCACTTTTTTATGTCCGATACCGATTCCGATATCATAAATTTGGATATCTGCCGATACCGATATGAATCCGATATAATGTTTTTTAATCAACAAAACTGTTTTTTTTTTAAATATCTTGCTGCATTTTGTATAAGTTCATACTCAAGTTTAAAACAACAACTACACTAAAGCTATTCTGTTATACCTGTATGCAAAAAAAAAAAATTTCATAGTTCAGCAATACTGATCAATCTAATAAACTTAAACCTACACCATCCTCCCTATTCTGGTATTTTAAAGAGTACTTAGCGTAAATATTAAGCAACCTAACTAATAGGGTTCCAACTCCCAGCAACAACAAAAATAAATAAATAAAAAATAGGGAACCACCCCTCACACTCCACCTCATGATGCTTAATCGACGTAATCAACCTTAATTTGATGCAGTGTGAAAAAAAATGCACAGAAATCAATTATTTTTCAAGAAATATTAAATAGATTCAACATCTTTCTTCAACAAAATTGCAGACTGCACAGATGGTACCTTCCCAAAGGAGAAAGTACTATAGCTTACTAGGGTATATTAGACTTAATAGTTACTATATACAGTAATTGACTTCTATTCATTTTACATCAAATTAAAACTTTGGGTGTCAGATAATTATTTATTAAAAGCTAGACATTTTAAATGAGAATAAGAAAGAAAAGTATGTCTTTGTGCCCCCTTTTCCCTGTTAATGCCCTATCGGCCCCCCTGGCTAAACTTTGCTAGATCCGCCCCTGCACAGTTACCAGCCGTCAGCTACAAAAGATCCTCGAGTAGAAAGTAATATTAAATAAATTCTAACAACAGCTGATCAAGCTTAAACGTGCTGCTGTTGTTCAGCCGCTGGTTTCCTCTTTCTGGTGCAAAGTGGGCCAAAAACAAACCAGAGAGACGGAGTCGCGACAGAAAAGCCGATCAGCTGATCATTAAGCAGTTTCATGATTGAAGTAGCAGCAAGAAGAGGCAGTCGCTTGTTAAGCTTAACGCAGGAATGCTTTACAAACATTCAGAGATGGACTTACACACTTGCTTTACTTCTCTCGGGGATAACTTTGTCGGAGATGAAATGCCGGGTTGCTAGCGAAGCTCCACATGCTATCCAGACCACCGACAGGTCACAAATGCCACAGCCGCTCTATCACGTGATGCATACTGTTCCGACGTGCTAACGTTCTGAGGTGAGTTACGCGTGTTGCAAGTTTTGTGAGGTGCTTTCGTGATATTTAATGGATCGGATAACATTTTTTTTTTCTCCGATATCCGATCCAGTAATTTAGGTCAGTATCGGACCGATACCGATACGTAATATCGGATCGGTCCATCTCTAGTTGATAGTCATCATTTCTAGTTTGTATTATACTATTTTCACAATTTCACTGGATCACTGCTTAGTGAGCAGTTAGTGAGTGTCTGTAGCCATGTTGACATTTTCCATAGAAATTATTGGACCAACCACAGCAACCTGCTAGTGAGCAAAGCAGTTGCAAGGACGGTTTCAGTGTAACACCATGTAGCCCTTTGTAGTCATTTTCACCTGTCAACAACAAGCGACCTCTTACAACCACTCCCAACCACTCAAAACACATTTTTCCTTAGTTAGCAGATGTTGTTGACCTGTGTGACTGAATCCTAACATGTGTTTAATTTTAGCCTGACTCTGTCCTACGTTGATATTTTTCATACTGCAGTAGGCCTTATCTGTCATTGACATGCAGTGTAAAAAAATGGCTTAAATTGTGAAATTCAATAAATTGGAAAGAGAGTTAGAATCTTAATTTTTAAATTTGGTTACTTTAAAATCTGCATTCTCTTTGTGTGTAAGCATATTTTATTTGAAGATCTTCAGACTATTACATCCAGTTGCAAGTCTCTCTAAATGCAAAAACCCACAAAAGATTGCTTTACAGATAAAAGTCAGCCAAATAATTCATTTCTTTTTTTTAATAGTTAAACTGAAATAATCTAAATTTTATAGCACACCTGCCCATAGTATGTAAAACACTCCGCTTTATTGCTTGTCTGCAGAAGGAATTTGCACTTCTAACCAAACACAATTGATATTTTAAGTAATGTAGATGAGACAATTCCCAAATTTTCCTTTTGAGCAATCATTCCACTTTTACTGGAGCATGGCACAGCATCAAAAACTCTATAATTCAGTAACATCCCCTACATATATAATTCACAATGTGTTAAACATAAGCAGCTTATTTATTTTTGGGTTCCTGTTTCTATTTCTCTAAAAAAGACTAACGTATCTCTGTGAGACATGGTACGGGTTAAATGAAAATAAGCACAGCAGTTTTGCCTTCACTTGAGCCCTGTTCACGCTAAACTGGTCTGACTTTTATTCAAATTGATTTCTAAAACAAGTCTCTTTCCCCAGTGTTTTCCTGTTTCTGACAAAGTTCTATGTTTTGCATGAATTTGCCGGAGGACAGTTCTTAGCACATAAGAACAGTCAGATATTGTTTTGTCACCATGTTATGAAACAGTTGCTTTCATTTCCTTTCCGTCTATGTTTTTCCCCGTGGTCAAATCAACTTGATTTAAAATTCGCCTATAAGTGCATATTCCAGATGATAGAAATAACACCTGGCATTATAGCCAAAATGTTCTTTTGGGTACAAACTACATTACAAACCTAATATGGGTCCTCTATTAAACAGCGGAAGACCAGAGTTAGTGGAATATTGTTTTGCTCACACTTTGGCCTCTGATAAAGAAGCAATCCTGAGGGAGGCGGATGTTAGTCATTAGCAGATCCAGCTGTCATCAATGGGAAAATGAATTTTTTCTGCCCAAAGAGTGACAGGTCATAAGGTTGCAGACAAAGTGAGCTCCAACAAGCCATGCACAGGTGACAGATAATTCAAGTGTGGCATTATTTTGCATCCATTAGTGACTAAAGCATTGTTTCTGTGGTAACCCATTAGCTCAAACTCTGTAGCCAGCATTCAAGTTAAATCTCACTTTAACTTTTTAGGGCAGAAATAACACAGTGAGAATCAGTTGCTTTGTATATTGCAATGGTCTATTTGAGAAATTTTAGTCAGGATTTAGGGCAGGTCATAAGCCAGAACTTGCACTAAATAGAGTTTTAAATTATATTTTTCCTATCTTGCTCTCTCTGTGTGTCTCTCTACACCTCCTGGATTGTCCTCAATCTTTAAATTAAAACAACTGCTTAACAACTTAAAAAAATGGGCTGTCAGTTGAAGTCTGATGCGAGCTTGGTTTTATTCTCATCATTTTAGGGTTTCATTCAAAGGGGACTTTATCAGTCATTTATTCATTTTCTTATCCCCTTATCCAATTCAGGTATGCATTGGGCCGGTGGGGGTGTACAATGCGCAAAAGGGAGAGTACACCTTGGGTGAATCACCAGTCTATCACAACACAGGCGGAAAGAAGTCCTTAGCCTATCACATTCACACCTGCTGACCGATGCCAATGATGTAATTACCCAGCTACATTTCCGAAAGAATGCAAAAGCATTGACATATATTTTTCCTTCCTATGATAGGCCGACGGGCAGGGCAGAGATAGATTTTGGTAGCCCGACTGGAAAAATCGCTAGTCCCGGGACGTCGGGCTAGCGATTTTGCGAGCCCTGTATCTGATTGAGGAATCACTCATCTTTGGAAAAGAGAGTTTATTACAGAGAAATGGCTCTTTCCAAAATAAAAGCTATACTTCTTCTGGGCTATATTCTCAGCAGCATATTAAACATATAAGGAGAATCCTGTGCTAACGGCTGTCTAAATGACTCGGGTAAAGTTTGTAGCATGCGTGCTTGTTGTTTGTCGGCATAAATGTGCAGTCATATTCGTTGTGTTCCCACTAGTGCTGTCAGCGTTAATCTCGTTGAAATGACGTTAACGCCACAACACGACAAATCTCCGTTAACGAGCTACCGCGGATCGCCCGTGCATGGGGCTGGACGGCCAACACATTAACGAGCTAACTGCGCTAACACACTAGCTCCCACCCATGTAATTGAGCATTGCGTGGCACTTCCAACATACTGTTTTACTTTAGTCCATGACTCGCTTACCTTCAGGGTCATACGTCACATGAAAACCAAAATAGTTCCAAAGGCCAGATCTGAATGAGGGTGGGGGAGGTTCAATTTCCCATGTTGCAAGGAGAGGTTAACTTCTGTCTGGCTAGCTTGCCCTGTGTCACTACCCGATCCGTACCCCGCATGCGCAAATCTTACGTCACTTCCTCTCTTTGCCAACATTGCGACATTCAATATATTTGATTGATACGGTTAGCGCCCAGTTAGCTCCTAGCATTTCTCAACAGCTCTGCCTCCTTTTCGACTGCCCGGGACATTTAAACAATGGATAATCCGTATGCAAAGAAATTCATGCTTTTCTCCTCAACAGAGAGCGTCCCCCGATTGAGCAACAGCGCCGTAAAATAAGAAGAATGGCGCCTAATTACAGAGTTAATAATGCAGACTTTGTAATATCTCACGTGTAGATTCATCAGCCAGATTAAGTGTTTACTGACAATTGACAGTGATAGCGCACATCATCATCACTATTCCAACAATCCTCTCCTCACGGACAAGCATAAACACACTCGACTATCGCTAAATCAGATTTAACACACGTTTGTAATGACGACAATTCAGTTTATAATAGGGTTTATTCGCTCGGTCAGCAGGTGGCGGTATCCTCGTACACTGGGGAGTAAACTGCCATTAAACGAACAGAAGAAGAAGAAAACATCTGCACATGCGCGGTACGGATCGGGTAGACCCGATTTGTACGGTCAGACTTTACACATGCGCAGTAAGGATCGGAGAGTCCTGATCCGTAACTTTCTTTTTATTTTTCGTTTTTGTCTACATTGTACTGAAATGCTTCATTATTGCAAACATTTTAAGATATACTTGTTATTCTTAACATCTTAACTCTTACTCTGACCCATAACTATCGTAAAACGCTACGACCGGAAGTAGAAACCTTTCGCGCATGCGGGGTACCGATCGGGTTTCCGGTACGGATCGGGTAGTGACACCCTGCACTCAGTGAATCTGCGTTCGACTACTCCGCCTAGGCTGCACTATCGAGCGCAGATCCACTGAGCGCTCAACACAGACAGCATCGTCAGAAGGAAAGTTGATAAAATAAATTAAAAATTTTGTATTGTTCGATACATATGCGTACCGAACCGAAACCACTGTATCGAACGGTCCAATATTGATACAAGTATCGTTGCACCCCTGATTGATATATATATATATATATATATATATATATATATATATATATATATATATATATATATATATATATATATATATATGTATATATATATATATATATATATATATATGGTCACTATATATATATATAAATATGGTCACATACATATATATATGTGACTATATATATATATATACATTTATATGATGTGTGTGTGTGTGTGTGTATACACATATAGATATATATATAAACTAAAAAACTATTTATGTAAAAATGAACAGAAAAGAACATGACATATAACCTCTGTGACTGCATATGCAGTCACAGAGGTTATATTAAAATATTCATGCTGTTATGGATTATTTTTGATGTGTCAGGCATTCTACTCTTTTATAAAACGATGATCTACAAGAACTGCACATATATCTATTTTATGCAGTTAAATGTTATAATTAGATTGATTTATGGCTCTGTTTAGTTTAAAATTCAGCACTCTAGTTAAACTAATGAGGTGCCCTTTGTTTTGTGTTGGACACAGATGTAGCCAAAAAAGGTGAAGGAATGTGATGTACTCTGTGTGTGCGTTTCCCACTGTGGGCTCTTGATGACAGTCATTCAGATACAGGAGTGGCTGGAATGGAGGATATGTATGATTGTGTTACTGCTGAACATCAGCCTCTCTTATCACTCGGGTTACTTATATTTTATGGTACTCAGTTGAAAATTTCCCAGGGGAAGGAATGGAACCGGTGAATGATCCCAAAATAACACTTGTGAAATATGACTGGGCCTGAATTGAAATATTGCTGGTGCTTATCAGCTGCAGCCAGCAGAGCATGATTACTACAGACTCGCAGTCGAACAAGGTGATTTCTGTCTGAATCTAGCATCTACTGCTGCTCCAGAGCCTCTGATGAAAACCTGGACTCGCCATCACATAAATGATCCCATTAATCCCAGACGCTGGAGGACAACAGGCCACTTAGACCTGTAATTGTTTAATTATCCCTGCTGAGAGTCGCTATGAGAAAGGACATTAAAACCTGCTGTGTGGAAATGATGAAAACATAAACACAATGCGCATGTAAGTAAGTGTGTGTGGTCTAATCCCTCAGCTGGATGCTTATAATTGCGAATCAGATTGTTCACTTCCTAATATCTTCCAAGAAAGAGAGGTTTTGAAATCCTGCTGATCCAGTTACAAACTGAGCTCTTGTTTCAATCTGAGTGACAAGAAATTGAGACACACAAAACAAACAAAATTAAAGACAATATGTGCACAAATTTGTCATCAGACCCACAATGCTTTGACCGACCAGTGACCGAGGTGTGCTGGATGCTTGCGTTTGTGTTTGAGTTATTATTGTAGACTTGCATGTCAGAGAGAAAACCATCTCTGATCTTTTCTTGGTGGATATCTGACTGGACAGAAATGCTTCAACCTGTACTCAACCCAGTTTTGCAGCATTACATTCTTCCTGCCTTTAAATTTTTCCAGCAGGACAATGCCCAGGCTCACACTGAGTAGTACAGGCCTTTCTGGAACATAGGCCAGCATTTGGTCCCAATATGTGCCTGGGACATGCTGGCTAAAAGAATTTGATCAGAGGTTGCCACAACCAATGACCATTCCACAGCTGCAGGCTGCAAACATCCAGAAATGGAGAGCAATTTCTATGGGCTCAAAATGTGGTCATAAATATTTTGTACTTGTAAAAAAGATTTGTATGTGTAAAAAAGATTTGTGTGTGCGTAAAAAAGATTTGTATGTGTAAAAAAGATTTGTGTGTGCGTAAAAAAGATTTGTATGTGTAAAAAAGATTTGTGTGTGTAAAAAGAATTTGTGTGTGCGTAAAAAAGATTTGTATGTGTAAAAAGAATTTGTGTGTGCGTAAAAAAGATTTGTATGTGTAAAAAAGATTTGTGTGTGCGTAAAAAAGATTTGTGTGTGGACTTAGAAAAAAAACCCCTGCAAGTTACAAGTACGGATTTTTGACCCTATTTTTCTTCCCTTCATCTGATTGGTCAATGTCATGTCAATCACAAATGTAACAATCCAATCAGAGAACAGATGGGTTTGGCTGTCGGAGGGGCGCTGTTTTGAACTGCAGGTCCTTGAAGGGTGATACCGTTTGAAGCTGGAGGATCGCTATATAAATATCCGATAGCAGCTAGGTCCCCTAACTTTCAGTAGCTGTTGAAAGGATAAAGTTGTGGTATATCAGTGGTTAGAAATAACATTATTACTTTAGGATTAATTTAACACAAAGTCAGGGCTGACCCAGGACCATTGCTGTGAGTCACAGTGCGCAGCATAAAAGTCCTTTCACATCGGATGCAGGATACGCTGCTAATGCTAACTAAAAGCAAAGGATCCAGAATTTGTTACGCTGGCTGCTGGGCTCTGTGGGTTTTTGCAGCAGCTCTACCTGTACTAGATGCACCTGCTCCTTGTCTTTTCTATCTCTGACTTTATGTCCTCTACAAGAGTTTTTTTTTTGCTAGTTCTTCAAATGTTCAATAAAAACATGTATGCTAATTCATAACGAAGAAAGCTTTGTAATGAAGACTGTCATTTCCAAAACACTGCCCGCCCCCACCCCGCGGTCCGCAGCGCTGTTGAAAAGGCTGTGGAAGTCCCTGTATTAAACACGTAGACCTGTGACACAAAAATCACCAAACTCGGACGACCACAGACTGTTTTCCTTCGTGGTGATGAAGGAAAAGGCTGGGTTGGCATGTAAAAGGGCATTTATTCCCTTCAAAGACCTGCAGTTCAAAAAAAGCGCCCCTCGACAGCCAAACCCATCTGTTCTCTGATTGGATTGTTACATTTGTGATTGATGTGACATTGACCAATCAGATGAAGGGAAGAAAAATAGGGTCAAAAATCCGTACTTGTAACTTGCAGGGTTTTTTTTTCTAAGTCCACACACAAATCTTTTTTACGCACACACAAATCTTTTTTACACATACAAATCTCTTTTACGCACACACAAATTCTTTTTACACACACAAATTCTTTTTACACATACAAATCTTTTTTACGCACACACAAATCTTTTTTACACATACAAATCTTTTTTACAAGTACAAAATATTTATGACCACATTTTGAGCCCATAAATTTCTCAACAGCAGATGGACACTTGCTTTGCCTTTCCTATTGCCCTGCTTCCCATGGCGATGGATAAAACACTGTTGTAATCCAGCAGGTGCTAGGCACCTGTTTCAAATGTTATCTGCTCACTGAATATATTAGTGTTAGAAAATGTCACTGTTTTTGTTTAAATAAACATTTTCATAATTTTACAAAGCTCAGTTTATTTCTTACCACTGGAGATTTAGCATGCACGTCTTTGATAGATCTCTGCTGCATAATGTTTCTTTTTCTCTGTTTATCACTCATTGCAATGGACTGCCAGCTAGATGTTAAAGGGAAATGTATGTGACTGATAATAACTCGTAACAGTTATTCAATCAGGCTGATAACACATTCGTGCTGAGTGTTTGTGAATATGTGAAAGTGACACGCCTTTAAAGGTGTCAGCATATCTCCTCTTTAAAAACACTGTTTTACAAATGCGTTATTGTGGATGCAGCCTGAGAGTGTGCCTGGCAATCGCTTTCCAGCTTCCATCACTGAGTAATGATTCCCAGCAGGCACCACAAGAATTCCACAATTTATGTGGTTAAAGTCAGCAGCGGCACAGGCAGGAGCGCTCACCTTTCACTGCATGAACACTGCATGTGTGGGCAGTGGAAATATGTTTGCTCATACATTCACTTACATGCAGATGGATCATGCAAATAGACCATAAATGTGCTGTTTTATTTGTAATCTGAGCCATTGTTTGTTTTCCATTTCTCACATGATGAAATGGACCTGAAACCTTTAATCAAATTGTGTTTTAAGAGAAAAACAGACACAAGCTTAAAAAAAAGAGCCGGACCTTTTGAGAAATACCATTATATTTATTTATGCAGCCCTCCCTTCATTTTCTAACTGCTTATTCAGTTCAGGGTCGACTTTTTGAAAGACAGGGTGCACCCTGGACAGTTTATTTATTTATGAGAGTTATAGAAAAGTGAAAGTACTCTAATGTCTGAAGTAAGTAGGACGCTACCACCAATAGTTGGCTAGTTTGATGACAAGAAACAGTTGACCTTTCTCTCCCTGAGTGGTTTGAGCTGTACAGATCTGGCAGTTGTTCCTGGATGTTGTTGGCTTTTACTGGGTGAAGGTAGTGCACCAAAAACCTCCTACTGATTGCTTTGGTTGGTAGCAGATTGCCTGTAATTTTTCATGCTTGTCAGTGAATACCAACTAATAGCTGAACGGTATTAAAACTAGAAAAAGTGCAAGGCTACAAGTGGAGAAGATTTGCCTGCAAGGTAAAAGTTGTCTTCAGCTCACAGAGTAGCAAGAGAGTATTTGTAGACAAATCTGTCGCCTTTTATCCGTCACTAACTATGCCCACAGCAATATACTAGATATCCAAGTCAACTCAAACTCACTAAACTCAAAATGCACCTCTGGTTCTGCATCTCAGTATTGTTCCCCCTTAGTATGCAGTCCATCAGTTTTAATCAATCCACGTGTCTGAAAAAACAGAAACCTCTGCTGTAGGGATGGGTACCGGTGTCCGGTGCCATGATGGCACCGGTTCTGACATAAATGGTAGTAACCAGACCGAAAAGCAGCGCACATTTCGGTGCTTTATTTCGGTGCTTTTTTTTCCTGAGCTGTGACACACTTCTAGCCAATAATTTTACGTTTCCGAGGATAGTAGGCGGGTCCAGGTACGTACGTTCTTTTAGAGCAGAGCTACAGATTAAAAATGCCCAAGGCGAAGCGGTCAAAAGTCTGGCTGTACTTCACAGCAAAATATGCAAACTCAGCAGCCTGCAACAAGTGCTTTAAGCTGATACTGTGATACTGTCAAAGGAGGTAACACCTCAAATCCGATGAAACACCTGGCGACGCATAGCGTTTTTTTTAAAAGCCCAGAAATGCGCTGTATGATAGCTTGCTGCGAGACCTCACACCGAGCACATCTACTGTGCGTGGGTTGCCTGTTATCGGACCCGGAGTTAGCAATATCCCCCAAAAACCCCGAAGAGGAGAGTCCTGGCCCCTAGCCCTGTCAGTGTAGCAGAAATGACGACGGATGATGATGGCAGCAGCAGCCGTTCTTCTCTGCGTGAGTAGCTTAATGTTGTTGGTGTGTAATTTACGTTGAGTAGGCTAACCACGTTATTACATTAATGCATGTAAGGTGAACTAGCAAACATCATCATAGCTACATGCGGCTGTCTTCTTGTTTGATGGCAGATACTCCCTTCACCCTGGCCAAAAAGGCTAAAATGACCAAAGAAAAAGTGGAAAACAGTTAAACATGAGAGGTTTTGGACAAAGTTTGTGTTTTTTCCATTGATTAAGCACTGCTTCCAGCCAAGAGTGATACCATATATGCCCCATAGCTGCAGAAAAGGCTAACATTGTTATCTTTTTACAAAAAACCAGCTGAACATGAGAGGTTTTTGGACCAATTTTGTGTTCTCCATTCTTTGAGCACCGTTTGAGCACCGGCACCGTTTCAAAAGTACCGATTTGGCACCGGTATCGGATAAAACCTAAACGATACCCATCCCTACTCATCAGTTAAAACAAAGCCATCACCAAGACTGCTTGAACTAGCATATGGATGCTGTCCACCACGTGTAATGATACAAACGATACAACAACTCCTATTAAACACAACTTAGCAGGTCTTAAAAAAAACTAATGAATTTAAAAAATCCTCCATCTTTTAAGGCGAGCACCATAAATCCTGCTAACACGCCATAGTTGCTTCATTTTTGCCATAGCTACATTTTACAGGGGTTTTGATCTATTTGTCTACTCGGTAAGAAGACACTTCTCTCAGTGAATTACTATAAGCTTTTAATTCATATACATGGTGAAGATGTTGAATTTGAATGATGCATCTAAGGCTACCCTTTTATTTTGTATATCAAAGTGTGTAATTATACAGTCTGCACAAAAATGTACTTTTGTCCATTATAGACTATCAAGCGCACTTTCATATGTTATTGCAAATAATTAAAAGCTTGGGTGAAAGCTACTTTACAGTCATACTATTTGCTATTTGGAGCAACAGGAAGAAGCCCAGCAACTCTCTACTAATCATTCTGCTCTCACTCTTCTGCTGCTGCTTTTGTTACTGTCCAGGTCTCTGTTGAGTTTAATGGGCACCGCACACAGCCCCTTACACCCACTTTTTGCAAGGCAAAAAGATCAATTACATCGTAGCAGAACCCTTTTCACCTTCACATACCCCCAAATCCAGATATGCATGCATAGAGCTGAATAAAAACAGAGTAAAAACTTGCAATAGGGGAGAGCCATTAGCTAGCAGGGCAATCATCTTGTCAGGGATAATGCTGGTGCCATGGCACGACCAGTACTGTTAGCACAGGCTCACATAAGGGAAAACAGACTAGAGAAAATAGTGCTTGAGCATGCTTTGAACTCTTAAAGTAGGAAGCGGGTTCTCGAAGGTCTATAGCAGAGGATTGGAGAAAGCACAAGAGTTTGACCTTTTTAGAATGATATGCAGATGAGCAATCCTGAGTAGCTTTAAATACATTCATGGAAAACATAAAAGGTCATAACAGGGCTCTTTTGATGTGGGCAAATGTAGCATTTCAGAAGTTGGAGATGGTAATTTACAAACATCTGCTTTTATAAGTGTAAGTGTGCTGTATATGACATGCACATAATTAATGTGTGCATACAGCAAATGATTTTAATATCAAGAATCAATGCGGAAACTTCATGTTAGCTACATGAGATTGTGATATATATTAGTAAAAAACTATTAGTAAAAAATAAATAGATGTTTAATTTTCTGCAAGTAACTGGAAAACCTATTTCTAGTAACTCAGCTATCAAATTTTATGTATAAGTAAGATGAGCCGCATGATCTTCTCATGATCTTCTCATAATAATTTGGTGTTTTAGTAGGAAACCTGGATGCTGCTTTGGTGGGTGAGACCCCCATACACATTTCTGCAGATTGCAGGGATTGCAATGACACTCCCCAAAGCAGCAGCCATCCCTTGCAAAACAATGCGCCCAATCATAGTACAGATCAGAAAACACTTGGAAGCCCAAATTTTAATATGACTACCATCCGTGATCTACTCACAAACAAGTTATGTCTTCAACAAACTGTCAGTAAAAATAATTTGTGGGTTATAATGATGAAGGTATTTATTAGGGGTGCAACGATACTCATATCGATATTGAACCGTTCGATACAGTGCTTTCGGTTCGGTACGCATATGTATCGAACAATACAAAGTTTTTAATTTATTTTATCAACTTTTCTTCTGACGATGCTGTCTGTGTTGAGAGCTCAGTGGATCTGCGTTCGACTACTCTGCCTAGGCTGCACTGTCGAGCGCAGATCCACTGAGCGCAGCACAAGCTAGCAAGACAGAAGCTAAGCTCGTTGCAACATGGCAAATTGAACCTCCCCCACCCTCATTCAGATCTGGCCTTTGGAACTATTTTGGTCTTCATGTGACGTATGACCCTGAAGGTAAGCGCGTCATGGACAAAAGTAAAACAGTATGTCGGATGTGCCACGCAATGTTCAATTACATGGGTGGGAACTACTGCGTTAGCGCAGTTTGCTCGTTAACGTGTTGACGCCGTCCAGCACCACGCACGGGGCGATCCGCAGTAGCTCGTTAACAGAGATTTGCCGTGTTGTGACGTTAACATCATTTCAGATTAATGCTGACAGCACTAGTGGGAACACAATGAATATGACTGCACATTTACGCCGACATCATCCTAGTGCAAAGACAAGTGGAAGCAGACAAAAACAACAAGCACGCATGCTACAAAGTCATTTAGCAACTAATCCAACAATACATACAAATATTAACAATGGTTTAATTAGAGAGAAACACAGTTTAAATAACACTTCTAAATAACTGAATGAAGCAGTTTCGGGCAGCGTGACGTATAGGCACTTCTTCATGTTCTTCAGTTTACTGTGCTGTCTGCAAGACAATACAGTCCCAATCTCCACTTAATGGTAACTATGTGACTATCTAAAGAAGATATGCCTTATTTAGATTATACTTGGCATTTGAAAACACTCAGCGTTTTGTGTTTCCTTTTGGTATCACCTTGTGTTTTGTGTTGATTCTGATTTTGGTATTAGTTCTTAGGGTTTGGTTCTTGTGTTTAGCGCTTTAGTGTTTTATCAGCCCTACCTGTGTCTGTCCTCTGTGCTCTGTTCGTGTCCCCGAGTTTGTGTTGTTAAACAGTCTGTGAGTTTCCTGTTTTACTTTGTAGGTTTGTGTCTCGTTATGCACATTGGTTCCAGCTGTTTCCCCTCCTCTGTGCTATTTCCTGATTACCTGGTGTGTGTATTTATAGTGTGTGTCTGCCTGTGCTCCTCGTCACGTCTGTGTTACTCCGTGTCAATCTGCATTACTCTGTGTAACCCGGTGGTCATTCTGCGTCTCTCTGTCATCTCTTTCTGTGCATTTTGCTCCTCATCCCGTGTCCTTATGTTTCAGGGTAGTTTTTAGTTTTCCCCAGTTTAGGTTTGTTTACTCCCCGCTCTGCTCTTCCTGTTTTGCCACTTTTCACGTCTGTAAATAAACATTCACTCGCACTCCAGCCAGTACCTACATTTTGGATCCTTTTCTCTCTACACCACACAACTGCTGCCCCAGCCGTGACACTCAGGAGAATGATTTTTGTGATTCAGTCACAGTTTGCTTGAGAAACTTGTTAGTTGAAAGTATCTGCTAAACCAACCCATCAGTGAAGGACAGCAGAAACATACAGACAGTGTTAGGGTATGGTATGCTTGATCTCTGGATGGACTCTAAATTCTGGATGGAGTATAAATTAAAATAAAGTTTCAATAAAAAATGTATTTTATAGTAAAGCTATTTCAAAGTAAGCCTAAACATGCTAATAGACTGAAAGGTAAAAGCTGCCACACTTTGAAACCACATTATATAGTAAGACTTGACTGTACAAATAAAGTTTACTAGATAGTTCCAGCTTATAGACATGTTATTGCAGTCCAAGGGGCCCAGATGGTGAGTCGACAGCATATGTTGAAGAGCAAGATTGGCAGAGTCACACCTGAGCATGACAGAAACTGATTACACCCCACCCTTTTCTCCTCTTGTTGGACATGTTTGATCAGCTGCCGGACATTATCCCGCGCTCCTGTTTTCACTCCACACTACTTGGACAGCTCACCTGATACCACTCAGTCTGCAGTGAGGTGTGAACTGCACCATTTCCTTTCGCCAGGACTGAATTATTGCTACCTGCTTTCCAAAGATAACTCCCTGCCTTCTTTCTCCCCTGGTGTCTAGTTCTCATCACAACAATACTCCCACATGCCTCACAGTGTCCAAGCCGAAGAGTCAAACTGTCGCAGCTGTGAACTATTTTGACGTCAGATTTAGGTGAAATATAGAAATAGAGAAACCACAAGGAAGTTCAGGGAAATGGGTGTTTTGTCAAGAAGAGGATTCCTGGGAACTGAAACTGTCAAGCAGAAAGGGCAAGAAAAGTTGCAGGTGCTCAAACAGAGATGGTATACAGAGTGCAACCATTACACAGCTACAGCCTTGATCTTATAAAATTGGCAAAATATATGTAAAAAAATTAAATAAATAAAAAGTAACCAACCTTCCATAACTGATAATAATAAAAATGGATGGTCTTTTCTACCACTTATACTTTTCCTTTTAGTTGAAGTTTCAGGTCTTATCTACATCTCTTGAACTTGATTCCTAAGACATTTAAGTTCTGTTTGGTTATTTTTTAAATTGCTTTGTATGCATAGCTTTTTCTTTTTACATAGTGACATATTTTTGTGCTTTCTTGCTCATAAAAATAAAAATAAACCGAACTTGTTCTTCTTAAAGATTGTCCGTCACTTTGAAAAATTAAGCTTTATTTACCAGCTCATCTGCACAATCTTTGAGTCTTTGCTAGAGTTATTCTTCTGATCAGGGAAGATACAGATTGCAGTTGGGGAGTTAGAAAAAAAAGTACTATGAGCAGTGTAGCAGAACAAAAGGAAGAAGGCATCCTGAGCCCTGCTGTGACTGAGAAAATAACAGGGAGGACTCAAGTTGAGACACAACAGCAGAGAAGTAAAAAGAATGTTTGGGGAATTATTGTTAAATGAAACCTATCAGGATTTTCCTTGTAATCCTTAATATACACATACTGTGCAAGTCAACTGCACATACGCCCTAATAAATGCATGACACAACATGGGAGAGCCACCTCGACAGGACAAGACTCAACTATCCATCCGCATAACACAATGAATTATATTCTACTTCAAATACTTTTAAATAGATTTAAACCTGAAAATTAATATTTTATCATATAAAAAAATATGCTCTGGATAGATGTAGTTGGAATTTTCTGAAACTGATTAAAACAGGAAGTTATGCTGATTACGCAATGCCAACTGGAGGGAAAAGGAACATATTTGAAGAAATAGATTTTTCAGACATAAGGCATGTAATTTCTTTGTTCCATTTCACAGAGGATCAGTTTATTATCGAGGGAAAAGATAAACGATGATGATGATAATGATGAAAATAATGCTGATGATCCTGAGAATATCCTCTTGCAATGCTCCCTGTCTCCAGCTCCCCACAAACACAGACACAAACAAACACATGCATGCAGCCGTTCATTGTTTCTAAGTGCTCATTTGCTTATAATCAAATCACTTTCTTTTATTGCAATTAAGGTTCTCAATGCTTAAGTATTTCCTGCAATTTAAAAATGCAATAACTATTATTCAGAAAATGAAAACTGCAGTGGTTAACCATTAATAACTGAGCATCGCTGACACCCACTGACTCTTAATGGCAATAGACTGCGTTAATGGCCGATTTGGGATCATTGAGCATATTCAACATCGAGACTCCCTAAGGACATTTTGAAGAGTTGCTAATTAGCATTAATCTGTCAGACTTTAACAGAGCAGAACTTTAACTATCTGAATGTGCTTCGTCAGTAATACGCTCTGTGATACAGCTCCACACCTCCACCCACATTCACTGTTCATAGTTTCTCAATGCTATAGTTTTTATGTGGACGCTTAGAGTACATGTCTGCTCTGAATACTATAAATCCTGTAATTTCTAGTAATTACAGTAATTACACTTTCTCTAAATCAGCTAATTCTTCCCTTAGTTTCTTTGACGTACTACCAGTCAAAAGTCTGGACACAGTTCCTCATGTTTTTTCTTTATTTTCATGATTACTTACATTGTAGATTCTCACTGAAGGCATTAAAACTTCCTAACAGTGTCAACAGCAAAGCACCCCTACACCATCACACCTCCTCCTCCATGCTTCACAGTAGGAGCCATGCATGTAGGGACCATCCATTCACCTTTTCTGCGTTGCACAAAGACACGACGGGAACACCCAAAGATTTCAAATTTGCGATCATCAGACCAAATCACAGATTTCGCAGCACAGATGTAATGCCCATTCCTTGTTTCTTGGCCCAAACAAATCTCTTCTGCTTGTTGCTTTTAGTAGTGGTTTCTTAGCGGCTGTTTGACCGTAAAGGCCTGATTCACCTGGTCTCCTCTGAACAGTTGATGTACAGATGTGTCTGCTAATGGAACTCTGTGTGGAGTTTATCTGGACTCTAATCTGAAGTGCTGTTAACTTGCGATTTCTGAGGCTGGTGACTTAGATGAATTTATCCTCAGCAGTCAAAGTCTCTTTGTTAGTCTCCCTTGGGAGAAATTTGCTTTGGACAGAGGGGTTACACTGCACAGACCCAATACACTCTTCCATACCATCACAAAAATGATAAATACATACATAGATAAATAAAAATGTTTAAGCAGAGGTGACTCTTGAGCTTCCTTTCCTGGGGCGGGCCTCATGTGAGCCAGTTTCGTTATAGCACTTGGTGGTTTCTGGACTTGGGGACACATCCCAACTTTTAGCAATTTTCTAGACTGACTGACCTTCAGTTCTTAAAGTAATGACTGACTATCGTTTCTCTGACTGGTTCTTGCCATAATATGAATTCTAACAGTTGTCAAATAGGACTGTCAGCTGTGAACCAACCTGACTTCTGCACAACACAACTGATGGTCCCAACCCCATTAAGAAGGCAAGAAATGCCATAAGTGAACCCTGACAAGGCACACCTATGAAATGAAAACCATTTCAGGTGATTACATCATGGAGCTCACTGAGAGAAGGACAAGGGTTTGCAGCGCTGACAACACAGCAAAGAGTGGCTACTTTGAGGAATCTAAAAAATAAGACATATTTAGGGTTATTTGTCCATTTTTTCTTTGCTACAAACGATTGCTACAAACGAAAGAAAAACGATTACAGGTCACCAGAGAACTTCAATCTATACACCTAAAAACCACAAACCAGGCGAGAAATTTGGGTGTAGTGATGGATGCAGACCTAAACTTAGAAAAACACATTAAGACAATAACAAAGTCAGCTTACTATCACCTCAAGAATATTTCAAGGATAAAAGATCTGATGTCTCAACAGGACCTGGAAAAACTAGTCCATGCATTCATCTTTAGTAGGCTTGATTACTGTAACAGCATCTTTACAGGTCTACCTAAAAAATCAGTCAGACAACTACAGCTCATTCAGAACTCTGCTGCTCGAGTCCTCACTAAGACCAAAAAAGTGGACCACATCAGTCCAGCTCTGAGGTCTTTACACTGGCTGCCTGTCCGTCAGAGGATAGACTTTAAAGTTCTGATGCTGGTCTATAAAGCTCTGAATGGTTTAGGACCAAAATACATCAGTGACCTCCTGACCCAGTATGAACCTTCCAGATCCCTCAGGTCATCTGGATCCGGTCTTCTATCAGTTCCCAGAGTCAGAACCAGACACGGAGAAGCTGCATTCAGCTTTTATGCTCCTTATATCTGGAACAAACTCCCAGAAAGCCTCAGATCAGCTGAAACACTCAGTTTATTTAAATCCAGGTTGAAGACTCACCTGTTCTCAGCTGCATTTGAATAAAGCACCAAATCCACACTTTTAAGCTTAAATTTCAAAACTTACATTTAACTACTGATTTTATCTATTGTTCTGATTTTATCTGTTTTGATTTTATATACTTTTTTGTTTGTTTGTTAATTAGTTTGTTTGTTTGCTTGTTTTAATCAATTTTAAATCATGCTTTTATTTGTTTTTGTTTCTAATGTCTCTGTAAAGCACTTTGAATCACCTTGATGTTGAATTGTGCTATACAAATAAACTTGCCTTGCCTTACATAATTCCATATGTGTTCATTCATTGTTATGATGCCTTCATTGAGAATTTACACTGTGAATAGTCATGTAAATTACAACAATTAAATGAGGAGGTCTGTCCAAACTCTTGACTGGTATATATATATATATATATATATATATATATATATATATATATATATATATATATATATATATATATATATATATATATATATATATATATATATATATATATATATATATGAGAAAATGGCACAAAAAGTTGAAAGCTAGACTGAAATATATATATATATATATATATATTTCAGTCTAGCTTTCAACTTTTTGTGCCATTTTCTCATGCTATCCTAGGGTTCATTGCTTACTTTGTTTCTGTTTGTTAGACTTTCTTGTCAGCGGACTCAACCTGGACTTGTTTGTCTACATTACCACATGTGCATGACCTTGGTCAGTTTTGGATTAGTTTGTTACATGACAGTATTTTGCTGTCTACAGTAAACTTGTTCACATTTTCAAATAATAAGATTTCATCATTAAAAAGGTTGAGGCTTTATAGATGACAATGACATGGTGTGTTTGGCAGATGTAGCTAACACAGAATCTCAGCTAAAGATGCCTGTGGGTGCTGTGTGAAGTTTCACAAACCCAGCACAGAGCAGCCAACATTATCCAAAACTCAATAGCGACTACAGTACTTTAACCTGATAAAATCCTTCATATAGCACTTCATGTTGTTAGGATAAATAAGTCCAAAACGTGTAGTAATTGCTGTTGGCTATAACTCTTTTTTTCTTTTGCTGTATTTTTTGTAAGGTTGTACCTTAAATAACATTACCAAGGAATTGAGCATTTATAATGTGGCTTTCAGATGTATTTGAGTTCCTTCTGGGAAGAAGTTAGGTTTAATTCTCCTTAGCCAGCTGATATTTAAAGTGATGCGCCGTATATGCTGCATTTGGGCAAAACTGTGCATGTGTAAAGAGGAAGGAGAAGAGTCGAAGATTATCCCTGAAACTCTTTGGTGGCTCCATCACCACAAAACACTGTAGCTTGGAAAGACTAAACCTCAGGCCAGAACATTAATGCCATCCACACAAGGATGGAGGTACCCAGATATAGCCGAGAGAGAGAGAGAGAGGGGCATAAATAATGGGTTTTTTGTCTGCAATCAAATGGTCTGACTGCACTGACTATGAGCAATTCCATTACAGTAGTCTGGTTCCCATGGCCCTGTAAACAACCCAGCCCAGTCACAGTAGTGATCTCTTTAGTCGGTGAGCACTTAATCAAATTCTACTCTTCTAGTAGGCAATTGTGCAGCCTTCTAAGATTTATCTGTATGCAATTTAAATGTGATTAGACTTGCACTTTATTTGTTAGATATAATGGAGGAAAATGAATTAGTGTGAGCAGTGTGAGCAGCTGGTATATTTTTAGCCCAATAGATGAACATGCCCTAATGAAATGTGACTGAGTGAGAAAATAGTGAAAATGTAGCATGACATGTTCTTACCTGTTGTAAGAGTGTGTGTGTGTGTGTGTGTGTGTGTGTGTGTGTGTGTGGGGGGGGGGGGGGGGGGGGTATGAATATATAAAGGACCTCTATAATTAATATTTTTACATGAAGACATGACTTTATTTTATGAAAGGTTTGCTCTTAGTGACACACCCTGAAAAGGACCGGCCAGGTTTGCAGTTCTCCGAATCTTTGCCGAGTTCTGAGTCTTTTTACGTGTAGCCATCTCAGAGTTCTCTCAAACAGATAAAGCAAATAATTAGTGTAGTTAGTTAGTTAGTGTCATACCATTGCGTGATTGATTTCCTGTGTGGCCCAGCACAGTCTCAAGGGTGTGGAAAACATATCAGGGTTTGAAAGATCCATAAAAGAGCATCAACTCCCTACAAAGTGATTTCCAGCAGGGAAACATATTTATATGTTTCTGACCAAGCTGATAAATAAACCTACTCCACGACGGTGGCATGAGGTCCCAACATCCATCAGTGGGATTTCTGCTCAATGACCCAGAACAGTGCATCTAAACTGGTGTCTGCTGACTGATTGCTGCCAAAAAACAACCTGTGTTGTACAGTAAATTACATTCCCGCTATACAAATCCAATGTAAATTTTCACACACAGAAAATTATGTTGTTCGTGTTCTTTGTTAACATAAAAACAAAACATGAACCTATACAATACATTATCTGGTATACAATAACAAGCATCACTGCTCTCCCTGAATATCTGGGGCCATGAAGCCCTTGAACATAACAGTGTGCCTGATGCTGTCAGAAGAGGGACAAGTGAGACAGGAACTAAGGACAGAAAAGTGCCCTAGCTGATGTCAGGGATGTATTGCATGCAGGATGTAGGAAAAACAATTATCAGTTATCAGCCCAAACACTTATCAAACCCATGATCTCAACCTTTGTGGTGTTGTGCTCTAACCAACGGAGCCAATTGAACATTTATTGGAAATTAAACACAGAACAGGCTTTTGTTTGGAGGACAGAAGGACAATTGTTACAAATGATGACAGTCCTGTGTCCCATTAGAGAACACGTTGGCCATCGGGTCCCGTTGGCTTTCAGAGGGCCCACAGTGCATGTGATTGGTTTGAGCACAGCAGAAAAAACAAAAAGAGCTCCGCATATAAGTAGCATTTGTTTTATTCGTGAGTCCAGCAAGAAAAATGTAATTCATTGCTGAAATGAGGAGACATGATGTCTGTACTGAAAAGTTCTTGAAAAACCCGAGGCTTGCTGTTGTGCTTCATGTTTCAGTAAATGTTGTGTTTGCTGATGCGTTGTGGTATAAATGGTATGGTGCGAAAAACAAATGAGAAACTGTCAGTAGAGATGTAGTGCGTCTTGCTTTTTCATTGCCGAGGTGCCTGCCCATTGCATGTTGACGGCAGGATGAACTGCTTCTAAAATCATTACATCTTCTCTGTAAATCCACAGGCTCTGTGAGATCCATGCCAAGGGAAGAAAATGGATGTGCGGTAAGAGCGGCTGCTGTAATAAACCAGGTCCTTATGTAAGTGGAGACGTGATGTCCCTTTTACTCACAGGGTGAAAACTGCTGCTTCCCTTCAGCAGACGCTATCCAGCTTTTTCTCCCCTGGATGGACATGCTTTGGCTGCTTGGCTGTAAGCGAGCTGATTTTTCTTCACACTGGGATCCTGTTTGCATTGTTTATTTCTCTTTGACACATGCAGAGATGAAGAAGATGATGTGGGGAGGAATGCTTGATTCAGGCCATTATCAAGAGAACTGGTGCTTTGAATAAGCAGTAGGAGTTCTGCTTTCTTAATGAAGGTTCCCTGACTGAGCCTCGTAAGTGCGGTTACTTTTAATTGATCTTAAATAAAGGTTCTTTCCATTAAAGGCTCCCATGGTGATACAAAGCAATTTTTAGCTTTCTCTAAATACCCTTGAATCATTATAATCATTACATAATTCAATTCTTACAGAGGCCTAAGGAGCTTAGACTACGATGACCTGGATGACTGAGAACCTTCACAGACAATTCTTACAGAGATATAAAAGCATCCCGGTGTGTGTTTTGTCACCTGACAGGAAAAAACCCAATAACTTTACTGATCCTGTCACTCTCCATAGTGCCATCATGAGGTTCAAATTACATGACGTTTCTAAATGTTACATTATGATATTATACTACACCCAGACACACACACCTTTTAATAAAATGTAATAGCCAAATGTCACCATTAGATTAACATTTGCCCCATATTTTTGCTCTACAGTGTATCACCTAGAAAAAAGTGGCATTCATTATCTTCAGCTAGATATTTTTGTGTTTAGTGTTAATCAGCCACAATTTACTCAATGTTACCATCTCCATTGTTCTTCAGCTCTAATTGCCACTTGCCTTAAATACTTCTGTCAGCTCTGTTGTAGATTCTTACTCCTGTTTGCAAATGTGGCTGAGATAGCAAATTTCATTAGATCTAACAGGGGAAAAAAACCCACACTCACACAGCAGTGAATGGATGTACACATCTAATCCTCCTAGTTTTTCTAGAATTGGCCACAACAGTAAATCCTCCCCCAATTTGAAGACCTAAAACCACAGCAGTGACTCATGTAGTCATTTCTGGCCTGGTTCTAGTCCATCCATCTTTCTCAAGGTTGTGTGGTTTAGTAAATCCGCCTGTTAAGTCTGACTTAATCCTGGGTCTGGCCTTCAGTTTCCAAATACAAATAAACACTGAGGCACACCTGAAGGTTAAAACTGGTTTCAATTCCCTCAACTGCAATAGAGTGATCAGTGCAGCTGTCTTAGGGCTTACAAAGACTTGTCATCTCCGAGACGATTTGGGCAACCATGAAAACAAGGCTTTAGGAGGGCAGCATGATTATAAATACCTCGCTGGATGAGAATAATGTATTTTCCTGAATGAAATATCCCTAAATCACACACATGCACGTAAAAGATAACTCTGGGTAAAATGATGAAAAGCTAGCCAGGTTTTTGACTATCAGGAGGTAACAGAGATAGAAAAGAGATAATGATTTGCTATGAAGTTGCTTGCTGACCTTCAGCAGCACTGAAGGTCAGCCATTGAGGTGCAGCACAACAAAGACACATAAACGAGGTAAAAAATGACTCCCAAGACCCTCTGAGATGACACGGCACAAGGTTGTGCGTTCTGTGTGTTCTATGCTTTTAATCATATACCAAAAAACAAAAAAAAAGGAAATGGCCAGACACGTTGAACTTTTCAAACATTCAAATTCTGGTGTCTGGTATATAATGAGCTTGGGAGCTATATGACTTTTTTCAGGCTTAGAAACACCAGGGAAAAAAAGCATCACATATATTAAGGTACTAAGCTGTATAGACTAGATACAGTAGTTTATTTTTTCACTAAGGGCAGATGGTAGGCACATTATCACCACAGTAATGGCATATTGTACATCATTGCAGCGGAGCAATCCTTGGCACACAAGTGCTCATACTGGTGGATGACACCAGGCAGGTAGGGTTGATAGCCTGGAGAGTGAAGTGCCCATGTATTCAGCTGCATCTGCAGGTGGGATGTTGGATAAACCAGCGGATGTTTCAGGTGAGCAGCCTAATCTTTCTTGCTCCGATTAAGAGGCAGGCCTGCAGGCAGCAGCTGCCAACCAGAGAGAGGTTGTGCACCGAGACAGGAGTCTGTGGTTGGGGGATGTGGTTTCATGGCAAGGGGGAAATGGCTTTTTTTGTAATCAGGGGGTCTTTTATTTGATGGGCTTCACGGAGATAATGAATGGCTTAGAGATAAATTGTTTTTCCATTTTCACAGAAGAAGACCTCGTGGCTCTTTTTGTGGGATTTGAACACGTCTGGCCCAAGAAGAATAGTTTTTTTTCTTTTTAAAAAAAAAGAAAGCGTTATGACATGTAAATGCTAAATACACATCCATTCTCTGAAAGGCAACTACAGCATGAGATGCCAAATATATTTATATATTTCAGTCAAATTAAAAGGAGTCTAGACAGTTTGGACTTTTGGAGTGTCGTGGTGTGTTGATTTTTTCTTTTTCTTTTTAACCATGAAATTGTTTGCAGTTTTCTTTTTTTTAATTCTCCAGTGTTTCTGGTTTAGTCCTTCCCTTACTGTTTGTGCATCAATTCAACTGTGACAGAGCTGTGCATAAATCCTGTTTGGTTAATGAAACAAAGCGAATGACCTCTCTGTAGAGCATAACAGTCAGGTTATCACTCTGCAGAACTCTGGTGGAGTCACTGGTGGTGGGGATTTAGTGCGCTCGCGGGTCCTGGCACACGCGGTGAGGATTAATGAGCAGACATGAATTCACTGCAGGCGCTTTACCAACTAAGCAGACAGCTCATCTCCAATGGATAATCATTAATTTGTTTGCATGTTTGTTTACATCTCCTGCCTCGGCAGGGGCTGGGGGGGGGGTTGGGGGTGGTTACATTGTGCATCAGGGGCGATCGTGGCTCAAGAGTTGGGAGTTCTCCTTGTAATCGGAAGGTTGCCGGTTCGAGCCCCGGCTTGGACAGTCTCGGTCGTTGTGTCCTTGGGCAAGACACTTCACCCGTTGCCTACTGGTGGTGGTCAGAGGGCCCGGTGGCGCCAGTGTCCGGCAGCCTCGCCTCTGTCAGTGCGCCCCAGGGTGGCTGTGGCTACAATGTAGCTTGCCATCACCAGTGTGTGAATGTGTGCGTGAATGGGTGGATGACTGGATATGTAAAGTGCTTTGGGGTCCTTAGGGACTAGTAAAGCGCTATATAAATACAGGCCATTTACCATTTACCATCAGTGTTCACTCAACAGGCTGCTGAGCACAAGAATGTGCAGAGAGTTGGAAAAACAGCTTTCATCTCTTGGCAGCTTCAGTTCACTGGACCTGTTTCTTCAATGTAGAGCGGCAGCAGGTAGCAGAGGAGTGTGCTGCTGATGTAGAACCTCACTCAGCAGTCTCACAAAGTACAACGAGGCCAGACTAAAGTGATATGCCCTTGCTAACTTTTTAATACGGCCATCAAAGTGGTCATGAACCCTTGAGCAGGACGTTACGCCTCGTCCTTTAGGTGACGGTCAGAATAAAAAGCATATAGTCCAGTCAGAGACCCCCATTAAGAAGGTCACATCGATGTCAAGCTGTCTGCTTCTGGCTGCAAAGCTTATTGATTTCAGAAGTCAGAACAATCGATTTGAGCCAGGGACATGCTGCTTAGTCATCACCGTCACACAAACATGACTGCATGCCATATTACAGGAACTCAGCTAAGTGTCATTATTATTAAGAGCTTCTTGTGTCAGGGGAGATGTGCCCTAAGAGAGTGTGATATTTTTAAAAGTAAAGTGTTAATTAGAGCTTGAAGGGAGGTGAACACCATTTATGAAAAACACTGAACTGCTAGTGAGGTACAGCAGTTGCACTGGCTTTCCCTGAGGTGAGGCATTACATGCCTCTCTAGGAAACTCTGTTCAGTTGCCCAGGCTGTAATGATTGCTGTCATCTCCCAGTAAAAGCATGAAATACAACAGCATTAGTGTGGTTTCGGTTTGCCACACACCATAATTACCAATGTCCTTGCAGCAGGTTTTGTAATTCAAATTTAAGCATGCAACACTAAATGCCCGAAATCCCTGTTATTGGAATGTGATGAAAGACTGGGCCATGTTTGTTCCTCTTTACTAGTGTTTTATGGATTTCTCTATGCTCAAATGAAACACACAAAAATAGCAAGAATACCTAAAAATAATAATAATAGTAATATTAATAATTAAGCCCCAAGGCTGATTGCTTGAGAAAAAATCATTTGATTTAGGTGTAGAGTGAAATCACCACAAAACATTCTCCTTTTATGACCCTCGTGCCAACTTACTTCCTGACCTCACCTTACAGACTCAAATCTGTCTCCTCGTTGCTGACTGAGCTTCAGCTTTGACTCAGATAAAACACAGGGGACGTGAAGTGGAATGACTAGAAAACTAGAACAAATTCATTTGGAGCAGAGCTATGTAAAGTGACTGTGTACCACTGTCAGTATTCCCTTGCAGCTTCAGGAAGCTTCATTACTTCCAGCGAGTAGGTTGTGTTTTCCTTGTCAGCAGGATTATGTAAAAATTACCAGGCTTACTTTTTAAAAAAAATAAAACTTTCTGAGGAGAAGGAGGATGGGCAAATGATGAATGCACTGAATTTTGGTGCTGATCCAAATCATGAATAGTTTCAAGTAATCTTTTTGTTTATTATTATTATTTTTCACGCCAATGTTGAAAGATAGGGCACTGACGGCGGTTGGCGCTCCCTGCTTGCCCTTCCAGTTGTCAGTTTGAATTGTGGACAAACTTTTGAGCAGCAAGTAAAAGCAGCACATTCTATTCTTAGGCAATTCAAGATTTTCCAGCTGTCTGCACACGTCTTCCACATTGTCTTTACAGTGGTCAGAAAAAAGGCTTAGGGTGTTTGTCTAATACCATTGTTTCCACTCAGCGATACAGGTCGGCCCCTGCCAAAAGGAGATGTTTTATCCAAAGCTTCTTGGGCTAATAGAAATGAACCCTCTGGTTCTGCATCTCAGCATTGTTCCCCCTTAGTATGCAGTCCATCAGTTTTAATCAATCCACGTGTCTGAAAAAACAGAAACCTCTGCTGTAGGGATGGGTACCGGTGTCCGGTGCCATGATGGCACCGGTTCTGACATAAACGGTAGTAACCAGACCGAAAAGCAGCGCACATTTCGGTGCTTTATTTCGGTGCTTTTTTTTTCCTGAGCTGTGATACACTTCTAGCCAATCATTTTACGTTTCCGAGAATAGTAGGCGGGCCCAGGTACGTACGTTCTTTTAGAGCAGAGCTACAGATTAAAAATGTCCAAGGCGAAGCGGTCAAAAGTCTGGCTGTACTTCACAGCAAAATATGCAAACTCAGCAGCCTGCAACAAGTGCTTTAAGCTGATACTGTGATACTGTCAAAGGAAGTAACACCTCGAATCCGATGAAACACCTGGCGATGCATAGCGTTTTTTTTTTTAAAAGCCCAGAAATGCGCCGTATTTGATAGCTTGCTGCGAGACATCACACCGAGCGCATCTACTGCGGGTGGGTTGCCTGTTATGCAACATCCCCCATTGTTTTTTTCCATTGTTTAAGCACTGCTTCCAGCCAAGAGTGATACCATATATGCCCCATAGCTGCAGAAAAGGCTAACATTGTTATCTTTTTACAAAAAACAGCTGAACATGAGAGGTTTTTGGACCAATTTTGTGTTCTCCATTCTTTAAGCACCGGTTTGAGCACCGTTTGAGCACCGGCACCGTTTCAAAAGTACCGATCTGGCACCGGTGTCAGATAAAACCTAAACGATACCCATCCCTACTCTGCTGTAACATCTGCATGTGTGATAATAACAAGCTGTTATTCAAAGTTATCAACTTATTTATCACTCGCAGGTTAAAAAAAGTCAATTTGATGTGGATTTCAAACTATATTAAAGTGAATTAGTGTCTTTTATAAAGGCAGGATGAAAGTAATTGAAGGAACCATTTATAGCTCATAAAACTGTTTTCCTGTCAATGCAGGCTTTATTTAAGGCTATTAATTTAGCTGTTACATCCTGATTTGAGCAAATTACTATAAGTACTCTGGGAGTCTTTTTCTATTCTAATCTCCTCTGGAAATTATGAAAAACTAGACGAGCTGAAGAACAAAGTGTCTCCAACTATTAAGCTGACCTGACATCTTAAATTAGGAAAGAACTTTTTGTTATCTGGACTGTTGTGCAGCTGATTGATTCCAGCTTTGAGGGGCTCATTTAGTCTGTTGAAAATATGCATATTACTTAACATAGACAGAGGATGGCATAAAAACTGCAAACAGACACGGCACACTGTATGCTTTTTTGGTTAATCTTCCGCATCATAGCTTCTAGCAGCATTACTCTTTTTTCCATTTGACAGAAGCTTGTAGTTATTAGACTTCCATCCAGGCCAGTAAATTTACCCAAAGCCATGTCACTCTGTTTCAGAGCTTCTGCTGTAAACCACCACACTGTCTCAGATATTGGATTTATTGAGCCTAGTGTGTGTTTGGTGGCTACAATCTGATTACACATTTATTTAATTTAAGGGGGTTGTAGGGGTGTTGACAGATCATCAGGCGCTGGTGAGGGATATCTCCAAGATGAGGCCGTGTGTGAGGTGCCAGTGTGTGTGTGTGCGCGTAAGCTGAGAGAGTCATCTTCATATTACATGAACGGGTTGCTTCCCAAATCATGTGTACCCATGGGATGCTGCTCTGCTTGAGAGAGACGATAACGCAACCTCTCAAACACAGCTAATGAGCACTAACAACCTGAGTGATGATGCTCATGCATTAATCAAACCAATGAATCCGGTCTCTCTCCTCACTCCTGCGTCCTATGAAACTGAGTAAATGATGCCAATTTGGCTGAGCAGCTTGCCAGCCTTGAAACATGAGGAAAATGTTTTTTCATGGATCCACTAGGATTCTGCATCAGATGTGTGCCACTTATTCATATCCTGGGATCTAAACGATGTGACAAACATTTGCAGAATGTAGTTACTGAAAATTATCACTCACTCCTGCTCTTGATGTGGGTGAGTAAAAGTTTGATTAAAATCAGTGGGTGAATAAATGATGACACTTTTGTTTGCGAACAGTATTATGATAATAAATATTAGTGTTCAAGCCAAT
The DNA here is from genome assembly GCF_057381915.1 of Diplotaxodon limnothrissa. Classification (NCBI taxonomy): domain Eukaryota; kingdom Metazoa; phylum Chordata; class Actinopteri; order Cichliformes; family Cichlidae; genus Diplotaxodon; species Diplotaxodon limnothrissa. The sequence goes on from NC_140599.1 coordinate 23,160,102, forward strand.
GACTTTACAGTGTGGCTTAATGAGGAGTTTGATGCTTTTTTGGTTGGTGAAACTGTTACTTTTATTGTTGTTTTACTTTATATATATGCTTTAAAATGAAGTCAAATCTACAAGGCGCAGACTATGAATCAGAGCAAGTTTTTTTTGTTTGTTTTTTTTAGAAAAAATATGTCTTATTTTAATCTTCAATACTATTGTGACGCTGCAATTTCATGTACTTGCTCAGCCAGTGTGGGTGCGTTGGTGTTTTAAGAGTACAGCAATAAAATGTGCTGTAATAATTACTATAGAGTTTGCAGTGATCAGTAGCTACTTAGTCAGAAAAGCCTAGTTAAATCTCAACTGTAGTTTGTGTTTTAACTTAATTAAGTTAGAGACAGATTGTGTGGTGTTCATTGCAAATCTTTACTTCTTTCTTCTTGCATAAAAGACATGCAAGAACATGCTGAGAGAGAGAGAGAAAAGAAAGTCAGAGATTGATATACACTCACTCGATTAGGTACATCTGTCCGGCTGCTGGTGAACATGAATATCTAATCAGCCGATCACATGGCAACAACGTGGTGCATTTAGGCATGTAGACATGATCAAGCTTTGACCTGCTAAAGTTCAAAGCATACAAATGGAGAAAAAAGGTGATTTAAGTGAATGAATATGAGTCTCTCTTCTGAGTGTTTCTGCTGAGATACTCAGAAGAGGATCTCTGAATCCACAACACATTGAACCTCAATCCAATAAAGAACATTTGGGATGTGATGGAGATTTATTTCATGGATGTTCAGCTGTTTCCAGCAACTTTTGCCATGAAAATTTAAGGCAGTTCTGAAAGCAATGTGTACCTAATAACATGCTATTCATACTCATTTCATATGAGCAGTCTTAATTTCCATTTTAACAGTCTGATATTGGACATTCTGTTGTCCTTCTGCTAAAGACCATTTCATATTTAACTATAGATTGTTACCTTTTACATTTTAGAATTCTTACTGGTCATGCTGGTCTGAACTAGGAATACATCCTGCTTTTAGACATGCACTTTCACTATAGAGTCTTGACTCAAGGTTATTATTCATTTAGCCATTAAGAAGACTGACTGATATTATCTAATATGGAGATATAAACAATTCAGCACTTTTATCTGATAAGGCTCAAAATATTCCTTAACCATTTATTTCCTGAGACCCAAAGCCCAGTTTGCTTGCTAATTTGCATGCCCTATTTTCACACATGGTTGCTTGGTAAGATATGTAAATATGAAATATTCATTCACAAATGCACACCTTCAAATGCACCTGTTGCCTCTGCAGCTGCGGCACAATGACGATCCTGGGAAGCAATGATTGCACGAGACGTCTGTCAGTGAGCTGAGTGTGTTTTATTGTCCAATCACACATAATCTGTTTGTCCACATCAGGACACAAGCCCAGTTCCCAGGCCTCAGGGACAAAAGACACACGACAACTGCTGACCCACCCTCGCTATATTTGCTCCATGTGCACAGAGCCCAGAAGATGCTCTTTTCACATCATCCCATTATCTGATACACACAAAAAATGTTGTTTAAATAAGATTAAGTGTTTTTGTCTTTTAGGTTAGCAAATATATTATGCATCTTAATATACAATTGGCTGTTTACATAAACATACCCTAAACGTTTAAAGAAATATGCTAACGCTACCAAAGATTTTGTATTGTTTTGTTCTGTTTCTCTTCTGTTTGTTCTTTCAGTGTTAACTGTATTACATTTATCACAAATTGCTGATGAAGCAACCAAAAAAGGTCCTCTGCAGAGACAGCGGCAGTTGGACTCTTCATGTTAGATCTTCTGCCTACATTTTGTAAGCCTCTGTTGTGTGTTACCAGTCATTTAAAGTTGGCCACACTCACCCAACAGTGTCATAGTGTGGTCATCCGAACACAACATCCTTCAAAAACATTTGTAACTAGGGATGGGTATCGTTTATGTTTTATTCGATACCGGTGCCAAACCGGTACTTTTGAAACTGTGCTTAAACGGTGCTCGAACCGCTGCTTAAAGAATGGAGAACACAAACTTTGTCCAAAAACCTCTCGTGTTTAGCTGTTTTTTTGTAAAACGATAACAATGCCTTTTCTGCAGCTATAGGGTATATATGGTATCACTCTTGGCTGGAAGCAGTGCTTAAACAATGGAAAAAACATAAACTTTGTCCAAAAATCTTTCATGTTTAACTGTTTTCCAATTTTTAGCCATTTTAGCCTTTTTGGCCAGGGTGAAGGGAGTATCTGCCATCAAACAAGAAGACAGCCGCATGTACTGTAACTACGACGGTGTTTGCCAGTTCACCTTACATGCATCAATTTAATAACGTGGTTAGCCTACTCAACGTAATTTACACATGAACAACATTAAGCTACTCAGCCAGAGAAGAACGGCTGCTGCTGCCATCATCATCCGTCATCATTTCTGCTACACAGGTGTTACCTCCTTTGCGCAGTATCACCTTAAAACACTTGTTGCAGGCTGCTGAATTTACTTCTTTTGCTGTGAAGTACAGCCAGACTTTGACCGCTTCACCTTGGTCATTTTTAATCTGTAGCTCTGCTCTAAAAGAACGTACCTGGGCCCACCTACTATCCTTGGAAAGATAAAATGATTGGCTAGAATCCAAAGTGTATGACATCTCAGGGGGAAAAAAGCACCGAAATGTGCGCTACTTGTCACGATGAGTTGTATGGCTGTCAGTGGCTGGACCCACGTGTAGGACTCGGAGACAAAACATTAACTTAAACGACGGCTTTATTTGCTGGAGAGTCACCCTTGGGCGATACATAAACAACAACTTAAACTAACTAGACAGGAGATGCTGAAGGTAGACAACCATGGATACACACACACAACAAACGTGGAGGACACAACAACTGGCAGAGAAAAACACAGGGCTTAAATACATACTGAGGTGATTAGGGAATGTGAAACAGGAGGAGAGCACAGCTGGGACTCATCAGACATGACAAGACAAGGGGAGGCAAAACTCAACATATTGACATAGTACACAAACTTTCAAAGTAAAACAGGAAACTGAACAGACGTGGACTAAACTAGGGGATACAGTGACAGAAATCAAACCCAAGAGAATCAAAACACATCATGAAATCAAAGATAACTAATACAAACAGAAAAACACTGAGTCCACAGACTCAGGACCGTGACACTACTTTTCAGTCTGGTTACTACCATTTATGTCAGAACCGGTACCATTGATACCGGTACCCATCCCTAATTATGATACGGCTGACCTGACTTTAAACTGTTTCAACTGCAGTTTCAATTGTTCAATTGGACCCAATGACTCCATTAGTCATTTAGAAAAGTGTGACAACGAGACTTTTTTAATTACTATAATTTTATACTTACTATTTATTTTACACTCAACCATATAACTGAGGGTTTTACCATAATATTGTAACATTTTTTTTTATTAGATTAATATGTGCAATATCTTCAGAATTAAATCCCCTTTCCACTTAATCCTATTTGGCCAGCCACGGCATTTAATATTTAATATGAAGTAAGCTCAAATTTTAACAGAACACAATGTTGTCATTTTAAGAAATTTATGCTATTGTGGTACCTCCAAAATCTTAAGTACACCTTCCTCAGTTTGGAGGATGCTGTGCATAATTCAAATGCTGATTAGTTGATAAGTGGGTGTTTTAATTAGTTAATTTGTATAATTAGTTAATTTTCTGCTGGAGGCTTTTTCCTGTTTGCTTCCCACTATTGCCAAAGTGCTTGGCTTGATGGTGTCAAAATCACGTCACAGAAGTGATTTTACTCAGACCTCTACATTGGCGAGACCAAACAGCCACTTCATAAACACATGGCACAACGTAGAAGAGCCACTTCCACGGGACAAGACTCGGCTGTCAATCTGCATCTAAAGGACAAAGGTCACTCTTTCGAGGATGCCAATGTTCACATTTTGGACAGAGAAGAAAGATGGTTTGAAAGAGGAGTGAAAGAAGTCATGTCCACTGTGAACGACCATCTTTTAACAGAAGCCATCTATAATCCAGTTTTGAGATCCCCTCCCAGATGCCTTAACACCCACTCACATCCTGGGCCATTTGACCTCAGTAAATCACATGATAGGATGGGGCTAGGTTTCAGAGTTGGTTCACCTTGGCTGATTGTGACCCACACCCATTTCCACACCTTGGCTTGTGTGATTGGGTAGAGAATCAAAGGGGGTCAATGAACCTCTTGGGGACACTCCCATATGACTTAAAATCTGGGACTGTCCACCAATCGCTCTTAGAACTGAAGCAGCTTCTCGGATAAGAGGTGAAACATCTTCAAGGAAACTTAAAGAAGCCCAGAAGCTTTTCTTTCCAAACTCCTTAGACTTCACAGAGTAGTATTTAGGTTTGAGTAAAAGTGTTACTCCCTTCATGCTGACTGGAAATCATAATTTACTCACCTCTTTCACAAGACAGCATGTCATTCAGCCAAAAACGCTGCCTGGCCAGCCAGATAGCCAAAGCAACAGATGTCTCCATCAAGCCAAAAGAGTTTATCTGCACACAGTTCCTTCCTTTTTATTGTAACATCATGAATATTCACCAATACAAAAGCCACTGCAAGTTAAAATCAACTTTCGAATACACTGTTATTTATTCTTTTACCATTTGCACAAAGCGGACACAACATATCATGAAATGTATACACCTGGATGCAGTCGGTTTATATACTTCACACCACGTAAACTTTACATAACCACCTTTAAGAGAAGAGAAAAAGAAACATACTCAGTTGAGCCTTTTAAAGAATACATTCAGACAGAACCACTTTGGTCCAGGAAAGGGAGTGACCCAAGCTCCTAACTTTAAATGCAAACATGGTTATGGTTACAGCTTAAAATACATGTAGTAGCTTGAAGCTAAATTAGGATATAGCTCTACTGAATCCTATTTTCTTTGACGTGTACAACATTCCTTTATTACTTTGTGAAATGTCTACAAAACAATGAAAAAAAGATCTAAAAAAACACTGCAAAGATACTTGTGGCAGAACCACGATCGATGTACTTCCCAGCAAAAATGTGGCTGTCTGCTCTATTACTATCCTCAGCAGATGTTGATGAAAAATAACTTCAGCCTGCAATTTTTTCCCACCTCAACAGAAGGAACTGACTGAAGTGTTAATGCACAGAGTCTTGATCTGAATGAGAAACACGTTGCCGCTGTGGGCTACAAAATGGCACTGAGGAATCACAATGAGAGTAGTTTCCATAATAAAACAGAGAGCTGTGTCTACTTCTTGCCTTATACAGGCATGGTGTTTGGGAATGTCCTGTGGTGCTTTACTGTATATGCTAGAGGGAGACTGACTCATACTAACCTCTGACCTCTGTGCTCTATGTCAAGCCACTTGCACTGGTTTCTATCAAACCTTTGCCAGCAGCCCATTATTCATCTTACATCCACAAATCTGGAATACTGAAACTACACACATTCATACCCTGAAAATACACACTACCCACTCAAAGACATGCGTGGGAAATATGGACTGCAATCAAATAAAATCACCTGTATAAACACATATATAGAGAGACATAGTATCTACCAATTATAAATTAACATTGTGCAAATAGATACATATAAAGTCAAGTTCAGTTAGTTCTGGCAAAAGGTTTCAGCAATTCAGATATTCATTTCTGCTCTGCAGGTTGCTTCCCTTCTTTGAAAATAAATGCTATCAGACACAAATGTACCACTGTCTGATTAGCTTTGTTTGCCACTCCAAAGCATGCTTGTTCAGCTTTTGTGGTGTGGAGTTTTGTTCAAAAGTGTTCACAGCCACTGCAGACATGGTACGCATTAGACTCTGTTGGTATGGTTACTTGGCGAATCCAGTCACTAGCAGTTATTAGCAAAGACGTTTTTGTCTGACACGATGGCACCGTAGAGTGATTATTCACACAACTCTTAAGTTAAGCTTGCAAAATTTACGCAGTCTTCATGCATGAAGTCCCAAGACCGTCCTCGTGCCAGAGGTGACGCGCCATATTTAGGAACAATGCTGGAGTCACACCTTTACAGGCCGTAAAGGTCTGTGTATTTTTATCCTTGATTGGATAACCACCCTGGATTCAGGGGCGAGGCATGTCATTCAGACAACATCTTGATGGCAAAAGGTAGAAAAGGAAATGCGTGTAGTGGCAAAGGAATTCGACTATCACCTTAAAACATACACGGCAAGTTTAAACAGCTGCAACAATAGCAATCAGCAGTATTCAACTAATATAAAAAAGATGTATTTTAATCTAAAAGACATAAGAAAGTCAAGTGATGATGATTTTAGCTTATTTATAATTGATCCTATACCATCGCTTGACCTCCTTTAATGTCCACACGCAAGACGAGAAGGACCTGGGGACAGCAGCTGCCAGTTTCCCATGAGCCCTGAATGAGGTCACTTGAACAACACTGTGGTCACCATATTGTTTGAGGTATAGTCAACAGAATTTTTCTTTTTTTTCTGCACATTTTCATCTAAATCACATAGACAGGAAAACATTTACAGATATTAGAGCAAAGCATATATATATATATATATATATATATATATATATATATATATATATGTATATGTGTGAAAAAAGGTTTCCCATCTGTTCCTACCTACATGTTATTTTGTATATTTTGTAGTCTTTTTTGTGTGTATTCAGTTCAATGCTCTCTTTGTATTTAAACTTTAGTACCAGAAATTTGATAGATAGGATAAGTTGAAGCAGAGGCTCAAGCAAGGACCCTGTGACCTTTACTGTTGGGGTTTATTTATTTATTTTTTTGTTACTTCAGGTTTCATGTTTGGTATGTCATTACGATCTTCCGTGGCTTATCTGCCTCGGGATGCTGTTGCAAAAATTGTTCAGCATGCAGCAGCTTATTATTCTGTGCTAAAAAACATCTAAACTAATCCGTTCACGAGACTCGCAGCACATTCGAAATGTCAGCGTGGATGCCCTTCCTGATCCTCCTCTCAGACTGTGGCGACAGCTCTCCAGTGACGCAGATCTCTGAGGGCCGACCTGAAAAGTGACACCATTAACTTGACTCTTTACAGCTGAGCAGGTCAGTCTGTCAGAGCACGATGAGAGCCCAAAGCCATCCAACTTCCTTTTTTAAGTAGTCCCAGTAGCTTTCACAGGTGGCTCTCCACGTTCTCTTTCTGCACTTCGTAACACTGCAGCTTGTCAGTAATGCTGATGTCCTCTACCAGGATATAGTTACTGATGGTCCCCTCGTGCAGCAGTGAGGCACACTTCCCTTCCTCCGTACTGTTGACCATGCCATTTTGGTTGCTAGCGACGAGCATGTGCCTCTCCTCGGGGCTACAGACTGGGGCGGTGGTTTTGGCGATGTCTGGGAGGTGAGGCATTCGAGGGGCGTGGTTTAAGAGACTGGTTGTTTTTGTGTTTGGGGTATTGCTATAGGTGTGGCGGTACTCCTCCTCAATGTTCCTCCCTAGCTTCCAGCGCTTCCACTTCTTCAGGATCTCAGACTGCACCTGGGGAGACAGCAGAGACATAAAGTAGACACTACAAAGCTTCGAACATCTGAAGATGGTGAAGATGGTGTATTTGTTGTGCAATCGAGATGGCTCACTTCTTTGTTGACAAAGCAGTACAAGATTGCCACCAGGAGACCCTGTGAAGACAAACAATACTGATTTCATTCTGTCTACTAGCCATTTTCACCCACAATATTCACTTACATGCTACTCTGCAGCTATGAAAACATGAAACTGAATGTCTTCTAATATATGCACCACAATCCAGGCAGAAACTGCAAGTTTGCTTCTTCAAAATAAACCACAAGTGCCTTTGAGTAACATCTGTCTTAAGATGTAAGCCTCACAGCTATGTTTGCCATCTTTTGACTTTGAAATTCTCTTTTGCTCTGTCTGTTGGTCATCTGTCATATCTGTTTCCAGTGCCTAAAGGTCACTCTAATTATGTCACTGTGTGACAAAGTCATTTAGCAGTGCTCATAGTGCATTAATTTAATCTCTTCTGACACACAAATATTACAGCACATCACGACTGTCTCAGAGATGGAAAACTCACAGAAGCAGAGAGAGACAATTATGCAAGATTATTATTAGTTTTATTATTTTTTAGTAGCCCACAACATATTTCTAACTGTGATTCAGATGCTGTTACAGTTCGGACATTTAATCTTGTTAAGCTAACATTTGTTAACTTACAAAAAACAAACCTTAAAATTGCTGTTTTAACCCTTTTGTCACATCTCTCCACACAAACACTTGATATTGATAACACCCATTCACCCTTGATCAGGACTACTTGGCAAGCACAAAATTAAATTAACTAGTTTCCATCAATCAATCAGTTTGTGTGAGTTTTGTGTGAGTTCACGAGCTGTCACAGGGTGAGAGGTGAAACAACCCGGACAAATTGCCAGTTCCTAGGCACTGAGTACCATGTATTACCAAGTAGTTTTCCATGGAAAGCGTTGAGGGCTATATTTAAGCCCAAATCACAATTCTCTCCCCTAAACCTCACCTTTTTGGTATCAAGCAGTAACTGATACCTAAACAAATCAGAGAAAAACTGGATGTGAATCATGACCTCCTGCCTTGAAAACCTACCAGCAACTGCCACCCTAAGTGCCTCCATATGTGGACTTTGCCTTTCTGGACCATTACGCCTTGGCATCCATTCTTGGCACAGCTGTAGCATGAAGGCTGTATTGTGTGCATCTCAGACAAACCGTAACCGTTTTTGATGGTTTGAGGTGTGTATTTTCTTTTCCTGTTCTGTACTTATGCAAGGACAGCTGAGGTGAATTATTACACCACATAAAGCTTTAACAATAACTTTCATTGAAACCAGAGATGGCTTAATTCACTGTCCTGAGGCACACCACTCTCACACACTGACAGTCATTTGTTGTTAAAGTCCAACCTGGAAGGAGGAGAAGAAGAGGTCAGAGAAGAGCCTGGTGAGACGCAAGCCGATGCTGCCACTGGTGGACTCATCTGTTGCGAAGATAAAGACCACATTATGGATCCCGAGCAGCGGGATCAAAGTTAGCGTTGACTTAGCCAACCTGGGACGGAGGAAAGGAGAGACAAAGGAGAGAAAGCAAAGACTAAGTAGAGAGAAAAAAACGCAAATCAATAGAAAAACAACATCATATTCACACTCACCGAAACTTATAGTCTGTGTATCTCATTTGGTGTGCTCGGAGCTTTGACACGAGAATTTTGATGATATGGATGAAGATAAGGAAGTTGATCTGTAAGAGACAGAGAAAGACGGTGTTACTGGAAATAGTTTACTTATATTATGCAAAAGATACCATCATAAAGCTCATCTTTCTCCAGTACAGTGGAGATGGATCTTCCAGATGCATACAGGCCCAGAAAAATTGTGATTAATGAGAGAAATGGAAGAAATCTGAGTTACAAATATCACAAAGGATCAGCATTAGTCCCAATAGCTGTGCAAAAAAGTGTTTTCAAGCACATTGGGAAACCCTTTCATAACAGCTGGCATTTCAGACAACAGTAGGTGTTCTCCTGATGAAATCACTTATGATGTGACCTTTAATATTTTAAAATAATTTGTCATGGGTAATTTGTGGTGCTTGGACCTAATGCGTGCATTTGATTTCTGTCACGGATTGTTATATCAGCAGCCCAGTATGTACTGGCATGAGAATTTAATGGTGAACGGAACTGTGTAACGCTGCACAATTATTCAACATTTAAACCATACGGTAACTTGTAATATTTAAAAAAGGAGCTTAACCATAGCCATGATAAATTGTTAATCAATATTAATATGCACTTACTGGCCATTTCATTAGGTACATCTTACTAATATCACTTTAGAGCCAATATAGAAGTGTTTTAATTCATCATGGCATAGATTCAACACAGCCCTGAAAAGATTCCTCCGAGATTTTGGTCCATGTTAGTTGCACATCCATGATGTAAATCTCCTATTCCTCCACATGCCAAGTTATCCTGCTGGAAGCAGCCATCAGGTGATGGGTACAGTGTGGTGATAAAGGGATAAGCATAGTTGACAACAATGCTCAGGCAGGTTGTGGTATTTAAATGATGATCATTTGGTAGTAAGGGGTCCAAACTGAAAATATATATCTATTTTTTTGATCGCTCTGTAAACCAGCGGTCCCCAACCTTTTTTGCGCCACGGACCAGTTTATGCCCGACAATATTTTCACGGACCGGCCTTTAAGGTGTCGCGGATAAATACAACAAAATAAAACTAGTACCGGTACCGAAAAAAGAAGCTTTATTCATAACACACGTGAAAAGACCCAGGAAAACCGAGTTAACGATAAAAACGATAACAAAATAACACTAAAACCCCATAAAACCATACATTTCACACCCGAGCCTCAAACGATGCTGAATCATACTAGAAACGACTCACGGACCGGTACCAGTCTGTGAACTGGGAGTTGGGGACCGCTGCTGTAAACCATAGAGATGATTGTAGGTGAAATACTCGGACCAGCCTGCACGGTACCGACAACTTGGTGCATTCAGCATCACTTAAATCACTTGTCTTTTCCATTCTGATGCTCAGTTTGAAGTACAAAGTTTATGCCACGATGCTGTATCAAAGTGGCCGGCGAGTGTATATAACAGATGCTAAGCTAACTATAGGCTGGCTAAATCTGTCAGCCCACTGCGTATTAAACCACCTACATATTTATCTACATATGCATATCTGTAGTTCTATGTTTGCACAGACTTGAATGAAATTGCTGTAATTGTCAAAATATCTGTAACACCTGGAGCAGTCTAACACGCACACACTACACACACACAATTAATGTGAATACTACAGTGTAGTTTTCTACTGTGTCGTGCAGTTTGAGAATGGTGGGACCAAGATAAAGAGGGAAACAGTGAAATTGGGACCAGCCCTCCCATTCCAACAGGAACTCAAACACAGGAATTCCTGTGGGATACAGGTCACTTAGCTGGACGATAAATGCATGGAAAGTGCCAGGATGTCTGGCCTCACTTAAGAGCCACGACAAATTGGACTTGTGTAAACGCTTAGAAGTGACCTTTGCAGAACACATGTCTAATAAAAGTCCTGGTGACAGGATGAAGAGAGTATGCAGAGCTGGTCACAATGCAAATATTAATTAGATTTAATCCACAAATCTTTGAGTCCTGACAGGCTTCACAGAAGTTCTGGGTGAAGCACATCTTACCTTTAACACAACATGAATAAAAGAGGTGTGTTTAATATTTAACGGTGCACCAGTGGGGGATAAAAATAGCTGGAAATGCTTGATTCACAGTCATATACTGGCGAAGCTGCTTTTTTCCCATTAACGTTTACATGCAGAAATAATTGAAATGTTAAAAAAAGGACATGGCATAACAAGATGCGAAGACACATAACGAGGAGGAGGACGACGACAAAATTACCATAACAGCTGCCAGTATCGGAGCGCGTATGATCCACCAGTATTTCATGTTTATATTTTGCTCCCAGCAACTGAAAAGAATGAAAGAAAAGCACTGAATGAAATATCAGTGAGAGACCACCTGACATATTTCCTCTATTTTACTAGAACGCTTGTGGACACGGCTCACACTGTAAAACATGTTGTTAAGGCTTTTAAGACTTTACATAAGAGCACAGTGTGACCTTAAAAGCACTTCATTTACTCCTTACTCCAGAATATTTGGCGTCCTGCTGAAAGCTAACATGAAATATTAAGAATGTGCAAACACAGCTGTTAAACCAGACTGGCATCCAGCAGGAGATAAAACATGTGTGAAAAGTTGAATTGCAGCCAATCCTTCATGTAGTAAATTGTGTGTTAAATTAACCGCAAGCATCAAGATTTTTGGAGAAAGACAATCTGCTGACTTTTTTTTGACATGGTGTCCTGATACAAATGTTACAAGCTAAAATTTAAACTCGTTGGCAGGTTTCCACCCTTGTTAAACAACCTGGAGAACAGGGAAGAGGGGAAGAGAGGGAAACTTACTCCTGATTTTCATACAGGTATTTAATCGCCACCCATGGCACGAGGAATATTAATGGGGTACCTGTGAAAAAAACAAGAGATGTCTAAATGCAAAACAGCCAATTAGCACTTGACAATTTGTATGCTCTTACTTCATTTGGCTCAATTCAAAAAGTATCGTATAACACATAATTGACTTGCACCCCCTGACTTATGACTTCACAGATTCAGGCCAGCTCACCCCAACCGATGCACTGGTAAATTTTGAAGTAGTTCCTCTCCGTAAACACAGTGATGACCAGGAGGTTGTGGAGGTAGATGCCTTCCACCAGCAACCAGTAGCTGTTAGCCATGATACTATACTGCATCATAACCATGGCAATGCGACAGCTGACCATTGTCTGCAAGAAAAGTTTAATATCACATATTTTACACTGCCGAGAGGAGTCGCCTGACACATTATTTAGCCGATGTGAGATTCAGGCTCTGTGCCCACAGAGGTAAGATTTTACAACAGCAGCAACTTTAAACCCAATTTCAGCCATCTGTGACAACCCAGCGCACATGATCCTCCTTTTATATATGTATCTCTTCCACAGTAAACGTATTTTATTTTGGTCATGTATGCAGTCTCTCATCTTTGTTGTGTTGGTGAGACTCCTCACTTGCTTGACTAACATAAGTAATCAATTAAAGCCTTTTTAGCTGTAACTGTTTTGAGATTAAAAACAATTAAATATAATGTGGATATTAGACAGAGATAAGTAAATGCAAAATGCAGTTTTTAAATAAAGATTTTATTGATTAAGGAAGAAAATTGGCACTGGTCCTGTGTGAAAAAGTAATTGACCCTCTTGTTACATCATGAATTAACTGTGATTAATCTCTTTTTTTGGGAAGCTGAGTTCAGTTTCACTAAACAGGCTCAGACATGATTACTGGCAGACCTGCTGAATCAGGAAATTACTTACATAGAACCTGTCTGACAAAGTGAAACAGGTTAAAAGATCCCCAAAAGCAACGCATCATGCTACAATCTAAAGAAACACCTGAGAAACAAAGTCACTAACATCTATCAGCCTGGAAAGGGTTCAGAGCCATTTCCAAGGCTCCAGGACTCCAGTGAATCACTGTGAGAGTCATTATTTACACATGGGGAAAACTTGGAACAGTGGTTAACCTTCCCAGGAATGACCGGCTCCAAAAGCACATTGATGACTCATCCAGGAGATCACAAAATAACCCAGAACAACATTAAAGAACCACAGGCTTCACATGTCTCAGTTAAGTTCAGAGTTCATGATTCAGCCATAGGAAGGAGACTGGGAGAAAATGGCACCGAAGGGAGAGTTCAAGGAGAAAACCACATCAAAAAGAACACAAAGGTTCATCTTATATTTGCCAAAAAAAAACAAAACATCTGGATGATACCCATAAGAGAAAGCTAAACTTTTTGAAAGGTTTCAGTCCCATTATGTCTGCCGTAAAAGTAACGGCAGACATAAACACTGCATTTCAGAAAAGGAACATCATACCAACAGTAAAATATGGTGGTGGTAGTGTGATGGTCTGGGGCTGTTTTGCTGCCTCACGACCTGAAGGACTTGCTGTAGTAAATGGAACCATGAATTCTGATGTCTATCAAAACATCCCGAAGGAGAATGTCTGGCCATCTGTTCGTGACCTCAAGCTGAAGTGCACTTGGGTTCTCAAGCAGGACAATGATCCAAAATACAAAAGCAGGTCCATCTCTGAATGTCATAAGATGGCTCAAATATCTCATCTCATCTGATCACACTGGTCTAGTCTGCTTTTTCAGTCAGAAAGCTGATACACTGAAAAAAATTGTTTGGCCAGCTCTTGGATTTACGTAAGCATCTTGCGTGTATTTAACACAAGTGCCTCATGCTTTAAAGTTAAGTGTAACTACATAGTGTAGAAACTACATGATATGCAGAGAGGCTAGATTAAATTGTTCATATCATGTTCAAGTGAAGTAAGTCAATAATATATCAATGTTAAATCCCGCGACACTGCACGGGTTTCAGACTCGCGCTCTTTAGATCGTGGTTTCAGGAAGGCATCCATCTCAGTCAAGTCGAGCAGCCACCTCTACTTTTTTTAGTATACCAAAAAAAGTAAATTGGGTGGTTGTTACATTAAAAAAGTCTAACTTGTAATTTGAACACAGTAATTTCATGTTTCTATGAACGTAATTAAATCATGAAGAATCTGTACGAAATTCAAAAACTTAATTTGTTCTTGTTGAGACGACATGATACAATCTAGTAAGAGTGGTTAGTTGCTGAACTCATGAAATTCACAAGATCGCACAAGATTTCAAACTGCAGGAAAATCACTGGAGTTATAAGAGGCAGACAACTACACACGCACCACGTGCATGCTATTGCTATTTATTGTGGATTATTACAAAAACAAAAAAATTCTGCATCAAATACAGGAAATCATAGCTTTCCTACATTTCCTAGATTGTTGGCATGGTGGTTAGTGCTGTTGCTTCACAGTAAGAAGGTCCTGTGTTCAAATCCACATTCTGGCTAGTTTGCAGGTTTCTCTCTGGGTTTTCTGGTTTCGGTATGCAGTTATTAGAGTTAGGGTTAACTGGTAATTCTAAATTACCTGTGAATGTAAGTGTAAATGGTTGTTTGTTTCTATGTGATAGACTGGTCAGCTGTCCAGGGTGTACCCTGCACCGTAACCTATCACTTCAGGGTTGTTTCACAGCCCTCCTGCAACCAGGATAAAGAAGGATGGTAGTTGTTGAAGACCCATTCAATTTTTATGGTAACCAGGATCAGGACTTTGTTGAACATTATGTAATATGAAGACAGCAAGTAGTATTTAAGTGACCAAGTAGTATTGGGGTAAAAGTTATTGAATAGTGTTGAAATAAAATGACAAAATTGTGAAGGATTAAAATATTCCAAGATCTCAACATACTTCATCTGAACATGTTTCAATCGCGATTTATGAACACAAAATGCACCGGTTTACTGAATATGAAAAAGTTGTGTTGATTTAACTCAGTTGTTTAAGTTTCTGCCAAAGCAAAACATTTGTGTGCAACCAATGTCCACTATTGAATCAAGTAAATCCAACATGGCCTTTTTTTCAGTGTAGGAAAGCAACTGTTACTTAAATAACCACTCATTACAACCAAGCCAGACAGAAGAGCATCTCTGAATGTATGACATGCCGAAACCAGAAGCAGATGGGCCACACTGGGTACCACTTCTGTCAGTTAAGAACAGGAAACTTAGGCAGTGGTACTAGTAAGTACTAAACAAATTGTCTAATGAGCGCATATATGAATCCTTTAAACAGAATCAGGATTTTTGTTCTTATAGAGCTCAACATTTACCTTTATGACACATTGTGAACATACTATAACGATCAGAACCTAGATCCAGAACTGTTTTGCACTTTTAATTTATCAGCTAATCAAAAAATAATAATAGAAAGATCACAAATAAGAAAACATTTGTCTCATTTCCACCTGTGTTAAGTCTTTGGTGATCACTGTTAAATATGAAGAGCAAAACTGACCTCGTTGTTGACCAGCAGCTCTATTGGAGCTATAGATGCAGGGGGGAATCCCTGCTCCTCGTCTCTGTTCAGGCCCTGTGCTATGTGGCTGGTTTCGAACAGAGCATCTTTGATGAGGACAGACAAAGCTCGCAGGATGAAAGAGGCAAAAAGATTCATGTGGATGTTGTTCCTCATGCAGTGGAGTTTCCTGATGAAGGAGAAGCAACAATCATCCAAGAGGTAATCTGTTGGTGTATCAATCATCTGGTTTTGCTCTCTTAAAATGTGCTTGAAATGATTTAAGGTGTAAATGATTATTACCTAAAGAATATGAGGATGCCAAGAGCCAACACTAAAGCCACCAGGGATAAGGAATAGCCCACCGTGTACATGATCCGAATATGGACATAGTACTGCTGCAGATCAGAGCACACGTTTGTTAAATCTTTTTCATTTTTCATTTTTATTTATAGTAAAATTAGACAAAATTTCTTTATTCTTTAGCTTCTCTCAGCTATATCTAATGCTTTCAGATCAAATAGAATAAAAAAAGACTATTCTTACCAGATGTGGTGCTTGTTCATGAGAATCACACTCGCTGGTATTATATGTAGTCACCCACTGGCCATTCACATCACATTCCTGATACACCACGCCATGCTGAACTACGCACACACACACACAGAAACAGACCTCTGTGATTTACTGAGAAGTCCAGTCATAGGCAGCTGTCCTTCTCTGCAGGGCATTTTAAGTGACCTGGCATGAGCATGTCTGAAATATTGTGTATGGCCAAAAACTCACACATCTCTTACCTTTACGGTGCCATGGCAAATACCACGGGCATGGCACAACAACAGTAGTGTTAGGGAGTCCATCGGGCCAACAGGCATAATTGTTAAAAGTCCTGTTGCACACGAGGTCTGTGATTAAACAAAAAAAACCATAACATCACAATATATATGCTGAGAAACCACAGACTAACCCTGAGAGTCTAAAACTTGCAGAATGTAGTAAAAATTAATTATATATTATATATTTGGAATGATTGCTGCTAGTAGCTATTATGTAAACATCAGGGCAAGTTAGCTTGACTTCAGAGTCCTGACCTCCTACTTACAGTATATCACGTCTTCAATCGTGTTTCAGAACAGAGGACCAAAACAACATTAACTATACGGAGAGATGGGTGTTCGTGAAGTGATGTATAGGCTAAGCTGCTCTTACGCTAATGGAGGGTGACAGGAAAGGTATGTAAGTGCTGCAAAGTGGTGTGATTTTGCATGCAGTGTGGGAAGCAGCCTTTCTGAAAGTTGGAGCAATCTGCTGCACTAACCAGCGAGCATAAAACATGATAACGGTCTTTAATGCGACTGAAGGGTAGCGTTTAGCGTGTAGTTAAACATTTTGCAGATGGGAGCTGCTTTTTACTAAGCATGAGCAGAAAGTGAGCATGGTGTAGTAAATGTATGACTGGAGAGGAAATCGCTGCCGCCTCATGGACTGGTGAGCAAGCTGTTACCTGTTCTGCAACATTAAAAGGCTTTTCTCAACAATGTGTTTGCAAATCATACAAATATCTCTTACTGTCGCATTTACATTGCTCCGAAATGTTGCATATTTTGCTGAAGTGGTTATAATTAATAGTTTTGCATTAAAAGGTTATAATACCTTTCTGTTGGTTCACTGTCATAGCCCAACTCAACTCTAAAATGTCTGCTTTGAATTCTAAAGAGCAAACTATTATAGTTACCATCTAGCTAATGTGTTTACTGAAGTAGTTGCTCTTGAGTTTCATACTCCTTAGCTACCACGGCCCCTTTATATTTATTTCATTTAGCCTGATGGAAAAGGACCTCCCTATTCCTTCTCCTTTTCCTTCATTACAATTGCTTTAAAGTCTCTTTGTGCTGGTTTCATCTTTGCCTTGGGCTGTCGGCGTTGTGTTCATGCCTAAATACTAAGAGAAAGATCATATGGGACGCCTAGCAGAGGCCCCAGTCCGTGAGATCTTCAACGCACACCTCCGGCAGAGCATCACCAGCATTTTAGAGGGAGACTGTCATGGTCCTGGGTCGTGTGACCCAGTGTGTTATGCTTAGCCTATTTTGATGTTTATTATTTGTTTAGGTTCTCTAAGGTAGTCCAGCCATTTGTATATATCACCCCTGCATTACGTCTCCCTTGCCCTTCGTGTGTTTATGTCTGTGTGTCTTGTACTGTCAAGTTCATGCTGTCAGTTATGTCACCTCCCCCTGTACTACGTCTCCCCGGTTCATGTCTCATGTTTCCTGTTTTACTTTGAAGGCCTGCATTCACTGTCAGTGTATTCAGTTTTACTCCTCCTGTCCTGTCGTTAAGTTCATGTGTGTCAGCTGCGTTCCCATGTGTGGTCACTTCCCCTGATCATCCCTCATGTGTATTTAGTCTCTGTGTTTCATACAGTCTGCGTCGCGTCGTCTGTGTTCCCACCCTCCGTGTTTCCATGCCTGGTCTGTTGTCTTCCAAGCCATAGCCTCATCATCGTTTGTTCCCAGTTCAGGTTTCTGTTTAGCCACGTTATCCCTGCTGTATTTGTACACCTTGTTTTCAGCCATATTAAAGGCTCGCCTTCTGTTAAAGCTCACTCCCGTCTGCTCACTCGTGTTCGCACCTGGGTCCATTACACGCATTCTCCACTCGGTCCGTCACAGCGGACCGTGACAGGAGACTGGGGACATTGTCCGAATGGACCATGTTCAGCATCTCCATTGCTGAAGCTGCTGCATTGAGCTGCGGCCGCAAGGTGGTTGGTGCCTGTCATGGTGGTAACCCCTAAACAAATGGTGGATTCCAGAGGTGAAGGGAGCCACCAGGCTGAAGAAGGAGTCCTATCGGGCTTGGTTAGCCTGTGGGACTTCGGAGGCAGCTGACAGGTACTGACAAGCCAAGCGGAATGCGTCTCGGGCAGTGGCAAAAACTCGGATGTGGGAGGAGTTCGGAGAGGCCATGGAAAAAGACTTTCGGACTGCCTCGAAGAGATTCTGGCAAACCGTCAGGCGTCTCAGGAGGGGAAAGCGGTGCTCTACCTGCACTGTGTATAGCTCTGGTGGAGCGCTGCTGACGTCGACTGAGAAAATTGTCGGGCGTGGAAGGAATACTTCAAGGACCTCCTTAATCCCACTGACACGTCTTCCGATGAGGAAGCAGAGTCTGGGGATGAGCAGGTTGACCCACCAATTTCCGGGGGCGAGGTCACTGAGGTAGTTAAACAACTCCTTGGTGGCAGAGCCCCTGGTGTGGATGAGGTCCGCCCCGAGTTACTGAAGGCTCTGGACATTCTAAGGCTGTCCTGGTTGACACGCCTCTACAACGTTGCGTGGAGATCTGGGGCAGTACCCCTGGACTGGCAGACCGGGGTGGTGGCCCCCATTTTTAAGAAGGGGGACCGGAGGATGTGTTCCAACTACAGGGGGATCACACTCCTCAGCCTCCCTGGGAAAGTCTATGCCAGGGTGCTGGAAAGGAGAGTTCGTCCGATAGTCAAACCTCAGATACAGGAGGAACAATGTGGTTTTTGTCCTGGTCGCGGAACACTGGACCAGCTCTTTATCCTCTCGAGGATACTTGAGGGTGCATGGGAGTTTGCCCAACCAGTCTACATGTGTTTTGTGGACTTGGAGAAGGCATTCGACCGTGTGGTTCTGTTGGCTTCATCGGGTGATGGCCTCCAGCTCACACTGGAACGGTTCGCAACCAAGTGTGAAGCAGCGGGAATGAGGTTCAGCACCTCCAAATCTGAGGCCAGACAGATTTTAGTATACTGTGATATATTATGCTCTTGTCACTTGCTCAGAGTGAAATATTATGGCGTTATTTTTGTGCCACTATTCTGAGCGCACGTAAAAAAAATTTGAGGGTACTTAAAAAAAAAATTGCAGGTGCAAGTGTTGCATTTTGAGGAGAAGTTTATTTTGAGCAAAGAAAAGCTACATTTCAATGAACAAAATTCATTGCTGCATGCAAAAAATGTATTTCAGTGTTATTGATTATCTATACACACACTCAATAGCATCCTCTCTCCCTCAGTTTTTGCGTTTGCGCTCGCTTGCAATGTGTTGCTTGTACTCTCAACATTTCTGCCCGTGCGTGTTCAACGCTTTCTGTACACCGTTATATTTGTGCCACAAAACCAGCCAATCACAGACTTGGATGCAACAAAATCTGATTGGCTGTTTTGGTCTCCAATCAGCTCAAAATGACGAAATGCAATATCCCAGAATCCATTTCGTCCAAAACTCAAATGAGGCAGTGGAGGAGGAACACAGAGTGGCGGAGTTTGAAATATTGCTCTTTCTGGGTCACAAAATAAACTTTTAAGATATTTTCATGCGAGAATGGTGCTGTGTGAACTTCAAATATCTGCTCGATTTATCAAGACATCACATATTTGCAAAAGTGCTCTAACGTTTTTGGAAATGCCTGTTAAATTTTTTTTACGTGCACTCAGAATAGTGGCACAAAAATAACGCCATATAAAACTGGATGATATCTCCAATGAATGAGTAACACTTAGAAACTTTTGGTAAATGGTGCAGGTTGGATTTTAATTGCAGTGTGAAAGGGCCTAAAGTTAAAATTAAATTACAAGTCTAACACAGTGTTTAGCTCACCGGTGCTTGGTGGATCTTGGCTGTTGTTGCGTTCACACTCTTTCCTGTACAATTCCCAGCGCTCCGTCACCTTTTGCAGGGAAACAACAGCAGAAACCTAAGGAGACAATAACAGCAACACAATTAAAGAAAAAATATCTGGAAGGTCTGTTTTCCTGGAGACTTACGGATACATTTCAACCAGATAGACATGAAGAATACTGAGAACATGAACCTCGTGCAAAGCAACTGGCCAGCTGACATTCATTTGTTTCAGTTCACTTTATATATACGGTAGCTGTAAACAACTGGTTGTCATACTGGAGATTTAATCAATCAAAATAAGACCTTGTCACACGATAATACTGTACTTACGCTACTGTACAGAGTGTTTAGGTTTCTGTAACTCTCTAAGACAAGTCTTAACTGTGAAGGTCATTGACTAATATATATATATATATATATATATATATATATATATATATATATATATATATATATATATATGTGTAGATAGATAGATAGATAGATAGATAGATAGATAGATAGATAGATAGATAGATAGATAGATATTAGTCTGTGTGTGTGTGCTTTTAAACATGTTTTTGGACCCACCTGGATACTGCAGGAGACAATGAGCACTGCCAAAAAGAGGAACAGCTGTGACATCCCTTATTTCTGCTGTTGGTGCTGGGATGGGATACTGCAGAGCTGAGAAGAGTTTTCACTTCATAAGGGGGCTTATCTACACTGGCCACGGTGCCTGGATGACACAGAGACATACAATTCATCAAAGCTCATTGCAAACACATTGCTGTTAATGAGGCTCAGCTTGGCTGCGCAAAACAAGAGAACCACAACAGGAAAAGGCTGGGCCATATCGTTCACACTACAATTACACCAAATTTAGAAGGTATGCTGGCAAGGAAGTAAAATAAAAGGAGAAGTCTTATGTCTTTTCAACTTGTGTTCTTAACGCTCAAGAAGTGTGGAGAGGAAAGGAGTGCTTATTCATTCAAATAGAGCCATGGTCCACAAAGTTTACAGCTATACAAGACAGACCAGAACATCATCGGGCCAAAAAACCTCCAGGAAATGCTGTTTGTCCCTGCAGTGAGACAGCTGCATGTAGTCAGTGATTCTGCTGGCAGCTGTCCACCTTCTTGCTGAAGCCAGCGAGTATTTGGTTGAGTGTTTGTCAGTGTGTGCCAGAGGTCACTCACCTTCGCATCGACTGCCATAACACTCCCGAGAGATTTGACTGAAGCCGGAGAACGGAACGAAATCTGAAACGTTTCTGCAAAAAACACCTTGACCATGGAAACATTTTTGGCTAAAACGTTTCAAATTCCATTCCGTTCCAGTCTTGCTGTGGATAGGAGGACGAGCTCGTGATGTTGTGTAAGGAATTTTTCACAAACGAATGTAGGTATTTTTTCAACAGATAAGAGCACAATGTATCGTGACAGATGAACAGTTTGCAATGTTCTTGGGTGGGAAAGCTTAATTCACGAGTTTTTCAGTCTCTGTTTTGACTGAAAATGTCATCGAGCTTCTAAAATCTGGGGTAAACAGCAGCTTGGAGGTTCCAGTCACAATCTTAATATCCACACTATCAGACTTGATCAAATCTACACCAAGGCCTTTCTTAATGGACTGCTCAGTGTAATAACTACTGGAAACAATTAGCATTAGCTGCAGTACAGCCTCACTGATTGCCATAGGCGCTGAGAGATCAGAGCTACTCTTGTCTGGCCTGACATCAGGTCGTGATTGTCCAGCTCAAATCATAGCGCTGACTCTTGTACCTCTGACAGCATCAGACATGTTCTGATTTCAATTCTGTTTTTGTGTTCTGGTGGCTAAAAGACCCACAACGGTGACATCCCATCACAAATTCTGGCATAGGTCATTTGGAAGCAGAAACTACAGGCATATCTTCAAACCATACTGTACTTTAACCTCTGCTCTTCCAAACATCTCTACTGTAGGCATCTCGGGTAAGTTCTTACCAGACAGAGATAATGAGCGCGTGACATTTCAGCACGTGTCCCGCTGCACCGGAGAGGTTCAGACCCTGGTCTTCCTTGTGGCTAAAATGTTACGCCATGTGTGACAGTTTTCCAAGGGTTTCCCTCTTTCACAACCTATCTCTCACTTACTCTCTGACTCTTTCGCCAGCCCGCGCCACTCTGCAGCTTAGCAGCGACTGGGAGCAATGATTAACCAAACTGCAGGAGTGGGAGTGAGGGTGCGTCAAAGCAAGAGGGTTTACTACAGGAGAAAAGATTCCTAAACCTGGCTCCTGACCCCTTTTCTATGTTGCGACACTAAACATTCCAGCCATTACACATGTGTGAAGTTGTGAGGTGAATTTGAAATCGGCCTCTCAGACTGAGAGTATGCATGGACACCAAAATATGATATTTCATCATCGCTTCATGACTAAAAGAAAATAAAAACTGCCTTTCCTAATTATCCTTTAGATGACTTCTATAACAATCTCATTGCTTCTGTTTCGGGAGTCCAGCAGTTTTCCTTAGTATTTAGTATTTATTTTTAGATATAATAACACCGAATGCCCCACAGCTGAAGACAAAACAAGACTCTCTCGATAATTAGCATTCACTGCCTTTTACGCTCAAAAAGCAATGCTAAATCAGAGCACTGGAGGATTTTTAAGACACAACCTGAGGACATAAGTTCACAGAACTCCCTTTCTTTATTTGTGCACATTTGTCAAGTACAATGTGTCTGCTCGGATGCCTTTAATGCAGGATGAGGGGAATCACGTTGGCCATTCGATGGAAGCTCAATTGGAACTAATGGGCTTCGAGGTGTGAGGCTAATTAGGCTTCTATATTGTGCTGTTATGATAGCCTGCCAGATCTACAGTACTGCTGCTCCCACTTAGCTTTTTCAGTCCATTGTTGCTTCAGACCAATCAAGGGCCTCTGAAACATGTGTTGTTAGACCCAGTGGTTCCCTGTTCCAGGAAATAATCTGGAGCTTTTAACACTTTTGCTGCACATTTGATGTATGAGGTGAAACAACGGCTGAGAGTCAAGCCTTCCAAGCCAGATGGCTCTCTTGAGATGCTTGGGTCTGCTCTCTTTAGCTTCATCCAGAAACAAGTTAGCAAGCAATAATGTTTCACCTCAGTGTCTGAAAATTATGCAGCACTTTTTTTTCTTTTAGATAAATACTTATGTTTAATTTCCTCTTAGACGACTTTGTGTTGATTGACCAAATGCTAAACAGATGCAAGTGTAACCTAAGAGGTTATTGCCCCTTTACACACACAGGATAGATGGCATCATGTTTGAATCATCCTTGGTCACTTATTTATGTTTGCGAGTGGAAGAAATACATTGAAAAACATAAGTGAATGACGCAAATCACCTGAATGTCCCAAACAACCTAAAAAAAACGCTTTGTGTTCAAGTGCACATTGGATGGCTTAATACAATGGCCAGTAACAATTACTGTTGTTTGTTGGAGAGTGCTTACCTTTCATTTGATTACATTGTCTGACAAATAAAATTACAAAAGAGTATGCATGCATGAATGCGGGGCAGAGGGGATCGGCAAGGATTAAAAACAAAACTCTCTGAAAAACACAATAGCTGTCCAGCTCAGAAAATGCCCCTGAGCAGCAGTATATCATTCAGCTTTCCAAACGCACAGGCACTAGTGGGAGTAAACACTAACTGTCTGACATCATCCAAATCCGACAGCTTTCCTCGCCACAGATGAGGTCTGGGTGCAATTTAAAAAATATATGATGGAGAAATATCTTTGTTTTTAAACTGTCAAACAGCAAAAACAATCAAACACATGCTTATTAGAGTAAATGTGTGATATGTTCTCCCTGCTTTCCATAATTTAACAAATTTAGCTAAAAGGCTAAAGCGCATACAGAAGACGTTACATGCTTAGTGTTAGCATGCTAAGTTAGCAGCGATGCAGGTGGATGCTTCTCTGGTGTCCTGGATTGTTGATTACCTGACAGGAAGACCACAATATGTACGTCTCCCACAGTGTGTGTCTGACAAGGTGATTAGCAACACAGGGGCACCACAGGGGACTGTCCTCTCCCCCTTCCTCTTCACCCTCTACACCACAGACTTCAGCCACTGCACAGAGACCTGCCATCTTCAGAAGTTTTCTGATGACTCTGCGGTGGTTGGATGCATCAGCAGGGATGATGAGACAGAGTACCGGGCTGTGGTCGACTCCTTTGTCACGTGGTGTGAGCAGAATCATCTGCAGCTCAACGTGGCAAAGACCAAGGAACTGATCGTGGACTTCAGGAAGACCAGGAAACACTTGACCCCTGTTTCAATCCAGGGGGTCAGTGTTGACATTGTGGAGGACTATAAATACCTTGGAGTACACATTGACAATAAACTGGACTGGGCTAAAAACACCACAGCACTTTACAGGAAGGGCCAGAGTCGTCTCTATTTTTTGAGGCGACTGAGGTCCTTCAACATCTGCCAGAAAATGCTGAGGATTTTCTATGAGTCTGTTGTGGCCAGTGCGATCCTCTATGCTGTTGCATGCTGGGGGAGCAGGCTGAGGGTCGCAGATGCCAACAGACTTAATAAACTAATCCGTAAGGCCAGCAATGTTGTGGGGATGGAGCTGGACTCCCTCAAGGTGGTGTCGGAGAGGCGGATGCTGTCCAAGATAAAGACAATGTTGGATAACACCTCCCACCCACTCCATGACATGTTGGTCAGTCACAGGAGCTCGTTCAGTGAGAGACTGAGATTACCGAAAAGCACCACTGAACGACACAGGAAATCATTCCTGCCTGTGGCCATCTCCCTGTACAACGCATCCACTTAACACACTGTTTGCTGCTACAACTACACATGTTTCTTTTCCAAATATTTATTTATAAGTGACTTATGTATGTATGTATGTATATATATGTATATATTGTACTATTCTTAGTTAGCGTATTGTCTGTCTTGTCTTAATGTTGGTTTAAAATGGAGCACTGTAACAAAAAATAATTTCCCCCAGGGATCAATAAAGTATTCTGATTCTGATTCTGATTCTGATTCAGGCATGAGAACCCTGTTATCTGATAACAGGGTGTTCAGGAAAAAAAGCATCGTGCTGCAACACGCTCTTTTACTTGTTTGGAGCAATCGAGATACTGCCTAAATCTACGCATCGTGCTCTGCTTGATTTACCTGATCTTCAGCATGACAGCATGCTAATCTGTTCCTGTGTAAAACATCAAATTCAACAACATGATTATTTCCCCGCTCTGATGTTCTGCAACCATACACATGCCACTGATTGCACAACAGTGGTTATGCATTTCAGTTGTTTTTCTGACCTTTTAAAAAATGTCTGCTTTCTCTTCAGCCACAAATTTCCGATGCTTCCCAGGAATTCTTTCGAAAAACAACACAATGTTTTCATCTAATTGCACATTGAGCTGGCACAATTGTTAATAGCTATTGTCAAAACTTTCAAAGTATTTCTGGAAGGTTTGTTTCTTAGTTTGCAGAAAAACTCTGAATATATACAAATCATGAAGACTTCAAATACAGTGACAGTTACATTTCATTTAAGCCTGACTCAGCAGGACGTTTATGTTGACAGACAGTTTCCTGTTCATCCTCTACTTTACCAATAGGAACATGTCAAATAAAAGCAGACCCGACTAGATTCTTATTGATTTAAAAAAAAAAAAATGCTAAAATGCCGCCTGTCAGTGCACCACCGGCAGGAGGAACGTAGTGCTGGGGAGTGGCCAGGGATGGAGACCGGCCAACTGATCCCCGGGAACCAAAACTAGTGATTGGGACACGGAACATCGCCTCTCTGGAGGGGAAGGAGCCTGAGCTAGTGCGTGAGGTTTAGAGGTACCAACAAGATATAGTTGGGCTCACCTCATCAAGCAACTCACCTCAAAGGAGGGGGTGATTGGGAGAAAAGGCTTTCCAGGTCTGAATCCGAGCAGTGTTCTGTTAATGGACATGGTGTTTCTCCATAACAAACTGTCAACTGATCATCACCTCATGGTGGGTTGCCAAAATGCTATAAAAAATAAAAGCACCTGGGTTCACACGAGAGCCCTCCATGCAATTCTGTCTGTGAAATTTCAAAAGCAAAATATTCATTTTTTCCAGTTTTTTTCTCAGTTATTTTGTGAAGGAAAAGTAGCTTACTTGCAGTATGGATTATGTTCAGTGGCACAAAGTGGCCATGGGATGCATTGCAGGTATACATTGCTTAATTCTAACACCATATTGTTGTAAAGGTAAGCTCACAGTTTTGTTCTGAGCTGGCATCTGAATAGCAGCTGTGTCTCAAAACCTTTTTTCAATTACCAGAGATCAGGACAGACATAAACTAACAGGTATTTCCACATTGACTGTTTGGCACAGTACATAAACCAGCCAGATTTGCCACTTTTAGTCTGAACCACAGAAGAACTTTGTTATTTCCATCTGCAGTTGTTTATGGAGGAGGTATGGCTCTGTTCTGAGAGGTCTCTTTCATGTACATGCATGAGAGCCACAACTAGACCTGAAAGAGACACTTTCAGGTCTATTTGCGGCTAGTTGACACTAGAAAGCTTGAGCTGATGTGGAGATGGGTTGCAAAGAGGCTTACAGAGAATATGCATTACAGTTGAGAAGCATCAGAATACTTCCAGGTAGCCTCATTGTTGTTCTGGCCTGTAGTGAACAGTAACCTTCAACAGCAATGTTATAGTAAAACTAAGTTTTTAAAGTGTGTGCTAATACCACAATGTCCACGGTGCACCCAAAGCTGCAACACAGATGCCACAAGAGCATGCAGCCGCTCTGTCTCTCACCCTTAAATGGGTGGTTAAAAGGAAAGGTCGGGTGAAAAAAGCAAAAGGCTGGAAAAAAATGGGGTCAGTCAAGGACCAGGTCATTGAATAAGACTCACACTTAGACTAGTTGTATTGGTGTATTGGTGTGTGTGTGTTTTACTCTTTTGCTTGATGCTGGAATATAATCTCCGTTTAAAAAGCTGTTTTGTGTGTTTGGCCTTTTAGATTTGTCGGTGTTATTATTGTGTATTGATAGTCGGTCTAAAGTTAATTTATAGATCTTGCATACCTTGAAAATCAGAGTTCAGATTACTTTTGTAATGTGGATAACTTCCATCCAAGGTGAACATACTGGACACATTTCAGTGCAAAACTGTTGCCATTCAGCCATATTAATGTAATGTAAACCATCATTCAAACAGTCTAAAATGAATTCTGATAAAACGTTTTAGGTGTAAGGTCATGTTAGCAATCGATTAAATTTTAATTTCAATTTAATAATTTATTGGTCAAAAATTGACAAAAAATCCTTAAGAACTATTATTCTTAAAATTGTGATATTTATTGTCACCATACAGAAATTAAAACTATGTCACATTTGACCTCTGAACTCCCCTTCAAGGTCAAAAACATACAAACATTCTTAAGGTTGTTATGTAACAGATCAGATAAGAATGAATGTACAATGTTTCTGAATAAAGAGTTTTCTTTTTGGAAAACAAACTTGATATTATTAAATTAAATTATAGATTTTTATTACAACACATTTAAACAAATTTTAATAAGCATTCAGATTAATGCTACACATGTACCAAAACCACCTAAATAAATCATAACAAAAACTCAAAATGATCTCAAGAATATCATCGATCTCCCCTCAATTCAGTTTCTGAACTAGATTCTGACAGATACAGACATAAATAAAGTGAAAATTTGGCAGTATGACAGCATTAATCAACATATTTTCCAGTCTTAGTTTCTATGACCAGACTGTCATGGTCCTGGGTCGGTGACCCAGCGCTTTTGGTTTGTTATCATTTTCTAGATGATGATTGTTTAAGTTCTGTGTTATTTTCGATCTGCCTCTAAGTCTGCGTCTGTACCTGTCTGTCTATGGTGTCTCCCCATCTGTTTGTGAATCTGTCTGTTTAGTTCAATGTCTTGTCTGGTTCCATGTATCTGAGTTTCCTGTTTTATTGTGAAGGTCCGTGTCGTATGTGAGTGTGATCAGTTTACGTTTCCCCTGTCCCGTCAGCCCAGATTCCTCCCAGCTGTGTTGCCCTCCTGTCTCTCATCCCTTGATTACTGGTGTGTGTATTTAAGCCTTGTGTGTTCTCCTGCCTGTTGCCGGTTCGTCTGTGTTCCTCCGTGTCAGTCTGTGTAACTCTGTGTCAGTCTGTTACCCTGTGTTCCACGGTGTCCTGTTCCTCGTCTGCGTCTCTCTGCTATTCATCATCCGTTGTCATATGCTCCCAGGTCTGTTATTTTAGTTCTCCCAGTTTAGGTGTCTTTAGTTGTTTGTTATGCCCCACTGTTTGTTTGCCACTACACCTCTGTAAATAAAACCACCGGTATCTCATCCACTGCCTGCATCTTGGGTCCTCCTTCTATATCCACACGGCTCGCCTCGGCAGCCGTGACAGTGACAAGCCCACAGTGCACATCAACACCTGCTATGATCGTCACCAGCTGGATGTAGTCTGAGTCTTTATTTTCTTTATTTAATCTTTATTTTCAGGCCATGGGTCTGTTTTTGTTAATGTGTGGCCTAAACACACAGCAAACAGCCGCTGTAGAGTCCTTGCTCAGTAACAGACGCATTCATGTGAGTAGTCAGCAGTGTTATGGAGTCCTTTTAATTTTGCTGTCATTCTAAGTGAAGCAAGATGAAGACGGCCTCTCTTAGTCTCTTGACAATGTGCAAAATGCTGCAATGTCTCCCGTTAGTAAATCTCTGGCAAACAGCACGAGGCAGAGGATGCATGGGGGTAATCTTTTGCTTAGCTTGTCACTGCTTTCAAATCAGTCCTGGTGTAGCCCTTCACTCAGTTTGCATCTGCTAATTTAAATGGGCTTCGCGAAGTGTGACTGATGAGAATCTGTGATT
This sequence comes from Diplotaxodon limnothrissa, assembly GCF_057381915.1. Taxonomy (NCBI): domain Eukaryota; kingdom Metazoa; phylum Chordata; class Actinopteri; order Cichliformes; family Cichlidae; genus Diplotaxodon; species Diplotaxodon limnothrissa. The sequence goes on from NC_140599.1 coordinate 23,189,257, forward strand.
TTATGTGAAGACTGGAAAAAAGGAAAGCTGCTGGTCTTTGATTTTCTGGAGCTCCTGCCAAATGACTTTGCTATTGACGCTATAAATTTAACTAAAACAAACCCCAAAAAACAAAAAAGAAACATCTTCCAACTGCACTGCAGCTGTGCTCCAGCAAAGCACCACCACTAAACAAAATGAATGAAAACCATTTGTTGTAAATGTTACTTTGACTGAAAGACATTAAAACAAAATTGGAATTTCGTATCCCAGTGTCGACCTCAGTTTATTCTCTGTGCGCTGCATGAATGTGAACGTCACTATATGGTCAACTAAATCCAGATGTTTAAGCATCACAAGTTCTGTGGTCTCACAAATCAAATATCCCGCCTCATCATAGCCTAATTCAGTCTATCTGACCTGTTAGGTTTGCCGATGGCACTGCGCGCTGCACCTGTTCACTGTCTGCTGCTGTTTGTCTTCCTGAATGGTGATTGGAAAACGTGTCATGTTATCATTCATCACTTTTCTTTAACAAAAATCACCTTGCCTCAGTGAATATAATTACTGTGTTTTCATGAAATGGGTCATAAAACATCCCACCGCTGGCTAACTCTGCTTTCCCATGCGTGCCTTTTTATTATGTGTCAAAATGCCAGCAGAACACTGCAGTGCACTTAAATATGCAAGTCAAATGTGCCAGCAGGAACACTATGCAACTTTTGTTGAAGCATCAGTAGACCTCTCACTTTGTCCTTGAGATAAAAAAAAATACAAAGACGGGAAAAAAAAGCTCACTTCCTTCAGGTATTTGATTTATCCAGATCTCCAGATGTTTACAGCAATACCGTGCACATGTGTAAAGATGAGGATGTAGCGTGACGTCTCAAACACATATTTTTTGAGCCTCTTATTTCTACAGCTCTGTAAAGAGGTCAACCTCTGAACTGTTACACATGTTTGTCGGGGACCCTGTTATAATGAGGCAGTGGCCCATCTGGATGCATCTACAGGGACCTAGCAGCTGGATGCTCGAAGCCTCTTCAGCGCGTTGGATATTTGCGTGTTTTGGTAAACACTTCCTGTTTAGAGGCCACATCGGCTGAATGTGGGTGGGAAACAATGAAAAATGATTGTATAACATCTGATTCGTACCTGTGTTTTGTGTGTGTGAATGTTTGATGTTTCGCCGTGCTCTACAGGAGCATGTGTGTGGGAAGCGTTTTGCGCTGCCTGGGTGCTGTGTCGTACACACTTTTATGAGGTGCAATGGACCTACGAACTGTGCCCGCTATGAAGCAACAACAGCCCTGCAGGGAGCCTTTGATTAGCCATCGCCATCCTACATTGTTTCTGCTGTGTTTGTTTGAGCACAGGATGAGTTTAATTCCCAAACGAAGTTTAACTTTGGTGCATATTGTTCACCACAACGCTGCAAAAATGTATTTTGTTTATTATCCAGTTCATAATCCTTTAAATTGTTAAATGTAAGGGAAAGATATCGTCTTACTTAAAATGGGAAAGAGCAAGCTGGCTAAGAAACAGTGAGTCACACTAAGTAGTGCGGTTGTTCATTTATATGAATAGTGATGTCTCTGTTTGCCAGTGGACAGGATTTGTGTTGTTAAATTAGCATTATAAAGGCAATAGAGATGGTGTTTCATTTTTCTCTTGCTTTCCCTTGTGTACTCTGGCAACTGATTGCACCTTTATAACATGTGTCAGCAACAATAAAAAGCTTATTGCAGTACAATATTTGTGTAAACAATTACACGGAGCTGCAAACCTTCATGCGTCCTAAATCCTAATATGAATGATTTTGATATATGGACAATAACGCCTTTAATAAATCAGTCTAACTCTGTAGCTACCATCAATCTTCCTCTGATTCTTGCTGCTAACTGCTGCTAAATCACCTGAATTATGTAATTAATTTCAAGTTTAGTAGTTCATCCCTCTCAGTTTGATTTCACTTATTTCACTCGAAACAGTCAAATTAGGTGATTGTCCAGCTTCGGCACAACTCGGTTTCCTCCTGGGAGGACTTCTTTTGTGGCATAACCAGACAAGCCTGTGCTGTTCATCACAACATTGTCAAGATTTCCATTACACAAAGCAGAGGATTATGTTGATCATGAGCCAAGCCTCGTGGCGACTCCAACTGCGCTACAGCTTCTTACCACAAAATGAACAATGATTAGTTTCCTGAGATTAGAAAGCTGATTTTAAGACGACAACATAATGACAGCCCAACAGTGTTGCCACTTAGAGCAGAGAGCAGGAGCAGGACTGTGTTGATGCTATCTGTGGTTTCAGCTTGGCAGGAATAACACTGCGTGCGCTTCAGTCTCGGACAGCACTTAGCTTATTTGTCTCTGCCCGTGTACTTGCTGATATTCGGTGACCTAGCTGGCACAGAAATGCAGGAAAAAAGATTTGGGGAAATATCAACATCATTTGTACTTGCGGCTCTGAATTGAACTCACTGTTTTTGTGGTAACCCACCAACTCCAAGTGCAGATTCAACGTTTATTTTAAATACATGCTTTTTATTTTTTTGCATTATAGACGTCAAATAATTAGAGCCAGGATCGGAAAAGCGGTAAACTCAAATTTTCCTGAATGCTGCCGGTAATATTGTGTCTGTCTGCATGCAAATATCAGTCGACAAAAACGCTGAGGTGATTAGTTCAAGCACATCCAACTTGCGGGTTGAGGTTCAAGTTACAGGAATGTCTACTTAAGTGTTTCTACTTTCTGCAACTTTATACTTGTACTTTATGAGATTACAGAAAAATGCTGTCATTTTCTGCCACTATATTTATTTGGTGGTTAAATACTCGTTACTGTCGTGGTTCCCCGTGGCTGTGGAGCAGGGAAGAACTTCTGTGATCCTTTCTTCTCTTAAAATAGCCATGAGAGTTTCAGGCCATAAATTTAGTCCAGTTATATCTATCAGTTTTGTTAATTTACAGCTCTCAGGACAAGCAGACGATTCAAAATCAGCTTGGCTCTTACAGTCTATTTCAGAGTTTTCTGTCAGCTGTAGTACTACAAAAAGTCCAGGCTCTTCTCTGGCTTCCTTTACTTTAAACCTTCTTTTTGTGTGACCCAGATTTCCGCTATATGCCAGCGAGCCCACTGCTAATTCTGTCTGTCAGCAGCTCATCTCACAAGTCTTCAATCTGCAAGCCCACTTTACACCAGCAGCCCCAGTGTTTTTCACAGATTACCAAGTGAGCCTTTCATCTGCTCTGTTGTTTTGCATTTGAGTCTGAATGTTTGCTGACTTAATCTGATATCTAAGTTGCTTGCATGTTCACACGGGTGTTCACTCAGGTTGAAGCTGAGAGAAATTATATAAATGATATCAAGAAGGTTTACAGTTTTGTAGCTCAGTGCAGCTCAGTAAGCTGCAGATGCATATTTCTGAAAAAAACAGCTCACATAGCAAAAAAAAAAACTGGTCATGCAATTCCCCCAAGAATAAAAATAAATGCCTTATAAGATTAATAAATCTCCCTGTGATGACATGCAAAGCAGTTGGCTGAGATTTGGAGTAAACAATCGAGAACAGAGTAACGCGAACACAGCAGTTCCACCTGTCAACACTTGCAAGTTAGCACTTGCACTTCAGCTGTCTGTGAATAGAAAACAAGCCTTTCTGTGACCTTTACCAAGCACATTATCTGTGCCAAGACTGAACACTGAGAATGTTGTGGTGTCCGCAGCCTTTTATGTGAAAGGGATGTGATTTTGATATAGAGTGATTGAGTGACACTGCTTTTTTCCCCCTTCTACTGTAAAAGTCAGGATTAGTACCAAAACAAGGATTTGCATGCACCTCTGTGTCTGTGTCTCACTCATCTTAAATAACTTTATCCTAAGTCAAATGCACACCTAAAGTACTTGTGTAAAAGCCCACCTACCCTACACAACATGTTGTTGTTAATGTCACCCACTCTCATAGGCTGAGTCTAGGAGTCGCAGTCAATCCTCAGCCCTTCACAAACAGTGAAGCCTCTCATCCAGCTCATTAGTCTCCGATTATCCATTACTACACACATCTTCACTATCCAAAACATTGTTTCTGTATGTTTTAGTTTGTGGACTATGGATGATAAAGGCTGAAGTTCAGGGACAGGAGAAGCTTAACAAACTAACAGTGTTATCTGAGTCAAAACCCCATGATAAGCCCACCCATTTAAGTTCAATAAGTCCAAAACACACAAGAAGCAAGTATAGCAACACACATACTCATGAAGCAAAACCAAAATAAATAAATAGCTACTGGACAAGACTAAACTACGGATGGAAGGGGGGTTTATATGTGAGAACTTCAAAGACTGCTCATGATAGATTGTACTGTTTGGTAAGCTAATGAGATTGTAAGAAAACCCAAATAGACTGCATATATGCAGTCTATTTGCATATATCTTTTATATATAAAAGATGTTGATAGCCATCATAACATCACTCACTGGTTTTGTATTATGTAGCGTTTTGGCAGCAACTATGTTCATGTTTTGGAAAAGTTACCATATTTGGAAAAATCGAGTACTAATTTTTCAGGAAGCTTGGCTACCAATCTGCACGAAATCTGCAAAACAAAAACATATACAAACTTCTTCAACAGTCCTCATAGTTGCAGCAAGCCATGTTATCAAGGGAAAAATATCCAAAAATAGGGCCAAAACTATTTTTGTACCAAGTCACAAACTTGACTTTTGGACATTTTAACATGGGTGTCATGAACCGTGGGCCTTTAGAGAAACTGCAGAGCGTGTAGGCTCAATTTTTATCCCCAGAAGCTGAAGCGTGGAAAAAAACACTCGAGGACAAACAAGGAATTGAGGGGAAAACACACAGAATGGGGACAAGGGACAGAGAGACGAAGAGAGGCGGGAGAAACACAAAACATGCAATGTAAGATTTACGCAATGAGTGTTTGACATCATCCTATGGTGTCTCACGGACATATGCCCCACATGCAAACGTCAATTTCCTATGCGATGCTTAATGCTTATGTGAGAACACCAAATAGAACCACTGAATTATGAAATCACCTGGGTGACCATTAAACTGTGGGCCCCTTGGATTATACATTCAAGGATCTGGTCTACATCGAGCTCTTATGGATGAATGCAGGCAGTGTTTATGTGCAGTAATCCTCTGAGATCCCCTACGCTGCTCTGTCACTCTGCCATCAGCCTGGAAATTATCATTCTGCCATATGCAGCCCAGGACAGTAGACTCCATAAAAAGCTACACTGAGACTCTCAAGCCTTATTTAGACAGGCAAAGGCAGTTCAACCCAAATTAAGAAAAAATAACATCAATTAATGAGAGAGAAGCTGCTGGGAAAGAGGTCATACCATGTGCTCAGAGCCTACTTAGACTTGAGATATGTGAAAAGTATTATAAAAATGTTGAATAAATGCAATACTGTGCAAAAGTCCTAAAAAACCTCTAATTTCTTTATATTTTCCAAGTAAAACAGGAAATAGGTATATTAAAACACACAGAATTATATGGAAATACAGTATACAAGGCAAAAACTTTCTACAATTTTTAATGAGCCTTGAAAATCAATATTTGGTATGACCACCTGTATTCTTCAACACTGCCTGAAGTCTCTTAGTCAAGTTTCCATCTAGTTTCTTGAAGGTATCTTGGGGTGGCTATAGCTCAGACGGTAGACCAGGTTATCTACTAATCAGCAGGTTGGTGGTTCTATCCCTGACTGCATGGCTTTGGACAAAGTGCCCAAAGTAAACCCAAGTTGCTCCCCAATGCATCATCTGTTTACCATACAGGAATAGTTCTTCAGGCTTCTTAAAGCTTCTTCAAAGCTCTTCTGTGGATCTTGGCTGCCTTTTGTGCAGTTCTCCATGAAGATGATCCTGCACTGCTTCAGTAACATTAAGGTCCAGGAGGCCAGTCCATGACTGATAATGTTCCACTGTCTGCTTTTATAGTTGTGCTTTTACTGCACTGGCAGCGTGTTGAGGATCATTATCATGCTAAAAAAGGAAGCCAATCAAACTCTTTCCAGATGTTATTGCAAACTGGATCAAAATCTGAGGGTATTTTCTTCTTTCATAATTCTATTAATTTGGATAAGGTCTCGCCACTGTTTGAAATGCAGCCTCGAACCATAACAGAGCCATCACTGTGCAGACACTCACTGTTGTATCTCTCTCCTGATCTCCTCCATACATATTGATCAAGATTCAAAGTTGGATTTGGCACTCAATAAGACCCATTGCCACTGATTTGAAGTCCAGCACTTGTGTAATCTGGCATTACTGACCCTCTTTTCTCTGTTTCCCTTCTTTAAGAATGGTTTCTGGCTTCTTGACATCCGCCCTTCCACTGAAGCTATTTCTGATGAGGCTCAGCGAACGGTAGACAGATCAACTGAAATGTCAACATCTCTCACGTCTTTGCCTATTTTTCCCTCTTGTTTAAGTTAGTAACTTTCTTAAGTTAGGGACATAAGTTTAAGACATTGCTCATCTATTGCACACAGTTTGCGTTTTTTTTAGGCCCAACACTTCTTCTTTTTTTTCCTCCACTTGTCCAGTTTCCTCTGATTTTTAAGGATGTAGACACCAAACTGTGCTATCTTTGCCTGTACATTAGCACTGTTATAGTTTGCACATTACTTTTCTCAGTTTATATATACTAACTTATTGGAAGTTACATGTCTACTTTTTAATGCACAGGTACAATAAGCAATCTGTACTTTTCTAATTATTCTAACTGTCTTAACTATTTAAACATCTTTCAGTATCCTGCTCTGTTTGCACACTACAACCTGGGTTTGCTACTTATCTGTACTTTAATTTTAATAACTGCACAGTACTCTGTTTTAGTAACTATTGTCTATGATGTAAATATGTATAAATTGTGTGTGTTTATGTTCTATGTCCTGTGTCCTGTTCTGTTTGTATATGTGTTTTTTTGCGGATGTTAAACCAAATTTCCAATTGTGGGACAATTAAAGAATTATTCTATTCTATTCTATTCTATACTTTTAACTAAAAAAAATTATGTTTTTACAACAGACTGCAGTAGCAAAGCACCAAAAGATAACAATTTAAAAATGGTTCATTATACTTTGAAGACAGTAAACTACAGTGAAGGTGAGACTGGTATTGTTTATGTTCATGGGTTTAGCACAATGTCTTTCATCCCTGTCGTTACTGTCACGTGGTTGATCCTCTCTGTCTATTTCTCTTTGTGTGTGCATACGTGTCTCCACTTGATGCATAGCTCTGTGCCAATCAACTGGCACACCTGAGACACTTTCACTTGTCACGCTTCACAGTATTTAAACAAGGGCTGGTCCTAGCCTGCTACGTTATGATGGGCAGCTAGAAATAATAGGTTGAGAAGTACAAAGCTCAAGTTTCTGATCATGTTAAGAGGTCTGCATAATCTGGAGGCAGACTTTAAGCTGAACAGAGGTCCTAAACAGTGCGTTTGTAGAGCTATTTTTCCATATGCTGAGCGCAACTAGAGCTGGCCTGGATGCAAACATCAGTTCATCTCTCTCGGCTAGATTAACCAGTCCTCACATACAGTCGGTTTCCTCGTGTCGTTATTTGATCTCTGAGTAATCTTTGTTTCCTTGCCTCAGGTTGTGCTTCACTCATCAGCGTGCTATCTAGTCTTTTTGGATGAACCCAGTCTGTCCTTCTCACTTCTCCATGTATGACCTACCAGCCAGCCTGCATTCTCCAGCCTTCTCCCTTCATCAGCTCAGTCCTCCAGCCAGTGCAAGAAAACCTCCCACTCCCAGAACTCTGTTTCGTAGCTTTGCTATTTCTGCAATATCATAGTAAACCTTGCTTAGTTCAATCTTCTGAGATCTTTGAGAGAGCCAGAATGTATTCATTTTCATGAAATACAATGAAAAATGTAACATTATTCACAATACAATTCCCAAAAATGGGTTTCATACCAGAAATTTATTGCTGTCCAAAAACTATTAATTATATTATGCTATTCCATATGCAATAAATAATATCTGTTATTCCAAGTCAACTGCAGTAAAGTATAAGGGCTTTCACATGCTATTTAAGTCATTGTGTTATTTGCTGTTAATGTTGAGAAAGGAAACAGGAAACAGGTGTGAAGATATATTTTACTGTGTTTGTGTGTGAGCGTATGTGCATGCGTTGATTTTGAGGTACCTTTGGGTCTAAATATTACTGCACATTGTGAAAAACGAAGTAATTGTAAGTACTTCAAAACCTGTCCAAAACGTTAACAGAGAGGCTCATGGGAGATAAATTAATTATGACTGCAAGAGCCACACAGATAATGAGCAGAGGTCGACAGTTGTGTGGCGTAATGAAAAATTTGTGCAGCGTTTCCTACTGCCAAACCCAAAGCAAGCTGAGCTAATTTGTCTCAGTGTCACTTGGCTCCCACATCTCCTGCCCACCTCCTCCTATTCATGGCTCATATTCCTCATCTGTGTTGTCTCCCTCCATTTCCTCCTCTTAGCATCTGGCTCATCTTTAATCTAAAACAACTGGATTCCCTACAACCACTTGGCCAAAGACAGTGAAGCATCTTATTTACAGCTCCATCTCCGCAGTTACACACGCATAATGCGCTGTCTTAGATGCACATGCTTATAACACTCCTACATAAACACACACTCAAAGCACATGACACACCTAAAAAAAGGCTTAAAGCCATTGTTATTCAAACTGGGCCTCAAGTGCTTCGTAATGCTCCCAAAATAAATTCACCTACCCAGAGGCGTTTTAATTTGGATTTTTTTTTTCATGTGTCTTCTACTCCAACTGTTTGTTAACAGCAAGAACACCGTCAGGCATGTAAGGCAGCGTTTGTTCCCTCCAGAGCTGCAGCGACATCTTAAACAGGCATCAAATGTCACTTGTTCTCCCACGACGATCTACGGTTCACTAACTGCGACTGATCCCCGCTTATGAATGAATTAATGACACAAACAAATTCTCTATGAACACAGCCTAATATGCAGAAACAACACACAGACAGCTGAGCCATGGATATAGACAATTTGTCATTCTGTCATCTACAAAATCCCCTACAGCATTATTATTCCCCACATGTCTGTACAATGGAGATGTATAACCATGTAAAAACCATGCCCTGTGTCTCATCACTGACAAATATGCTGCACCCATGAGAAAATATTAGGCAGGGGAAACAAGAGAGTGTCACGCAGGGAGCAAGCGAGCATGCAGCGAACTGCAAGGAAAGTACTAAGTAGCTGTTGATGTAATGTAGGTCAGGAACTTAAGAATAAATCTAGGGCCTCCAACAGGCTCTGCATGTCATCGGGGGGTCGCTATGCTGCAATAGGTCATTTGTCTCACATTAATATGTACGCTATTAGGACCAGGTCTCCGTCTAGCTGGTAATTTCTTTAACACTACAACCAAGGGAGCCACTTTGGCCCTTTGGCATTTTAAAAAAAATTATGAAACATGAATTTAAAGCCTATCATCTCATATTTCAAAACTTTTCCTGAAACAGGTTTAATCATCATAAATTTTGCGATTTGTGGGATAAAAAGAAAAAAAAATCTCTACCACCTATAGCTAGAACTGCTGAGAACATCATTTTAACGATAAAAAAAACAAAATCAATCAATCAGATGTTCCCAGAAGCCAATGTGATGATGTCTGTGGCTGAGGGGGGTAGAGCAGGGGCCTATGAAGCTGGCATCGTGATCGCCATCTCGATTAGCTAACCCAGGGTTTCATAATCCAGTTACAATTGAGTTCATATTGAGGGGGCGGAGTTGGCAGCAAATAGATGTGCTGGCAGCAGAGCAGCTGATTTATTCCCAACTTTGTTTTATTAATTTCAACAATGACATACAAAGTTAGCAACAGCTAAGTCAATCTTGATTTCAGAACAGTGGTATGTCCATTATACCATCCAGCCCCCCAACCCAAATTCTCCCCCTACCAGGTCCACAATAGACAAAACACCGCAGAGAACCAGTCTCTGCCCACACACACACACACACACACACACACACACACACACACACGCACACACACACACAAAAAAAACAAAAAAAAACAAAAAAACAAAACAAATCAAAAAATAAATAAATAAAAAAAAAACCAAAAAAACCCCAAAAAACAACACCTCAGGACCCATACACATAACAAGCATAACCCCCAAAGAACAACAACAACCACAACTCCCCCCCCCCCCCCCCCCCCCGTAACCAAACAAACAAACAAAAACAAACAAAACAAAAACAGAGAAAACAATAGCAGAGAAAGAGAAACAGAGCAGCTGATTTAAACTGCAGTTTAGTATTAAAGCCTACAGCTTTCATTTACAAAGCAAGGAAAGAAACTGCAAAAAATGCAGACTGTGTGAGTATTGGTTAATTTTTTAATTGAGATTTTTAATTGAAGTTAAACCCTTTCTTTCTATCAGTGACCCAGAGAAAGATTGTCGTGCTTTTATTATATGTGCTCCTGCCAGACTTATAATCCTGTGTCCCACACCGCTCACTTGATCATTGGTCAGCAGCTTCTAGTAATTTAGAATTTCCTGATTGGCTTGTACAGCTGACTGGGCAAACTTTGGAAATGTCTCAGATTAGGTCATCTATCTCACTAACAGCACTCTAACTAAAAACATACCTCTTAGTCAACAGTTTCTGCTCTTCTTAAATTATATAAGTATCATTCCTTTGATGATTTTAAATGTCTTAAATAAAGTGACTTAACTTGGCTAATTTACTCTCACAGAGGACTTGCCAAGCTTAAATTACTCATTTATACAGTTGAATATATTTTCATCAAATAATTCAGTTCTACTTGGAAACATTTATTCAATAAACATTTTTTTAAAAGTATTGATTTAAGTAGAAAAACCAATTAAGCAAAAACATCTGTGTGGCATTTGCAGTTCAAATCAAACATTAACCACATTTAAATCCTTGGCTGTCTCTTTTTATTGGAAAAAAGAAGCCAAACAAACTTTGGATGGAGCTCAATATGTCTGTACACTGTAGCATGGTTGCATCACAGCGGTGGTTATCTCAGCCTTCACAAACAAGCCTGTTAGAAGTGTGTAGGAGCTGTGTAACGTAATCGGCAAACAGAGACTAATTAGGCAGTAAAAGAGATGAGCACACACGCACTAACACTTCCTTCTCATACTTCTATTCCTGTTAGTGCCCTGCACTGACTCTCATCCAACCCAGTGACCTTTGTGTAGTCTCTATAGTTAGCCTGTTTTTAAATTTCCTCAACAACTAAATTAATTATCTTAAAGGACTCAGGAGTGACCTTAAATAATCCTACACTACAAAAAATGTGTAATGACAAACACGGGGGGCGGGATTACACTGGAAATTGGAAAATACTCTACGTGCTGCAGATAAAAGTATCTGTTTCACATCTCCTCTGCAGGAAGGCTACACCCTGCAGCGATTATAATGTGCCATATCAGAAGAGGGTGCACAAAGATAAGTGGGATTACAAGTGAGGGAGCTTAAATTACAAGTGTCACTCTTGGGCTAGCTTGTATTTTTGTGCAGAGGAAACGGTGAGATGCTTCATCTTAACTTGTGCAGTAATAAGCTGCACTTACTGTCTGATACTGCATTAGAGGCCTGCACAGCATCTATTGTGGTGAACGGGGATGATAAGGCAATCAGTTGGCCTTTTCTAAAAACAGACTGCAAGCAGTTATGGTCAAGGAGTCAAAAAAAGACATCGTCATGAAGTCGAGGAGACATATATTGACTTATTTTCAAGCTATGGTACAACCTATTGTGTAACCTATGATAAGAAGATAAAAAAGAACGACTCTTTATGATAAACCTCATGAAGCAAAATGGCTTGTTACTGAAACTCCAGTTTCTAGTAAGGAGTTTCAGAGAAAGTGAAGCCGAGGTCATTTTCCCTACTGTAAAGGCCATAACATACCGACGTGTCATGTAACATTGTAAGCGGTGTGTTTTAGTGGAAACTTCGTCCTCAAAAGTCAAAAATCAATCAATGATGAGATGGTCCTGATGATTCTAAACAAGAAAAGGACCAAGCAGAGATTCTTGGTTCAGCCAGTTGTCACAAGAAGGCAGCAGCAGGGAGAATTCTGAAGCCGAGAGAGGTCACTGGCAGAGTTGGGCCACATCTAAGGAGGCAGAGAGCTTTTGACCTGGAGCAGCATCTAGCTATGTGTCTGAAACAAAATATTTTTCTACTATTTGTACATTCAGAACTGGTATGCGTTTGAGCTCCAGTGCACTTGTTGCCAAGTGAAGCGGTCTGTTTGGTCAGATCAGTTTGAGCTTGGTTTAAAAGAATAAATGCCACAAATTCATCTAGCAAAATCCTTCTTAAAATAATTTATTAAATATGTGAATTTAAAATATATGCATGGATTTTACACGCGTGGTCAATAAAGGCCTTCATCTTGAACAACATTTAGATTTGACTGGGATTCATATTTGAGCCTCTGTGAATTGGATGCTGATGAGTTGCAAAGAGATCCTACCACATTTTAGCCAGTCACCATAGTCAGCCTAGTTCATTTCCACTTACTTTGCATGCACACATTTTAGTGTACATTTTAATACATAATTTTAAACATTCCTTAGGACTTTAGAAATGAATATATTAATATTTTATCCTTGTGCGTTGTCAACGTTCTCTAACCAAAGTGCAAACTGTAGTATTTCTGCAAAGAGGTTTGACCTGCTGCAACATTTGCATTTAAGATTTGTTGTGCTGGTTGTCTGGTGATGGATGTAATGCAAAAAAGTCTTGAGCCTCCAGAAGACCTTCAGTAGTATGGTGCAGGCCTTTGGAGAGCATAAATAATACTCCATAAAAGCAGCTTGTTGGTCTGTACTGAATATTTGATGTGTTTAGTTTATGACAACATGTCTGAAAGACGACAGCGAGCTTAATTAATGATAACCCTTTAAAGAAGATGAGCTTTGACAGGAGAGAACTGCCCACCCGAGGTATGAATCATCACATGGAAAAAAGGAACTAGCGACTAGGTCAGCTACGCATAGCTTGGGGGGGGTCAAGGAAGGAAAACAGATACCCTGACTTTGCTCACTTCTGCAGCTTATAAATGTAATGAGACAGTTAATAGTTCGCCTTAGTTTAAACACAGCTATTCATAAAGAGTCACACTGGTGGAAAATCTTGCAGTATGCAGTTTCAAAAAAACAGCCTCCTCATGCTGTAAGTAGTCATGTGAAATGTAAACAAAAAAGAAATTGGGGAAAATGACTTTGTTGTCCTTTATATTAATGTGGCTATTTGGAACAGCCACTAGCACTTCGGATTTCTGGTTGACAGCACAGTGTACAAGCCACTTGTTAAGAAGCATAACTCCATACTGTGCATATGTTGCAAATGGGGTGCACGCATATATTTAAACAATTAAATAATACCATTCATACGTTTCTGCTTTGCTCGACTTTCATTTGCAAAATAATTTGTAGCAAATGAAAAACTGAGAGATCGAATCAGCTGCTTCTCATGTGAGTGTCTATCTTAGTCATGGACTGCAGCTAGCAATGACAGGCTGTTTAACTGCAGAAATTCTACACTTGTCCCTAGGTTCTGGTTAGTGTCCACCAAATTTGCAGCACATCTCCAGAGCAGAAGAAGGCCTGCTGACAAAAACTGCAGTCCAAGATAGTGGAATTTGAATATAACCATGGGAAAGCAGCTAAATGATATCAAGGATGACCACAAGAGCAACGGGATCAGTGAGTCATGGGACAAACACAGCAGACTTCGTTTTTGTTTTTTTTAACTGAGAAGACAATCCAATTACTAAAGGTATTGCTATTAGTAATATCAATGAATCTATTTATCCATCCATCTTCTGCTTATACAACTTAGGGTTGCCCGGTGGTTCCCAGCTGTCACAGGGTAAAGGCGGGGTATACCCTGGACAAGTAGCCAGTCTATCACATGACAGTCACATTCACACTTACAGCCAGTTTATATTCACCAGTGACCCTAACCCTGTTGAGACCTCTGCCTCAGCAGAGTTTCTTTAACCCAAACCTCCTTATGATTTGTTTGTTTAAAACTAACAAATTGTAAGCAATAAATCATATAAACCATGCAGCCTTTAGCAAAAATGATACAAACAAAACTTCTGCATTTATAAATTTATTTCTTCAGCCCTTATGCCTCCCTATATAAACTTTTCCAAATTGAACCATCACCAAGTTTTGATCTAACCAGTGCATCAAGGCATCAAAGGACATCTTGTGCCTACGCCTGCAACATCACTGGCTGCTGACAAAATGGCAGTATTTGATTTTTTTTCCACGGAGAAATTTTTTTTGGGATGTAACATTACTGCCATAGCCAGTTTGAAGCCGGCTATGACATTAACATCGGTTTAGTATTGCAATGATCCTGTCACACAGCCTTACTGTTCGCATAAACAGCACCAGTGCAAGACAGCGCAGCATATGTCAGAGAAGACTGCAGAAGTTATTTTGCTCTGTATGCTTTTTTAAATGAATCAGTAAAACTAGCACCAGAAATTTGTGTTTGTACCTATAACAGATGGCTGCACGTTGTGCATGTCTGAGTGCTACATATGAAGAGAGGTCAATGTCTCCCTCACTGTGTACACAAAACACAGAGGCCCACGTCTAACTTCCCGTCAAAGACACACTGACTTCAGCGGTCTGTTCAGTGAAGGAGGAGGGCATGTTGTTTTTCAACTCCAACTAACAATCCTCGCCACTGAAAACCAAAGAGAAAGACTTCATTCATGGTAAGGTAGCACAAACAAAAATATTCCTCTGGGAGACATTAGTCTCACATTGTCTCCAATTCAAATCCCTTAATTTACATACTCATTCCAAACCGTTTACCAATTACAGCACTAACGACAAGCAGCACTGCGGCAGTGACATTTGGTTTATGTGTAAGCTGTAAGACGCATGTCCTGTTAGAGTTCGTCAGACACACCCAATAACTAATGCCAAAGAAGTTATAAATTTGTTGGCTAATAGCATAAGAAAAACCATTCAAGGCAATGGGCGTATGTTCTGTATTAAAGTCACAGTTCTAAGTAGGGAGATAGATGAGAAAACTGATAATATTCTCAACTCCTTGAGCATATTAGCTTCCCTTAATATTGTGCACAGACAGCTCAATAAAGACAATTGGTTCTTTTGTCTGGGGGCTTGTGAGGTCAACAATTTCATGACAGGAAATAGAATAATACTAAATAAGGGATGTCAAACTCTTCTCGCAGTGTGGGCCACACACAGCCCACTTTGATGCTAAGTGGCCCAGACCAATTCAATTTGATTTTTATAGCACTAAACTGTAGCCTTTCTGTCAGTGTAAAGATGTTCAACTACACATAAAACCTGAGATCTTAATTTGAATTAATTTAAATTAATATTAAATCCTTAATTTAAGAAAATTTGTTACTGTTGCTGTTACTTTCCCGTAAGCACGTGGCATTACTGCGTTACTAAACCGTGATTTTGTTTGTGAGAGTGTCTCATGACAATGATGTAAGGGGACATTCGTGGTAACAGACGTGTGCAGATCAACAATGGATAATATATAGAGTGCGGGAGAGAGTACGATTGTGCAGCATTTAATTCGTGGAAGTACTGACCTTACTTTGAGTTTGCTTCTGTAAAAAGTGACAAAAACATTAGCGTCTGCTGTACACTGCGTGGGAAGAAAACTTCTTTTTACAGCGAAAAAAAACCCCTTAAATTTCTGAGCAAGTACCTAGCAAGCTGCCTCGGGAATATGAAATTCACGGAGAAACCCCCGGATCCTACCGCTGTCATGACCGCTGCGGCACTGGGCAAACCTCCACCTGCTCCGCTCCTGCTAAACAGGTGAAAATAGATTTAAGAATGACAGGACTCAGGCTATGTCCACACGTACACAAGTATTTTTGAAAGGATTTTCCGGTTTTTTTTTTTGTTTTTAAAGAAATCCCGTCCACACATGCAGTTTTAAAAAATGTCTCCGTCCACATGTAAATGCTAAAAACGATAGGTTGGCCAATCCGAAGTCTAGAAGCATGGGAGGGAAAGACTGAACAGGGTCTTGTACTCTCACAAAACCTTAAGTACTTCTGAAAAGTTTTTGTTTTTCTGGAAGGGCAGATAATTTTGTGTTACTTTTCAAGTGCCTTCATCATTTCAGATGTTAATAACTAGAGACTATTTTTGGCTGTTGTGTAGACTCACAACTTAGGAATGAACAAAATGCATACAGCATACATAAATTCAATTTTTGGGGGGGACTGAAAGGTCTATTGCTTTATTACTTATTCAAGTTGGGTATCATATTTTTAAAAAGTAACTAAGTAACTAATTACTTTTGCAAATAAGTAATCAGTAGAGTAATGGGATTACTTTTTGGAGAAGTAATCAGTAATTAGTTAATAATTACTTTTTTCAAGTAACTTGACCATCAGTGATCATTAGTGCCACAACTGAGTAAAGATGACCAACGTTGAGCTATTGGCGTGCTGGATCCTGCTATATGTCCAAAACTGTCCCTGGAGCCTCTCTAGTCTCATTGTTCTTGGTGTAAATCTGAGAGAAACTGAGATGAGCTGCTCAAGCTGGTACTGGCACATCCAGCCTGAAGCTGTATAATATAGTAGTGCAATGTGGACAATGTAGTAGTGCTAATCTCTCAGGATGAGGAGATACTTCCTTGGAAAAAAATCTAGTTCCGACATGCCGCCTTACTGGACGTGGGACACGCTGGGTCAGCGGTTTCATTAGAGGGCAGCCACAACCAGCAACCATTGCACAGCTGCAGACTGTACTCATCCAGAAATAGGGAGAGCAATTTGTCAACAACAGATCCAGAAGCTTGAGCAATCTATGCACACACAGGTGACTGCATCACATTAGATGAGGCCAGACCTCATGTTGAACTGTTTGTATGTATATACAAAACAATATCCATATTCTAATTCATTCAAATCAGTAACAATCAAAATTGTATAAAGATGCTCTACAGTAGCCTGAGACTGAAACCTCTTGTTCTGAGCAGATTCCGCCTCATAAGGGACGATCTTACTGCTTGAATACAGCATAACGTAGTCTCCGCTGGATGTTGGTTCTCGTCTCTTACTGTACACTTAAATTCCACTGTGTTTTCAGCACAGCAACAGCTGGTTAAGACTGCTCCGTCAAACATCATTTTACCTGTTTTGGTTTTAAAAGGTGGAAAAGGTGAGTTAGGCAGGAAAGTTTACTTTTGTCCCCTTAGTCACGTCACCAGAGCCATTGACAAAATAGAAGAACACTGAGAGGAAGGCCTCTACGACATTGGTTTCCAATACAGATTGTTGGAGGAAACCCAATTTTCTTGGGTACACAAGATTTAACACGATGCTGACTTATATCCAACACTGGATTCAGGGGTTCAGTTATGCACTTTGATGCGATACTTGGGCTCTATTCAATGGGAAACCCATTAACAAACTGTGCACCTGAACAGTTGTACAGCCAAACGTTTAACATCAAAAATAAGACCACATGAAAAACATCTTATGAAAACCTCATCTTTTTTTTTAAATTAAAACAAGAAAACACTGAAACAAATTTTCCAGATTCTCATGGACATGACCAGAAATTTTCTATTTATTTTAATCCTTAAAATGTAGAACATTTTTTGACTACGCAGCAATCTGCTTTCCTTTTGTCTAATCCTCTGTACTTTAGCTGTTGTTTACCTTGTGTCTTACAGAGCCTCGCTATGTGGAGGAGGCAGCCAGTCGCTGCACTTTTCTGATTACTTTCTGTGACCTGAAGCATTTTCTGCACCATGCTCTTTGCATGAAGACCTCACTTTGAGTAAACTATGTTGATTTAACATGACAAGTGCATGCACAACTCTATTCAAAGTGTTTGCTTTTCTTCTGTGACATCTTGGGCCTTCAAACAAAGATTATAGTTGTTTTATATACTCAGCGAGGATTAGATTTGCAGAAATAGCAGGATGGAAGCAGTTTAAAATTTGCCAAACCTTCAAAAAATACATACATTGGAGCAGGGGCATTTAAAAAAACAACAACAAAACATTTCATTATGAAATGATGAGTGAACGAGAATTCAGAGATTATTTGTCTGTTGATGGAGAAAAGTTGTCCTGATGTGCGACCCAAAGCCCACAGAAGAAGCATGGTTGCAACAGTTTCCAGCTGAGCAGTCACTGAGATAAAGCAACTGTTGTTTGTGCTCTCTACTGTGATAATAGGCTGTGTTAGGGAGCAAAAGGATCTATGTTTGACCCTCAACTCATATAGATACAACAAGGGAGCAGGGGGTATTTTTAGCACCTAACCGATGTGGATCTGAACAAATGGAAAGTTGCTCGATACCTCTGCCTGCTTCAGAGTTTACAAAAGTGAAAGCGTTCCTGTGTTCTTTGATCTTTTTTAAATCCTTTGCTGCTCCTATGCAGGTATTGATTCCTCTCTGATAAACGCTCAAGTCTGTACTTTGTATGGAAATATTTCAGCGCGCACCGAGGAGGACTTGACCTCGTGCGGAACAGACGTACTGTCACGCCCCACTGAGACGTGAACGTATCTGTCACCTCAAATTTTGATCCACAGCTTGACCCATAGTGGCCCGGCTGAAAGGCTACAAGCACATGGCCCCTGTTCAGCAAACTGATGCGTGTAGGTCGGTCATTAGTGTATAATCATATGAGTCTGACTGGGTGATTCATCTTGGAGAGAGAGAGCACGAGTGATATGTCTCCATCATCACAACCCACTGACTTCTGTCATGACTTATCTGAGAAATAATTCCAATCATGACCTTCAGCCTGTGAGGCGACATATCCCAGTCCATCTACAACACTGATTACACTTAATGAGCAGGTTTTTTTGTTTTTTCTGTAAAGCACGATTTACAAAAGACCCTCAGAATTTAGTCTAAGTATTAACATATGGCAAAGAGAGCGGAAATCTTACTGTTTCACATCTGCTGAGCTCAAATATCAAAGATACTCTACTCCCACACATATGCAGCTACTCACTTTATAAAATCATTGCGGGTGACAGACAAATATATGTGACTTTGAAAAACTTATTTTTCATTTAGGCCCTAACAGATTAATATAGGAAATCTACAAAGACAAAAGAGTCACATGGCTTGGTGCAGTCTTAGATGATGCCAAGTAAAGCAATACCAGTGCAATGCAGTCTGTCATTCAGTACCTCTTTTATCTTTCTTCCTAAAAAGATAAATAATAGAGCAATACCGGTCTGCTTTCATTTTTGGGGTATTGAATATGGGTTTTTGTAAAAAAGACACAGTTGCATCTAAGACGTGTCCATGATGCACTGCATCTCACTCCTAATGGATTACATATGTACTCTTGAGCAGGGATTCTTGATTCATTGGCTACTCTTCATATTTCAGCACCGCAACCTTTTCCTAAACCCAACCAGTGAGTAAAAACAAAACTGATCACTGAACTGAGCGAGCGAAATCAAAGTAAAACAAAACAAAAAACAGAGGCCAACACGGTCTCCTGGCTGCGTGCTATCTCTGTGAAGCCAGCAGCTTCTGAAAAATGACAGCATCTATCACTGCTTACTCCTGTCATTGGTAACCTGCTGTTGTCATTCTTCTTCTTCTTTTTTTTTTTTGCTTTCTGTTTTCATTCTCTTCAATCTCTTTCCTTCTGTTATTGCAGACTCGTCTTAACTAACGGTGGCAGAGATTTATTTAAAAAAACCCAAAAAAACCATTTAAAATAGACAACGGTGTTACAGGGGCCACACAGGAATCTGGATGCCAACATTTTGCATTTCACTTTTCTTTTCTTTTTTTTAAACAACAGCATGGTGATTCAGTGACAATAAGAGGGTCATGGGTTCAAATCTACAGGCTGGCTAGATAGATGATTCTGTCTCTCTCCAACATGTCCAGGGTGTGCCTTTTACCCAATTACAGCTTGGATTTAGTAAAGCTTATCCAATCATGAATTGGAATAGAATTGAATAATCAAAGAATCATGATGAGTGGACTTGTTTTTGTCCTATCTTTGATTTGAACCAGGTTTCACCATGTAACTCAGAGTTTTCACGTTCTCTTTTTATATCGTCATCACAACAATTTAAGTATTGTGATTTAAGTGCATTGGAGCAATTGTTGTTGTGATTTGGTGATATATAAATAAAACTGAATTGAGCAGAAGAGACAGATAAGGTCTCTTTCACATGGGCCTAGAGACCCACTGACACTGGCACTGGCAGGTACTATGATTACTAAAGCCCCAGTCACACCTAGAGACCAGTCAGTGACATTTTTCCCTAGCAACTTCTGGTTGCTAGGGAAAAATGTATATTCTACAACTGATTGTTCAGTGGTTTCTGGACATGGTTGCTGTTGCTAGGTGAAACTGGTCACGAAGAGGTAAACAGTGCTCCACTGAAAACATCTCTGGGATTGCTTTGGCTGCAGTTTGCCAACTTGTCTTCACTAAGCAGTAGTGAACCTGTACTGTACAGCTGTTCACTGTTGTTTTTAAATGTGGTTCAGTTGTTGTTCAGTCCAAACATTGTCTATTTCCCTTTTGGGTCACATGAACTACCGCTCTGAGCGATAGTTAGTTGGATAGACCAGTTGACATCTTCCTTACTAGCTACAGGTTACTGTGGCAATCCGCTAGCAATCAAAGCAATCACAGGGACGCCTTTAAAATCTGACCATCAGAAAGCTTTACTAAGTAGGGCTCACTCTCTAGCTTTTAAGCCTAAATTTAGTTTCAAAACAAACAACAACAACAACAAAAAAAAACAAACAAATGCAAACTTTAAAAGATACGTCCTCCCAATGGTTAAAATTTTTATGAATGGAGGAATGTACAGTGTGCTTCAGACACCACAGCAGTAAAACCTTCCACCAACCATTCAAAGGTATGAATGAAAGATTTAAAAAGTGCACTCTTGTAACAAATTTAATTTCACAACAATTGTTCTTCTTATGACACTAAACAAGTACTGACTGAAAAGGGTGCATAACGCTTCTCAACTTCCCTTAACGGGCTCATACACTGGGAAAATAAATCCTCAAACTATTCTATGGGACCTTCTTAAACTGACGGAATGAAGAAAGGAAGGACATAATTTACGAGTCTCAGTGCATGGCTGATATCCAAAAGGAATGTGGTAAATCTTCGTGCTGTGAAGCTGAAATAGCAAAGCTCCTAGAGAACCAAGAATGAAATGATGCATTTGGTTTCTGAGCGCCGCATTTCTGGTTTTCCTCTATTTACTCCATTATAATAGGTTTCTTATGTTCAGCGTGTGTGAAAATGGAAAAAACAATGATGCAATGATTTCTGACTGAGACTGTAAGGCACATTCTATAGCGCAATTATATATTAAATCAATTTGCTGTGGGTACGGAGCAGAGAACATGCAGGAAAAGGCAGCAGACGCTACGTAGAGACCAGAGAGCAACATCAGGACATGGCCCAGATGGGCATCAAGGGAAATAGTTTCCAGCCAAGACATTAAGTGTGCACATACTGGCAAAGAAACAAGAGCACAGTCTAGCTTGCACTGTGCGTTGTGTGGAGTAAACAAAAGAAGCAGCAATGAGCATCCAGAGTAGGCGCAAGGTTTTTCTTTTTTAAGCCATAACAAAAAAGGCTAAAAATGAGGGAAGGTGTAAGGCAACCACTGGGTAAGTCCTTTTCTGGTGCTATATATATCAGTTTATTGCTCTTTAAAAGCAAATAACTAATTAAATTTTTTCCTACAGGTGTTGGAGTGGTTTCATAAAGGAACTGAGATGGCGCTCTGCTATTGACACTCTGCTGAGTGTACTTGGGAAGATTTAATAACCTCTTATCTTATCAGTTTAACCCAGTGCGCACCTGAAAGTTGGAACAGCAAAGTCAACCATTAAACTGTGCCTCGAAGCTACGTGGACGTCGATGTATATTAAATAAGCAGTAGATGTTTCCTGCTGCTAACAGAAAGGGATTAGTTCTAATTTTTCCTGTTTAATTGTGTAAATAAAGATCGGGTGTGCGCACTTGTGACCATGGATGTGTGTGTGTAGTGGCTTTCCGATAGGTCACCGAGGTGATGTGTTGAAGGCAGACCTACCGACACGTGTCAAGTTACGGCTAAAAAAATGACAATGTCCGCACATTTACCTTTGACTTTTCCACTAAATGCTAGCTGCACTCTTTTATCCGCATAGAACGTCACAAATCACGCGGTTGGGTAGACTAACCAAATTTGCGCTATGGTTACACTAACTATGGTTACACATTGTGACAATGCGCGCCACCTGGCATACATCAAACTGAATAAATAAAGTTATCGGTGACTGCCTCCTAGTTCATGGAAAGCGCATCAAAATGAAAAGAAACAAAAACAAATTTATTAATAGATTTATTTAGAAACCAACTCTATGTGACAGTAATTCAAGCCAAGGTAATTTTGTGTGTGTTTAAATAAAGCTTTTTGCCTGTATACAAAACTTGGCTTACATTTCATACAGCGTTCCGTCCTATAAAGTGTCTGACATTGCATGTTTGCATACAAACTATAAGTTGCTGCCATCTTGTGGCCGCACTTGGCTACTGTCTCTGGAGGCAAGCTTGACTCTGAGCCACTGGAGTCTGTAGCTGCTGTCATTTTCAAGGGTGTGTCCTGGAAGCTAAGAGGCCAGGAGCTTTTTTGTGGTTCTTTGCACTTAATCAGTATTGCATGCACTATATGTTAATTATGTTTCACTGCTCTAAGATCAGTTGCAATCTGCATGTTACCGCAGAAGGACAGTTAGAAAGTAAGTGAGGATATTACTGTGATTTTTCATTTCAGCAGATTAGTTTTAGCCAGGAAAACCTTTATAAAGAAAATTCACATAATGAAGAGGGTACTGTGATCTCTGGAATGTCCCAAGGTTTTAAGTTTGTGTACGTATGGTTTAGAGCCTAAAGTCTTTGTTATATTTTAGTTCTAGTATATATCAGTTAATTGATTATTGGTGTCTGTGTTTCTCCGATTGGGACATAGTATGAATAATCACTTGGTTGGCTGGATGCAAGTTTAATGAGTTGATTTTCTTTTTCTCCCTCATTTCTTAAAAAATATTAACCATGTCACACAATACTAAAGCTTCAATTCAGTTTGCTTTTATTATACTAATGTATTTCTTTTTTTCCATTAAGGTGTAGGGCTGTTTTTCTAATCAGATTAAGAAATGTTTTTCTTTTAGAGAAAGCCATACTACAAAGATATGATAGTACACAATATGATGGTACTGTGTGAGCTCAACCTTTAATATTCGCAATAGTAATATTACCCATACAACACTGATGGGGAACATGGAAGGGTGAGTATCATCTCTGCTTGCCTTTCAGCAACAATCACCCCACTTTACTGGATTTTTGCATAATCACAATGCATTTTAAGCTTTTCACTTGCTATTTTACCCTCTCTTGGCTGCTTTGACTCACACGTAGGAGCATTGTCCCCTAACCACAGGGCTACTGGTTTGATCCCCAACCCTGGCCTCTTCAGATGGCGCCACAGCCTTAGCACCCAGTGGCCACAGTACGTTACAGCGATTGCAATTTCAATTTTTTCTGTTGTTGTTTTTACATTTTCCTAGCTAGCAAATTGAGAGTTTGTTTTAGGACAACAGTAATTTCCCCGTTTCAGTTGTCTTCTTAAAAAGATGCACTCTGACAGGAACACTCTGCACTTCTTTTCTATTTGTTAGACAAAAAAAAACAGCAATGTCAAATTTATGATAGTGCAACAGCAGCTTTTCGGTTCATTACTTTTGTGCCAAC
This sequence comes from Diplotaxodon limnothrissa, assembly GCF_057381915.1. NCBI lineage: Eukaryota > Metazoa > Chordata > Actinopteri > Cichliformes > Cichlidae > Diplotaxodon > Diplotaxodon limnothrissa. Next base: position 23,213,094 of record NC_140599.1, read on the forward strand.
ATGAATAATAGATTTGCGGTGCAAAACATTTTCACCTATTGCTGTTGACTGAGCTGGAGAGACAGAAAGAGAGCACATAATGTATACATTTGTATTTATGCATGCACTTCACAGAGATTTCAGTAATTTTGTTTATGTCCAAATGAGTCATGAAATTTGTTTGTGTGCCTCTGTGTAATAGAATTTGCCTTTTTCTGATGTAGTCATGAAGGAAATATGCAGGTAATGTAGTCAGTCTAAAAAAAAAAACTAAAACTGTATTTTTTTTCTTTTTCTTTCTTTTCACATGCTCTCTGATTACACTATAACAATAATTGACTTCCTTAATCCCCAATATGATGCACAGATCCATAAGAGAGATGACTTTTACTCCTTTTTCTTTCTTCTTTAATTGCATGGACTGGCCTGAGGATAGAGACGATGAAATATCACGTACAGTTCGATCTCCCGAGAATTTTTGTGTTTGCTCATGCAGGTATGAGTGTATTCACATTGTATGTGTGTTTTGCGGTCAAGCTGTTATGAGCTGGAGGGGGCACAGGGCTAAGTGGAGCCTAGCAGCAATATCTAGATGGATATTGTGGACTTCTCTTTTAACAGAGTGACAGCACTTTGTAGTGGAAGCTATTCTTAGAGCCCCTGGTTCAATTGCATTGGTCCAATTGAATTGGAGGATGCCGTGCCACACAGGACATCCATGGTCACTTGATGGGGCTGACACAAACACTCACACTCTTACACTCACACCTGTCTATCACACCTCCACGAGCGTTAATCCAGCTGAGGCTCTCCGGATCACCTTCTTCGTTCTGTCTCCTTTGTTCGCTCACACGTTCTCTTCTTTTGTCTCTCCAGACACTCTCTATCGTTATCTCTTCGCTATTACTCCCTCTCTCGTCTCAATTGTCTTAACCACAGCCGAGGGAAAAGTACAAAGTTAAGCTGCAAGAAATTACCAAGGACGCTGTATTTCTCTGTTCTTGTTGTGTCTCTCATCCTTGTCTTGTTAAGGCGTCTCATAATTAGGAAACCATGGCTATTTTTGAATGTTGTCTATCCGTAAATGAATCTCTTTGCTGCGTTTTTAAAAAAAACTACCTGCTGGGTCAAACTCATTCACTTATGTGTAATGGTGTAATGTAAATTATCAGATGCTCCCATTGTGTTTTCATATAAAAAATAAAAAACAAAATGAAGTGAAGCAACTTTGGACAGCTGATGTATAAACATATTAATGTTTTGCACTGGTATTAAGTAAAATCTGACAAAGGGGTTTTTTGTAAGTTATCTGGCTGCTTAGATGACGACACTGACCACAATATAATGACCTTACTCAAGTGTCTTCAATGCAACTAAACAGCAGGTTTGAAATTAAAACATACGTAAACATACTTTCTTTTCCTGGAGGAAAAGAAAATGTCCTTTACAAATGTACTTAATTTTGTAAAGATGTATTTCCTAAATTAACGTTAAATACATTTCAGCCCATTGATGTTGAGCTGATTCTCATGTAGAGGACAACTAAACTCCTTTCTCTATTTCATGGACTCCCTCTCACAATTACTAACTGTGGATGTTGTCCAGTTGACACTGACCAGTAGAGCCGTGTCTCTATTACCACAGGTCCCTCCCATGATATTCATCTCAACATGCCAAATGTTTTTTAAGAAAAACAACAAAACCTACATTACTTGACTACAAGATAAAGACACAAAACTAACTCCATGACAAACACACATTTATTCTTGCTTTACCATAGAGACTTTGACAAAAAACACCTGCTGTATTTTCATTTAAAGGAAAGGAAAAAGTCCCACAACTAATATCACACTTTTTGTTACCAAACAAAACTGAATGAAGAGATATAGCAGTGATAGTGAGTGGAGCCACTTGACTTTCAGTGCGTCCTTTCTATGTGAACTCTGACCAAGAACAACAAATCCTTTTTTCACCTTCTTCTTAAAGAACTCTTTTCTGTTAGAGCTTTGGGATCCTGCAGCTGATCGTGGTGTAAAGTACTAGCTAACAGCACTCAGGGCAGTGAGAAGGTCAGAAAGCACTCCCAGCTTTCGCTCTCTGGCCCCTGAGACCAGATCGCAGTCTGAATCATTTAGCTGGAAAGTTGTTCCAAACCACAATGTACTGCATGCATATGAAGGTCCTATATCTATGTAACAAATCCAGCGATCCCTGTATTGTCATTCAGCATTTTTATCTGTGGCTATACCGAAACTCATGACTGTGGAAAGTTTGCCACACTGATTGTAGCTGCACTTACAGAGCAGAAGCTCACTTTATGTATCGCAAAACCTCAGTAATGTTTATTCTGTATGCACTGAAACTTCTGTGCCACCCACTAATGTTTGCAAATTAAGACTAAATACATCATCCAGTGGGGCACCACTCATTCACCGAGTGCACCTGCACACACAGACCCACCGAGGAGCATGCCTCTCTGATGCATTACTGCAGCAGCAGCTGTAATAGTAATGAATATGCTTGTTTAGTAATGTGCCAGAGGTGTTTGCCTAACAATGGGCACATTTATTAGCCACACTATGCAAAATGCACAGGGGACTAAGGACCAACATGTTCTCTCATGTGATGCTGCTCAAGTAGGTTTAATTAGGATCAGAAACACTTGTGGACAATTAAGTCCCCTAACAATTAAATTCTTATGTATTTTATGCACACAGAAACACGACTGTAATTATTCTGCCTGTACATTATTAGATGCATGCGTAGGCATACAGAACAGGGTCGCGGGATTTAATTTGCTGCTGCATTGAAATTTCAAAACACAACAAACAAATAGATTTACACATATGCACATGGTGTTAATTAAAAATCTTCAGGTTCCTAACATGTATTTTGTAACTCTCTGAAACAGTTGCAAATAATTGCGCGAAGAGGGTGACTACTTTAAGCTGAGTGGTCCGTTGTTTTGGACTGAAGGGGACTAGGTTTAGTCTGGCTGAACTAATAAGGTCTCTCGACTGCCATTCGTACACTGTGGACACCGTAGCGCTGTAGGCTACGGGAGAATGCAAAGCAGCAAAGTCACATTTAACACTAAATTAAGCCTGTACGTTCAATTTAAATCCACTTTAAGATTAAGAGATTCTTAAAAATTGATCCTTGCTTTTCCACAATGATTTGCTTAATATACTATTTGCACGTGCTGTAAAGGAGTCAGGAGAAAACTTTATTCATCCTTCAATTCCGGACTCCGGACTAAGACCACCAGGTACCGGAACAGCTTCTTCCCCACAGCTGTCAGACTCCTGAACTCTGCCTCCTGACATCTGACCCACGTTAAACTCATGGACTGAACATACACACACCCACAATGGACAACTGTACCCTCAAACACAATAATAACATGGACTGAACCACCACTCACAACCACTAGCACTTTATATAGCCTCTGTAGAAACTATCTACACCCTCACTTATCTTAACTGCACTAATGTATAGCTCTGTGTAAATAATCATTCTGTACATTCGATAATCTTTAATCCTACAACTGTTTACAACTTGCATAGTTCCCATTTCTGTATAGCTGTATATCCCAGATTCTGTAAAGTTATTTATTTCATATTCTGTATAGTTTTTCATATTTATATCCTGTTCATATCCTGTACATAGCTTGTACTCACTACAGCCTGTACATACTTATACCGGTAGTTATAGAATATTCACAACATACTTCATACCGTGTACATTATAACATACCATAATAGACCCATTTCTGTAATATACTCACATATCTATATTATTGCTAATACATATTGTAATATATCTATATCACTAAAGCACTTCTGGATGGATGCAAACTGCATTTCGTTGCCCTGTACCTGTGCATGTGCAATGACAATAAAGTTGAATTCTATTCTATTCTATTCTATTCTATTCTAATTATTACTTCTATCATTTTAATATTTTTTTCAATGTGCTGTTGTGTAAGACCAGTAAGACCACTTTTCGAAATACAACACACCGTTTCTGTATTTTTGCACAACCATTTATCCACAGAACACTCGTATCTTTGACATGTGGGACTCAAGATCCCAGATAAAAGACCGTTTAGATAACACGGCCTTTGAACATTAGCGATAAGTGACACTAAATGCAACTGGAGGGATCCAGAAACACGTTTCCAGAAATGTAAATGTGTCCGAACATGCAGCAGAAAAAGAGAGAGAGAAATCCTTTCATTTCGTTTCGGCAATTCCAATTTCGGAAAATAATAATAATACCGATAATAGAGTTTTATTAAAACCCTTCTTGGTAATAGATATTTTAAGGTCCATCACAGCCTGCAACATGGCCAGAATGATGAGATTCTGCTCACGTGAACGAGCTCACTTGTGTCAATATCAAATATCAAATTAAACCAAACTCAATCAAAAATAAATGCAAGGCAAATTACCGTTGACAGCACGGGATTCCGCCGATTCTGCAGATGTGATCTTTCACCGCTGCTCATCATCTGAGCCGCGTATTCCCGGTGAGTTCACGCGGCTCCGCTCTAATCCAACTTTCACAATAAATTACAGCTCGCCTCGCAGATAAGTTGTCTGCCCTGTCGGGAGAACTGTTTGAGGAATTTGGCGAAACTCTTAAAGTACGGAAAAATGATAATAATACAAAGATATTAAATAAATGTATTAAAGTGAACGGTTTGGGTCTGTCTTTGTACTGAGCGCGAGCGCACAGCTGCTTACTTGCGCTCCTTGTACCCGTGTGACGTAAGTGACGAGGGGTGGGGAGGGGGGTCATTTAAACACTGGGTCGGGGTGTTGTAGCGTTTTTCTGTGTCGTTTGACGAACGTGGGTTGTTTGAATTTCGGACTGGACACTGAGCTCTTCGTTAATTAGGGCTGATTTGTTCTCGTGTCTTATTCATCTGGTAGCTGCAAACATTTGAACTGAGCCTCATTCTGCCTACATACACACCTTACATGCCTTTTAAAATATAAAAATAAATAAATAACGCAATTATTCTTTGCCTTACTGTCCCACATCTGTAGACAGTGTCTCACGTTTTTAACGACTTCTCAGGACATGCGTTTGTTCAAAGTCTTCATTTATACAGACTAAAATGTGAAAACAAGTCTTTTTTCTTATAGTTAAAACTCGTCTAATGCTATGCTCATGAGTAAAAGTTAAACACTGCCTGAAAAAGTAACAAACCTTGCAGAATTTGGTGAATATTATGGCAACTACAAAGAAAATGACGTAAAGTATCTTTTTCCAAGTTATTGTTCAGTTTTGCACAGGAGATAGTGTATGTGTGTGTCATAAATTGGCTAAAAGGGCCAAAAATGTTTTTGTTTTGTTTTTTAAAATGACATCATCTGCAGTCTATGGATGTATCCCTACTGAAACCCAAAGACTACAGGAGTGTATAAAGACTAGGCACGAGACCACAAGAACAAACTTCAGCATCATTTTATTCTTACTGTATCTACTGAGGAGGTGTGTTGCATTCAAATATATGTTTGAGTACCTCAGCCAGTAAATACAGGCCGAGCTGCATCAGCTGCTCAGGGAGGAGCCTAGATTTTCTTTCTACTTGCTTTGAGGGAATCTTTGTGTGCCTTACAACTTAATGCACTCTGAGATACACTCTGACACTCTGCTGTTGAGAGATTGTGCAGATCAAAACTGAAGTGCATTGAAAGCACTGCAGACCGATGTCACTAAAAGAAGATACAGTCATGTGGGGGAAAAAAAGTGTAACCTTAGTAATAGCCAGGTACTTATAATGCACTTAGTTGAAAATAAAATAAAAACACCCAAGACATACATCTGAGACTTTATAGGCCTCAGTTAGCATTTTGGATGTTGAAGGTCATCATAGTAAAGTTAGAAAAAAGACTGAACAAGTTTGGTTTATCTGGAAAGATTGCCAAGCCAAAGCCTTTTCTCTTTAAAAGGATCAGTTTGCAAAACTGCCTCTGATAAAACCACAAGCCTTCTGAAACAATGTCAGACAAGCCTGGAGGGGAGATTTCTGGCCATAAAGCATTGGGAGAAAACCAAATAGCATATCAGCACAAACACCTTATACCAACTCTCAAGCATGGGGGTGGAGGAGTGATGATTTAGGCTTGTTTTGCAGCCACAGGACCTTGGCACATTGCAGTCACTGAGTTGGCCATGAACTCCTCTGAGTACCAAAGTATTCTAGAGCTAAATGTCATCTCTGTGAGTGTTAAAGCTGATTGAAATGGGGTCATGCAACAGGCATTGATACCCAGATCACCAGCAGAAACAGAAAGTCTAAAAAACAAAAAGAATCAAGAAGCAGCAATGGCTCATTGAAATGCTGCGGTGGGACCTTAAGAGAGCATAAACAAATCCCCACAAACCTCAATGAACTGAAGCAATGTTGTAAAGAGCAGTGGGCCAAAACCTACCAACATACAGAAGACTATTACTTCAAGTCATTTCTGCTTAAGGTGGTTTTAAAAGGTTACTATATGATGGGGTATGGGACATATTTCACATGAGAGCAGCCATGTTTTTGAGCTGCAGGAGGCAGTCAGTGATCTGTGGATTGACCCTAGAGTAGTGGAGGTCCTGTACCGTCGGCTTAGCATCAAATGCTAGAGTAAACAAACACTGTTGTTATGCATGATACAGATAAAACATTTTCATCTTTACCATGAAGAAATCATGCATTTAAAAGATTATGAAGTCAGTGATCAATTTTCAAGATTCAGAAGGATGCAAGACTATAAAATGAAGATCACATTTACATCATTATGATTTCATTGGACTCTAAGACTGTGGTATTGCAATAAGCCAGGGACTGCACTGTGCTCCCATTACGTGGCGTGTCCTCCAGTATTAGTGTATTATTTTGGGACATATTTGTGTGTGTTTTTGGGAGGCTGAGATCAAACTTTCATATTGGCTGAGGTGAACTTTGTCCTGCTCCCTCTGGACATCTCATGTTTTCCCTCTTCTCTCACTAGCCGCTTCGCTAAACTGCTGTAAGTCTTTATCCTTAGCAAGGTCATTTAATTTGTTATACTGAGCAGAACTAATGCTTATGCTGAGAGGATTTAGGGCAGCAAAATTTCTTTACTGCAAATAAGGGTTAAATTTGGTGTAACAGAATGCCAAGCCCAAAATAATTAATGCCTTCCTCTGTGATATTCACCCTTGATGTAGTCTGTATTCATGGTTTTAGGAGAAGATCCATCACATGCAGAATGTGGGCTGTTTTCTAGAGTGCGGTGAGATGAATGTTTTCAAAAAGGATTAGCTCGCATTTTCACCAAGCTACTGAAAATGCATTGAGTCCTGTCAGCGTTTTTTTTTTATTATTTATGAGAAAATCCTATCTCACTATAGGGACTTCCAGAAGGGGGGATTTCTTGGCCTTTCAACCAACTAATCAGTCACCTCGCCTTTGGAGAAAGTGACTACATGAAGCACTAAAATTAAAAGGAGATGAAGTCTCCTGTTCGCTGTTGCACTAAATCCCTGAAGAAAAACACTGTGGTCATTCTTGCAAAACACAAACACACTTTATTGAACAGTGAACTTTGACCGAAAAAAGGCTCAAAGACCTTTTGCATGTGTCAATACGCTCTGTTCAGATGAAGCAGACATCTGCTACACTGCTTTTTCACTTAAATCTAATATTGTAAAACACACTACTCAGCCACTTATAGTATACACTTATTACATTGTGCTCTGTAGTAGTCTGTCCTGCTCTTTTATTCTGTCAGTTCATCGTGCTTATTGGTTTTGACCCATTAACCCTTTCACAGTTTGTTAAATAATCTTTCTTTTTTTTCTGATAAGTAAAGCCATAAATTGCCAGTAGCAGCGGACAGTGTCAGCCGATAAGATTTCTCTACATGCACATATTTTTATCAGTCCTGTGCCGCAACAGCTGTCAGGTTTTGAGTGGGGTAAAAAATGGCAAGCAGCAGCTTCTGTGACTTTTGTTCCCGAGAACTGAAACACAAAATATGCAAGAGCTGGGCGTGAGCGAGACTCGATGTTATAAACCGCCTCAAGCTCCCCGAGGCTGCAAAATGCTACGATTGTGTCCAGCTGCCAGGCATCATTGCATCTTTAGTGAAATGCTTTTAAATTACATGCATCCCCCTCAACCCCATTCTCTGAGACATTGTATATACCCAGACCTGAATTAGCTTGACACATTTATAGGATTTATTGAACTCTAAATATCAAAGGCTTGATGCTTGTGGCACCGTCTATATATATTTTTCTTTCTAGAATCATTTCATGAGCTGTAAAAGACAAAAGAGAGCAAGAGAGAAATGCCTGAAAACAACTAAGGCATATTCCTTGTTCTTTACAAAAGACCCTCAGGCTGCAAAACAAAAAAAAACACATTAGGTATATTCACATATGCAAGAGTGCTCAGGCTGGAAATAGAATAAGCCACACAGTATTAACCAAATGACAGAGAAAAATGCGTGCTTGTGATTGTCGTCTGTGTGAGTGTGTGCTAGGAGGATGTGCAGCATTTCCACAACCATCCAACAGAGGGAGCCAGCACAGCAAAACCAAACAAGTACACAGCTTTATTTACAAATATTAAAATATGACACAGACACTAAAATGATTTTTTCCCCTCTGAACCCCCCAAAATTATCTCTCTTTCTCTGCAGACTGAAACCCGTATTTTTGTTTTATGTAATCTAGTTAGATTACAGGACACACGTTTGTCTAACTGCATGCAAAGTAAACATTTGAAGAGACAGATAAGGTCGCTGCAAAAGGTCATGTACACATTGTATTAAAAGGTCAGTAAATTAAAATACTGCTGTCATGCTTAAATTACATAATTACTAAAATAATTACTTAAACTCTATAGTTTGGATAACAGAATAAGTTCATGGTTTTATAGGGATATAGTTGTAAGTATGATACAGCTGCCATGTCACTGCTTTATATCTTTGTGTAAGTTGTAATATATGGCATATGGAACATTTTTCACTGTAACATACATTGCTGTGCCAAGTAAGTGCAAAACCCAGTGGAATTGCAGTTGTGGTCAAATTAACTAAGATGCATGCAGGCAACAATGTAGCAGTAGTATGGTAGTAGTGCATATAGATGCTCTTGTAGGCTGTGAAAAGCTAATTTTGAAATATTCGGAGGAAAGTAATATTAATTATCTTTGCCTTAAGTGTTCATTTGATTTATTCTCTTTTCTATTTGGGGCATTTATCATAAGTGTACTGTATCTTCCTCAAAAAGGTTTGGAAAGTGTACATTTATACGCTGCAAAAACAGGATTTTTTGGACTATAAAAAAGGTTAATGTTAACATGTTAACACTGAGGTAGTGGCCAATTTATAATGTTGTAATTTTGTTCTCTTATTAGCTCAGGACATATTGACAACTGATTGCTGTGGATGTACAATGTAGGTTCTGCTGTTTGTGTGACAAAGTTCAGTGTTACAGTACCACCACAACTACGCAGTCTGCATTTATCTTTATGGAGTTTATGGCGCAAAGAGGAGGTTAATGCAACAAAGCTGATACGTTGTCATACTGAAGAAAGACAGATAAAATGGTTGATGACATGAACTCAAACTTTACAGTAATAACCTATAAATACAGTAGGAACACTAAAAAAAATTTATTGCAACCAAGAAGTTGATAGTATTAAACTGTAAAAGAAATAGTTGCACATTACAGTGGGTGTGTTTTAAAAATAAAAGTCAAAAGCTGGAACATCTGGCCACCAGCACTTCGCAGTTATTAAACAGGGACATTTTTTTAGTGCTTCAGTTTCTTTGAACACTTGTACACTGCTGCCAAGATAAACTTTTCTTAGACACGAGGTTTGAAAAAACATTTCAAAAGAATATTGATTACTGCCATGAACAGATAGTGTCAGGAACATTCAGTACTGCGCAGGAAAAGGAATAATAAAGAGAAAATTGACCAGATGAGAGTGCATTAGCTGTGTATGTTTGGGTCACCTGTGGTCTGACCTCTAGTACTCCTTGCAATTTGAGACAAGCTTGTTTTCAAAGTCTGGCCACTCAACTGGCATTTGGCAGAGTTCTTCTTTTGCACACCAGCTGATAATATCAGTGTGTAAATATTCTGTCATGGTTTTGAGGCTGGCAGCTTTGGATGTAATGTCTGTTTGTTTTTTTAACTTCATATACAGTGACTGGACAGAAATTCCTGGCTTTGCATTCCAGTTCTTTTCAAGCCACTTACTGCACATACAGTATGTGTGTCAAGGCAATGATGCAATCCTGCAGCTGTCTCAAGCTTCATGTACAGTTCACTCCAATTCAAGCAGTGATGTGTGCCCATTTTCAGCATAAGCCAGTAGTTCTAAATGTTTTTCCCTCCACCTGTTTTCCTCTCATCCACACATGTGTTCTGTCTTTGTTCTATGGACTTCATTCCTCTTCTCTCTGGAGAATACCTCCACCTATCCACACTCTTTTTTCACCTGTTCCCTACTCTCACTTCAGATCATGTCTCCTGCAAACGTCATAGTCCACTGAGCCTGACCTCATCTGTCAGCCTGTCCATCACCACTCGAAACAAGAACAGTCTCTAAACCAGTCACTGATGTAATCACATCCTCACCCTGAATCCATCTATCACTCCTACTGCACACCTCACCACTGTCTCTCTGTCCTCATACATGTCCTGCACCACCATCACATACTTCTCTGCCACTCCTGGCTTGATCATGCAGTACGGCAGTTTTGACATCATATGCTTTCTCTGTATCCACAAAGACACAATGCAACTCCTGCTGACGTCTTCTCACAAAATCCATTGTTGCAAAATTGGCATTCGAGTACCGCATTGAAATTCAGTGTTTGTAAAGGCAGACTGGATTTAGGTGATGGTTTCATACGATTGGGGCAATGGGACGGTACTAAAATGTAACATTTTTTATGAAAACTGTGCCTTTTTCAACATAGTTCCTACTAAAATATTAGATGTAATATTAAAATCAAGTTTGCTGCAGCTGTCTCACTGTCCTAGGCTCTATAGGAGAGATATTAAACTCCAAATCAATGAAGATACACACTAAACCATACATGCAAGCAGCTAAATATGTTTCCATTTAAGTGCTCCCATGATGAGCCAAGTGTTCTTCAGCCAAATCTCTATCAGCATTGTTATCAGGTTGTTCAGAAAGGAGCTGATAGACGTGCAGTCAAGTTGAAAGGCTATCACCTATGTTCTCACCGTGCTACCTATGACAGCCAGCTGGCCAGAGTATGGGTTTCCCTAGGGAGGCCTCTTCAGAGGCAGGAGTGAGCAATGCCTCTTATCAGACATCAGCTTTCCCTCTGCAGGGTCAAATAAATATGCAGGACTGTCTCTGAGAAAAGGCTGCCTGTATGGAACCTGGGAGAGCTTTTACAACAGAGTGACTTGTTACAACTTCACAAGCACCTGTTATGCAATTATACATACATAGATTGTCAGGTTCGACGGTGCCCCGACTGGCGACCTGTGTGTGTGTGTGTGTGTGTGTGTGTGTGTTTGTTCTCCCGCTCTGTTTTTGTCTCCGTTGTAGTTGTTACGCGGTTGCGTAGCAACGGGAGATGTCCGACCCGGAAGTTCCGCCACTCTGAGTGGTCCCACCTGCAACTGATTCCTCGCCAGCTGCTGCCAATCATCCACCATTGTGACAGAACTATTTAATGGTGTGGCTGAGTGACAGACAGCGCTGGAGTATTCCACCAAGCCGGGTAGTGACTCGAATTCAGCGAGTGTTAGACAAACGTTTGATAGCGGAGGGAGGCTAACCGCATCTGTTTGCCTTTTTTCCAGGCTACGAGTGAGACGGAGATACGAGAGGAGAGACGTCACTGTTTACGAAAGTCGTATGGACACACGAGGGGAGCACGGAAGGGACTTAGCACTATGGATTACTTTGGATTTGCTTCACTGTAAATAAAGACACTGTTCAATCTTAACGAGCGATCCGCGTCTGGGTTCTCTTACTCATCACTCCCGTAACATAGATTGTTTGATCAGTGTTATTTACCCACTCTCATTCCTGACCCCGTTAACGTTTATCAACAGTCCATTAATATATAGCCATAAACATATACGAGAAAATTTTAAGAAGTTATCAATGTGCAATATTCTATCTTATTGACTTTTATTATCAGTTTAAATATCAGTTTACCAACTATGCTCACCGGCCACTTCATTAGGTACACCTATTCAACTGCTTGTTAACATTACAATCTGCCCATCACATGGCAACAATTCAGTGAATTCAGGCATGTAAACAGGATCAAGAACCTAAAGGAAGAGGATCCTACCCAATACTAGCAAGGTTTACATAACAAAGTGCCAGGTGAGTGCATATAACACATCAGAACAGTTGGGTTTGTATGATAAAAGTACAGTGTTTTTTCATTACTTGCTTGCAATTAACCTCTTAATTAGCTTAAATTTAAGAAGCTACCGGACATGACATCCCTTTGAGCTAAACAATGATGCATTTTGTTTGATATGTTGGGGTTTAAACTCTCTAAAGCCTGAACCATCTTCAAGTTTCTTGAAGACGTTTCACCTCTCATCTGAGAAGCTTCTTGAGTTCTGATTGGTACAGAGATCTCAGTAGCTCACAAAAACTGATACACCTGGCGTTACAGGATTGAATGACTTCTCAACTCACTGTTTCAGGGATGAGTTTTTAGTGATACAAAGTCGATCTTTTTTCTTTCAGCACAAATCCTAGTGGCACTGCTGTCACGTGTGATCACAGAGATTTACAGTGGCAGTTGTGTACACAGCAATAACCCATGGATATTGCTGTTAATGGTGCTAACATAAACTCCAGTTATTATTTAAAACACTTCTTTTTATATTAAATATTCATAAAAGTGTCACACATAAAATAACAGATCCAAAGCAAACATTTACTGTAGTATTCAGTTTCTTAGTACCCTAGTGTGTGGGTTCTCAAATTTAATTAATGTTCCAACTCAGCAACATGAGCTAACCACCCCACAATGACCAACCCTGCCAAATCCTGATTGGTGCAGGGAAGTTAATGACATCACATGTTTCCATCTGAGCTCTCGCTTCTGCAAAAAAATGACTTTGTTTTCAGGATCTTTGGAGCGCCTCTTAAACTAAAGTTCAAAAAGAAAGCGACAGTTAAAAGCTCCGGAGAGAATCTATCAGTAAATAGCTGACAGCTATAGACCCAGAAGAATTTTTCTGTCTTTGCTTGATGGAGAGCTTCATACTTAGCAAAAGGGCAGTTCTTAAAGTGTGTATAATTATTCTGAGAACAGCAGCAGGTGTTTATTCCTGCGGCTAGAGAGGTACAATAGAGCCCAGCAGCTCATGTCACAGAGTTGGACGGCGTCCCTGAGTGTAAAAATAGTCATCTGGCCGATGGTGTTATCTACATATTCACACGACTACTTAGCAGTAAAAGCATTCAGTCCCAGCATTCACAAAGTGGCTATATGCACATCGAATACAAGAAGGAGAAACACAATGTTTTGACGTGACCAAGATCCTGGTGGGATTTAACCACTGTCAGTCATTTAAAAAAAACAAAAAAACATTAAGGACAGGGTGGGCTTTGTTTTGCATTCATGACGTTCCCATGGCTAAAGTACCTGGGTTTCCCTGTACGCCTCCCAGTCTGCTCCAGACAGGATCCAAAACAAATACTCACGCTTACAAATTACTAAGCAAAACGTCAGGCAGGTTATGAACTCTGTGTGTGTCCCTTTGACAAGTTAAATACAGTTTGAAATTTCAGATAGTAATCTAAATACGTTCCCAGCCCTGTGAGAGGAACAGCGTCTGAGAGTTTTGTATTCAACGCTCATTTGTATGTTGATGTTATTCTGTTTAGAAATCCAAACTAACATGAACAATGATCCAGTGGAAATGATGTGTGAGGTTTCTGCTTCAGAAGCCTTTAACAACCAGTGCAGTGGACTGCTGTTATTTTGAAAATACATCCAAAAGACCAAGAGTTTGTCTTTGATCTGCTGTATGATTATATGTGAAACCTCTAACTTCAGCCTTATTTAAATTCTTGCTTGTGTTTCAGATGAATTAGAGCAAAGGTGTCAAACTCATTTTACATCACTGGCCACATCATAAGTCAGTAAAGCTGTTGCCTAATAACAAAGCAGAAAAAAATGCTGCTGGCTGCATGTTTGACAGCCCTGAATTACAAGTGGTCAGGAACATTTGGTGTTATGAAAAGTGAAAGCTACCTTCATGTTTGATTGCAAGAACTGATTCAGTAAGAAGGACTAGATGTTACAGTCCCTGATAATGCATTGCTTTAGATGGAGAGACTCTTGGGGGATGGCTGTTATGAGGAAAGGCAGCCCAGAAACTTTGTCAGCAGTGCCCATCGTTGGTTGCCTCAACTTTCGGTCTTTTACCCATGTTAATCTGCCATTTTCCTTCCTTGGTTAGGTTTAGGGAATAGAGATCTGATCTAACTTATCATTTTAAAATTTGGGACACATCATCAGTAGTGGACCTTGGATTCATCGGGTGTTTCGGCCATTATCACTAGACACCCTCATCCAAAGAGGCCCTACCAGGGTTGATCAGGCCCTGGAGTGTGTCACTGGTTTATGTTAAATTGTTATTTCTCTTCTTCATTCTTCTGTTTAGTTTCCTACAGTTTATTTTGCTTGCCTAAAAAGACCACATGAAGGTCTTTTCGTGGTCTCTTCTCTTCCTTCTTGGCAGTTTGAATCTGGTGCCAAATGACGCTGGCATGCTCCAGACGTCCCGAGAAGCCCCGGTTACCGGCCTTCTGCACTGATGTGTCAATATGGTTGTTTCTTTGCAGGAAAGTAGATAACCTTTGGGCCAAGACACTGAAGAAGATCTTTCCCTCTACGTTCAGCAGGCTGATCTGGCGAAACTGGCTGATGGATGAGGAATTCTTCTCCTTAGGGATCAGAATACCTCCTGCTCTTCGCCTCTTCCTTTCAACTGGACCCTTTTGTTGATCTAGTATAAGAGCCAGTTCCAAGTCAATGGTTTCCCACTCTCTTTTCTCACTGGATCTGGGCCACAGAATCTGATCTTTCCTGCCTTCCATCTTCCTTTCCCTTTCTGGTAGTGCGAGACTAGACAGTGTTGGAAGATTCTGTTGGCTGTTTCTGGGTGAGCTCTGGGCTGGAACGTAGTGTTGATTGTCTACACCCAAGTGTGTTGCTAGTTGTTGGTGGCTAAACTTAAAGCTAGAGGCTGATAATAAATGGCCGGGCCCTGAGCTAGAATCTAATATTGGGTGTGGCTGGCTAAGCTCTAGACTGGGAACTGCTACTGTCTGGATTTGACTGAGTTCCAATCTGGAGACTATGGGGGAGTCTGTACGACAATGAACTTCGAACAGGGTGCTGATGCCCTGAGGATTGTGGGGATTCTCCTGCCTCTAGACTTAAATTGACTGATTTGACTTACTTCTTAAAAAGTATGCGTCAATGCGAGGCCCCTTTCTCAGCTTGCTGAGGCACTTCTTCCTGCCTTGGTGGATTTTAAGGCCCATGTCGGTTGTTAGTTTTGACCAGCCACGAATGCAGTTCTGCAGCTTCTTTCCTACCATCATTGATGGTCCATTATTAGCAATGCAGGTTGATCCATCGTTGATACCGTTGGTACCGTGAAAACATCAGTTGTATAGCTTAATTATACAATATACCCATGCTGATTTAGCTGTGAATCGCTTCAAAATATAAAATCCAGCAGAGTGGCCTCGTGATTTAGTCCACATGTGTTTTATTAACTCATCTCATAAACATTTACTTTTTTACTTACGCAGAGTTTACCTTACATGATTGATTAAGCATTGTCTAAACTGGAGCTCACAGCACAGTTTGGCCTGCTGGATTTTAATTTCTTACTACCACCTGTTTTCATTACCCATTTAGTCAAATTTAGAAGCTCATCCTGTCTGGTAACTTATGCATTTCATTGAAAAATAATCACATCCTGTTGTTTTCCTCCATAATTAATTCCATTAAGAAGCGATTGCTAAATCAAACTCTGGGTTGTTTGTTTGTCATTTAATTGCCCCAAGATGAAGGCACTGAAATTACGGTGATTACTTCACATTTAGAAGGCCTTAATTGTAATAATTAGTGAAAGCTGGTGGATGCCCACTTGCCCTATTTTTGCTGCAAGGCAGTCACTTAGTTCCACTGTACATCCATGTCAAAACATCATTAGACGGAGTCATGTCCAAATGCCCGTTCATCCTCTGGAGCATGTGCGTTCACAGCAGTGCAGAAATAAGCTAAAAATCCTGCACTTTGACGATACTTCCCTGAAATATTCAAAGACTTTTGGAAAGAGTGTTTATCTTTTTCCTCTCCTCTCTGCCAATAATTACTGGACAGACAAACTGAACAGCAGTCAGTTTGTGTGAAAAACTGGATTAACAGTGTATAAGAAAATGTCTCTACATATACTCTAAAGCCATTACAACTATTTCTGATATGTTTTTTGTTCATTTGTTATTTTTTATTGCAGGGTTTATTTTGGAAGCACTGTCACAATTAATACTTTGCCTTGTGCATGCATGCTGGCATGCGTGTGTGTGTGTGTGTGTGTGTGTGTGTGTGTGTGTGTGTGTGTGTGTGTGTGTATAAGTAAGTAAGTAAGTAAGTAAGTAAGTAAGTAAGTGTGTGTGTGTAAGTAAGTAAGTAAGTAAGTGTGTGTGTAAGTAAGTAAGTAAGTAAGTGTGTGTGTGTGTGTAAGTAAGTAAGTAAGTAAGTGTGTGTGTGTGTGTGTGTGTGTGTAAGTAAGTAAGTAAGTAAGTAAGTAAGTAAGTGTGTGTGTAAGTAAGTAAGTAAGTAAGTAAGTAAGTGTGTGTGTGTGTAAGTAAGTAAGTAAGTAAGTAAGTAAGTGTGTAAGTAAGTAAGTAAGTAAGTAAGTGTGTGTGTGTGTAAGTAAGTAAGTAAGTAAGTAAGTAAGTAAGTGTGTGTGTGTGTGTGTGTGTGTGTGTGTGTGTGTAAGTAAGTAAGTAAGTAAGTAAGTAAGTAAGTAAGTGTGTGTTACTTACTTACTTACTTACTTACTTACTTACTTACACACACACTTACTTACTTACTTACTTACTTACTTACTTACACACACACTTACTTACTTACTTACTTACACACACACTTACTTACTTACACACACACACTTACTTACTTACTTACTTACTTACACACACACTTACTTACTTACTTACTTACTTACACACTTACTTACTTACTTACTTACTTACTTACTCACACACACACTTACTTACTTACTCACACACACACTTACTTACTTACTTACTTACACGAAGGTAAGTACTTACTTACACACACACTTACTTACTCACACACACACTTACTTACTTACTTATGTTGTGCCCTTAAACAGGGGAAATAGTGAGGAGAGGTGAAAGAACGGCACAGACACGCAGCACGCAGCTCTCACTCTCACTCGTCTGTATTGAGTTTCAGAAGCAATACAACCAAAACAATATTCTTATGGATGCACTCAGTCTCAGGACAACTGTATCCAAACTAAGTCACTATGGTTCACTGCATTAGCTGATGAGAATACTTTAGATAACATGAACTGTAGCATTAGACAAAAACATCTTTTTAACTCGCACATGTTAGCTGACACAGTCACTAACTTTTCACAGCAATGAAATAATACTTTAAGTACTGCATGTCTTTCAGTAGTTAACTTATACAGATCGTAACAGAAAAATCTTCACACAATATGGCGGAGTAATAGCGAAAACTAGCATACGCAGCAACAGAGATTAACTGGAACTTCTCAGCAAAATAGTCTGCAATTCACATCTTCCGCTACAATGAACAATGATAACAATGTAATAATCAACAGTAACACACATTTATACAGATTTGTGCATGACAGTTACCTTAAACAGGGGAAATAGTGAGGAGAGGTGAAAGAACGGCACAGACACGCAGCACGCAGCTCTCACTCTCACTCGTCTGTATTGAGTGAAGGAGGAAGCGCGCGAACCCACCTACTGGAGCCCTGAGGCATTAACAATGGATCGACGCACAATCCACCCAGGCAAAACTTTCACTGCTTATCTCCCTCTATATTCCCACTGCATATTCTATTCGAAAACAGTCAAAGCAACAAATAAAACATTAATAAGGGCATCACATGAAATATAAGGAACAGAGATGTACAACTTCAAAACTAATCAAATTTATGATCCACCACATACTCCCCCTCAGAATAGATGTTGTCCTCAACATCCAAATGTTTAACATTTAGCACGTGGAGTTATGAACATTAATATCACCAAAACCACATACAATAAACCATTGCATACTATAACTGTTTCTTGTACCTTATATGTACTCTACAAAAATAGTTTCACAAGCTGGAACTCTTTTCATACATTCTTTAGTGTGGGTTATTACCCAAAGTCTTTCAGTGTTCTCATACAGTCTGTATGAATTACAGTGTCCATGCAGTTACATTAACACAGTCTGCTGCTGGCTTGAGAACAAAGTCATTTTAGTGCAGCTTGTCAAAGCAGTCACTCTCTCCTTTGACAAATGTCCATGAGAGTGATACAAGTGGCCGTAGCCATGTGGTGTGCTTTGGATGTGTCTGTTAAGCTGCAAGCACAATATGAATCAGTTCAATGTCCAAAAGTCACTTTGAATATGAATTCTGTGTTAAACAGTCCATTTCCTTGTGGTTGGTGTGGAGTGTAAGTACATTGTCTCTGTTCAGTAATGTGTTTCGTGTTTGATCACAATGTTTCTTTTCACTCAAGTCCATACAGTTATCAATGGCAGTATGCCTGAACAGTCCGTGGAACCATGAAGTGTGTATGATGTGATGGTGTTCTCAGGTTATAACAAGCTGGTGAACCAAGCCGATCATATGTGAAGATCTTTGGTGGCTTGCGCTCTCTACTCGGTCGCTGATGCTCTTGCTCACAGGTCCTGCTGTGTTTGTCTGGAACAGGTGCAGGAACAGGTTCCTCCACTGATGGTTCCTCGACATAATTTTCCTCTTGGTCGGGTAGTTGTTCACATTGGTTCAGTACTTCATGTTCATTCTCTGGCTCAGATGACATGTTTTCCACTGTTTGAAGGTGTTTGGCTGGTTCATCAGTGCTCATAGGATTCAGTGTCGGAGGGTAAAGTGGCTCAAATGGCTGCTGAGATGACACTGGATAGTACTCATCATCGTCATCCTCTTCCTCAGCTTGTTCCACTTCCTCACTTGTCTCCACGGCTCTTTTTCTTGTTCGTGGTCGCACTTCAGTTTCAACAGGCAGATGGTCACATGGCAGAAGAAGATTGCGATGCAATATCCTTGATCTCCCTTTTGCTTTCTCAGGTCTGAGTTCATAAACTGGGATATCTCTGCTGACCTGACGAACGACTGTGTGAACCACATCCTCCCAGTGGTTCCTCAGCTTGCCTGGACCTCCTCGAGGTGTCATGTTCCTTATTAAAACACGATCACCTGGCTGTAATACTGAGCTCTTCACCTTGCTGTCATAATGTCTTTTACTTCTTACAGCTGCTTTATGAGCATTTTCTCTCGTGATCTCATATGCTTCTTCCATGCCTTGTTTCCATTTTACCATGTAGTCATGATGATTGCCATCTCCTTGTTCTGAGGTCAAGCTGAACAGCATGTCGATTGGCAATCGTGGGGAGCGTCCATATAACAAGTAAAAAGGGGAAAATCCAGTTACCTCGCTGCGGGTACAATTATAGGCATAAATCAGTTTGTTAAGCGAGTCCTTCCAGTTAGTTTTCTGACTCTCTGAGAGTGTTTTCAGCATCTGGAGTAGTGTCCTATTAAACCGCTCCACTTGTCCATTCCCTTGGGGATGGTAGGGAGTAGTCCTGGACCCAGCAACTCCACAGTAGTTTTTTAGTTGTGCAAACAGATGATTTTCAAATTCAGCACCTTGATCATGATGTATTCGTGCTGGAAAGCCAAATCTTAAAGCATAGTCATTAAAGATTTTGTCTGCAGCCGTTTTACCTGATTTGGAAGTTGTGGCATACGCTTGGGCGAAGCGTGTGAAATGGTCAATGACTACAAGGATGTATTCATAACCCCCTTTGCACTTGTCAAGGTGCAGGAAATCAATTGAGACAAGTTCAAATGGGTGAGTAGTGACAATATTAGTCAGTGGTGCTTTGCTCTCATAACACGGCTTCTTCTGTTTTATGCAAACACACCTTCTGGTCACATAATCCTCTACTTCCCGTTGCATATAGGGCCAGTAAAACCGGTCCCGTATCAGTGACAATGTTCTCTCTACACCTTGATGGCCCATTTCATCATGTAGCTCCTTTAGTACAGTACTTTTGTGTATTTCTGGTAGGACCAACTGTTTTCTGTTTGCTGTTTTTCTGTGCAAGATCCCATTCTCATCCATCTCCAATTTGTTCCACTCCCTCAGGAGACATATGACCTGTGGGCTGAGTTTTCTTAGTTCTGAACGTGATGGTTTTTCCTGTGTTAATTTACACTGAATTACAGGTCCAATAGTTGGATCACTTCTCTGGTCCTGTTTGATCTGGCCTTTTGTCAGTGGAATGATGGAAACATCTGTGGCCATGGCTGAACACCTGACTGAGACACCCATGGACCATGACACATTGGAGTCATCCTGCCTTTCCACTGCCTGTGTGGTTGCTCCAATTGCATCGTATGCCATTTCCTCTGTGCATTCATTCATAAACGTTTCCATGTCTACCGGCATCCTGGAGAGGCTGTCTGCGTCCACATTTTCTTTACCAGGGCGATATTTAATTGTGAAGTGAAAATCTGCCAGTTCTGCTACCCATCGACACCCTGTTGCATTCAGTTTGGCAGTGGACAGTACATAGGTAAGTGGATTATTGTCGGTGTACACGGTGAAGAATGGTGCATAATATAGGTAATCACGGAATTTTTCTGTGATAGCCCACTTGAGAGCAAGAAACTCTAACTTGCCTGAATGCAGATGGTAATTCTTCTCAGCTGCAGTTAAAGTGCGGGAACCATAAGCAATCACACGAAGCTTTCCATTCTGCTTTTGGTACAACACGGCACCTAATCCCTGGTTTGACGCATCAGTGTGAAGGGTGAATGGCTGTGAAAATTCTGGAAAGCCTAGAACAGGGGGCTGAGTTAGACAGTCTATCAGCTGCTCTAGTGCTAACTGGTGCATGTCGGTCCACTCAATAGGTGTACTCGAAGGGACACTACACCTGTTTCGCTTTGTTTGCCACTTTAATCTTGTGTTTCGCTGGGTCTCAGCATCTGCAGGTCCCTTGAGCAAGTCATACAGAGGATTTGCAATTCTGGCAAAATCCTTGATGTATTGTCTGTAATAACTTAGTAGGCCCAACATTGCTCTTAGTTCACCAACAGTACCTGGCTGTTTGTTTTTCAAAGCTGTTACAGCAGCAGTGTTTGCGGAGTCTATCCTGCTTCCCTCTGCTGACACAATCCTGCCAAGGTACCTCACTTCTGTCCTAAACAGGTCACACTTCCTTGGTTTGAGTTTGATTCCGTACTCCCTGAGTCGGCGCAGCACTTTCCTGACATCCTCAACATGATCCTCAAACGTTCTGCTAAAGACAAGGACATCATCGAGGTAAGGCACACATATTTCATCCCTTAACCCTTCTAAGCACTCCTCCATGCAGCGTTGGAATGCTGCCGGAGCATTCATCAGTCCAAATGGGATTCTGACCCACTCATACAGGCCCCAGGGGGTCACAAAAGCTGTTAGGTGTTTACTGTCTTTGCCCATGAACCCCTGGTGGTATGCTTTACCCTGGTCCAGTAGAGAAAAGAGAGTGTTGCCACCTAAGTTGTCCATGATGTCTTGTACTCTGGGAATAGGGTGGCGGTCTGGGTGAGTCTTCCTATTCAGCTCTCGGTAGTCAATACACAAGCGCAATGTACCGTCTTTTTTTCTCACACAGACTACTGGAGAGGAGTAAGATGAGTTTGATTTTTCCACCCACCCCTGAGCTATTAGGTCCTGTAGGTAGTTTTTCATTTCCTGATACAAGGGTTTTGGTACAGAGAGATAAGTCCGTGTGACTGGCTCATTATCTTTCAACGAAATGTTCATTTGCAAGTTTTCAACACAGCCTATGTCGTCATCAGATTTAGAGAATGACTCTGACTCTTCTCTTAACATCTGACTAACAGCTTGTCTCTGGTGGTCATTCAGGTGAGTCAAGTCGACAGGTGGGTCCCATTGTTCACTTTTAGGTGTGTTCTCACCTGAGCTCTTAGCCTGGATGGGACGGACTGATGCAGTAGGGAGGCAGTCAGTTTTGAATACATTAGCAGGATATATTGATGCAACAGACTGCACAGTTCCAATAACAGTCCTACTTGGCAGTGTGATGTCATGGCTGGTGGGATTTTGTACACTAATGACAATTTTTGGTGTCATACCAGTCTTTATTAAAACAAGGGTATCACAGAACTCGAGTCCTTCAGGCCACTGTGGGTTCTCATGAGGCTCGAAGATCAGGGTTCTATCTTCTTTGAAAGGTGGGGCTTGCACTCGACACTCGATTTGGAGGGAGCTGTGTTTAGGCACTTCAACTCTCTCATTTGTTGTTCTTACACTGTGCTCACATGGCTTTCCCACTGTCACTGCATTAACAAAAGCTCTTGCCCTACTCTTTCTGAGGTGAGGAAAAGCTACTTTTACTGTTTTCATGAGTTTCTCTTTATTCTTATTGTTTGTCTTATCCTGTACTCTGTTTGCAACTAGGTGTGAAATCACATTGAAGCCAATTATGGGGCATGACTGTTGGTTGCCTTTTAACACTAACACAGGTATTAGCAGATCTTTATCATTAGCAGTAAGTCTGAAGCTTACCTCGAGCCAACCAATATATGGTATTTCCGTCCCATTGGCTGCTTCAAGTTGCAGTGGTTCAAGTGGGTCTACTAGTTCTGCTATATCTCTTAGTTGGACATCAGGCAAATGGGTCTGTTTCCAGGCCGCATCTACAGCACAAATTTGTGAACCTGTGTCCCAAAGTGCCTGGATTCTTTGGTTGTGCAGAAAGCACTGAATGAGACATTTCTCTCCTACAAGCTCTTTTACGGTAGGCATCTTCACTGGATTACTTCTTTTCCTACACTTTGGTTTGCAACTTGACTGTGTTTCCTGTTTCTTAATAGATGAACATGTATGTGGCTTACAGTACCTTCTGTGCACAGACCAGTGTGTCTCTTGACAGTCTTTTGAGCAGTACAATGTTATTTTACAAACAGAACAACATTTTAACTTCATACTCTCTTCCTTTCCCTCACAGTTAGCACAATATTGGGACTTTTCAATGCTGTCGGTTGCCCCATGTCCCGTGGGAGCAACCTCCCTTAGTTTAAAGGGCTCCCTTTATCTGATTTTGTCAGTCTAGGTGCTTTACAACCTGCACGGAAATGCTCACTACTCCCACACCTAAAACAATGCTGGCAATGTGCCTCACCTGCCTGCACACATGCAAAACATCTGGGACGGTGACTTGGTGAGGGATAATATCGCTGTGGTGCGAATCTTTGTTGAAACTGTGCTGTCCCATGCACATGCCCAGGTCCATATGCTGAGTGGTATTCCTGTGCTGCTGCAGGAGGGTGCTGGTGGTAAAATGGCATGCAGTTTTGTTCAGCCTTAATGGGGAAAGGCTGCTGAGGTGCTGGGGTTGTCTTTTGAATGGTTTCTCTGATTTGGGAAACTTCAGCCCTCAAGTCTTTCAGCAGCACCATGTCAGCACGCATTTCCTTTATTTCTGTTAGAAGATCAGGGGGTGGAGGGGCTGGTTTCTCTTGAGCTGTGCTTCTCTTTCCCACTGGGGAATCATTAGACTGGACAGTATTTACAGCTGTTACTCGTGATGGAGCGGCATGTTTCTTTTTGTCCTGTCTTTCCTTTTCATTTGCGACTGCAATATTTACCTTCTCGAGCAACAACTCATCTGAAGTATTTGTTTGCAGGAGGTAAGGTTGCAGGTCACTTTTAATATTGTCATTCTGAAGGCCAGTCAGGACAGTATGCATAAAAAGGCTCTGGACTAGTGCTGGATCATACTTTAGACTGGACTCAACTTCCTGAGAAGCAAACAGGATTTTCTGTCTCAAGTCCATTGTCCTGATCAAGAAATTTTGGGGTGTCTCTTTACTACTCTGAACCTCAGAGGTAAGTTGTTTGTATAACTCTGTGGCACCTTTCTCCTGGTAATGAGACCTGAGGATTCTCCTAAGAGCAGGTAATGTGAGGTTTTCTTTTCCTTCAAGATAACTCCTTAGCTGCAAGCCTGGCGTGATAGCACGAATTACAGCATCAGTGATTTCTGATTCTGGGTAGCCTCTATTAAGCCCGCTTTCAATTTGTCTGGCCAGACTGGAGAATGTTAGCCTGTCTTTTTGCCCCGGCTCTCCTATTTGGCCTGATATCTTAAAATCTTTGCGCCACATGGAACTGTTTGGTGCTGTTGGAACAATGTTTCTCACTGGGGTGCGAGGACTTAAGGCAGGATTCATGCTATTCCTCATCAAGTCATGCATTTCACCCTCTTTTTGTTGTAAGAGCAGTCTTAATGTCTCTAACTCCTCCTGGCTACTTTCCTGGTCCTGAACAGCTGGATCCACTGTTTCATTCACACCTTGTTTTTTATCCATTTGTATGTCACTTATAATGTCCTGGACATTAAGAAGTTCTGACATACCTTCATCCTCTCGGGTAGCCAGCTCGGTGCGTTCAAGGTGCTTAACTAAATGCGAGACTAGCTGACTGCGCGTTCTATTAATCACAAACTCTTTTCCTGGTCCTGAGATTTGAAGTACATCACATAATTTAGTCAGCTGCTCTAAAGTCAGTTGATACAGTGTTCCTTTAATCTCCAGCTGAAGCTTTTCTAAGTCAGACTCCATGTTGTCAGAGGAGTTAGCACAAGCAGTCAGTTGAGAAATGATCAGACTTAGTTGGCTTTTACTGCCCCCTAGTGGCCACTTTTTCACTTCAGGATACAGATACCAACGTAGGTCTAGCGATGTCTCTGCTGCTTTACTATGCTCCTTTCTGATACCTGGGTCGTCTGGGGGGGATGATCAACGAGAGGATTTCTCTTACAGGTCAGGGATGGTCCTCGAATCAATCATCCCAGCGGTGCCTCCAAATGTTGTGCCCTTAAACAGGGGAAATAGTGAGGAGAGGTGAAAGAACGGCACAGACACGCAGCACGCAGCTCTCACTCTCACTCGTCTGTATTGAGTTTCAGAAGCAATACAACCAAAACAATATTCTTATGGATGCACTCAGTCTCAGGACAACTGTATCCAAACTAAGTCACTATGG